>NC_139602.1:8605551-8725551 GCF_946808225.1 Silurus aristotelis
ACAGACAGAGAGAGAGAGAGAGAGAGAGAGAGAGAGAGAGAGAGAGAGAGAGAGAGAGAGAGAGAGAGAGAGAGAGAGAGAGAGAGGCAAAAAAAGAAGAGGCATAGATACAGAAAGAAAGAGAAAGAGAAGCAGAAGTGAAATAAACAGAAAGTGAGAGAGAGAGTGAGAATGAGACACAAAAAGAGACAGAAAGGAAGTTATACATACAGAAAGAAAGATGTAGAGAATGTAACACAGAGTAACAGATAGAAAGAAAGCGAATGAGACACAGATACAGAAAGAAAAAAAGACAGAGAAAAAGAAAGTGAGAAAGATGTAGAGAGACAGAAAGAAAGACACAATGACAGATAAAAAGAGAAAGAAAGTGAAGCAGATCCAGAAAGAAAGACACAGAGAGACAGAGAGGAAGAGAAAAATGGACATAGATACAGAAAGAAACAGACAGAACGAGGGAATGTTATTGATGATGCACTAAGGAATGACTGAAACTTTGCTTTTGAATATCTGATGATGTCTTATTCTCATTCTTTTTCTATAATAACATGACTGCGGTAACATATGGAATGTTTTTAATCCGTTTATAGTTACATTTGATCCAGGAAAATGAAATACTCTGTCTTTCCACAGGGTAACTATAGTGCATGTGTAGCATTGTTGCTGTAGCAAACTATAATCACTTGCCCAGGAAGGGGGGCATCAGTGGTAGCTCAGAGGGAAGGGGTAGCTCACTGGTTGGGATGTTGGACTTTTGATAAAATACTCTGCAACTGCTGGGCCCTTGAGGAGGCCCTTAACCTTCAACTATTGAGTTGTATAAATAATATCATTGTAAATCACTCTGGATAAGGGCGTGTGCCAAATGTCGTGAATGAAATCTGATTGCAGAATCTGGAATCTGGGTTTGAACAGACATAGTAATTCAGACTAATATTGTTCGATATGGCTAAAATAAAAGACACATACATGTAAAATAGTACATAACATGCCTCGACTCTCTTGCGAGTCGTTTGAATGCTGGAAATCACCTTATAATATACTTCAAATAGAAAAGACTTAAAAACCTTTTGACCTTGCTCTGATTTTGACCCTGTTCGTTTTCCATATAAATCCTACAAACATTTCAGCACACAAATTTGAGCTATTTTACTTACAAGACTCTGACAGATGGACACCTGTCGTAACTATTTGTAGTATTTTTGTTTGTGTAATTCAGGGCTTACTTCTTCAATATTTAAAAGGAACCTATGAATTAAAAAAATAATAATAATAAATCACACTACATGATTTAAAGTGTGTCATTTTGTTTGTCTCATCCATTTGTATCCTGAAGTGCATCTACCCATTAATTAAGTTCCTGTACCGTTTTACTGCACTGCATTTTTTTTTTCTTATTATTTTTTTTCAGAATGTTCAACGCAATAGCAGTCAATGGAACACACATTGATTTGTTACCCTTTTTGCCTGACTTTTTTTGGGCTAATTTGTGTAACATTTGCAGAACATATGGACGGAAAGCCTATGGGAGCAGCCTGGTGTGAGGAAAGGAGCATATTGTGCACCCAGCGGGACTCATTATCAAAAAGCTGTGCCACTGGAGCTGTGATCATCTCAAAAATGCTCAGTGTGTGTGTGTGTGTGTGTGTGTGTGTGTGTGTGTGTGTGTGTGTGTGTGTGTGTGTGTGTGTGTGTGTGTGTGTGTGTGTGTGTGTGTGTAAAAGGGCTGGGCATTTCTAGCATCTAAAAAATAATTCAGAATGCCTACACAGGGAATTTTTTCCTTGTTGTATAGAATGCGATTTAGCAAAAGTATATTGTATGTAATTATATATGTATATACAGTGAGGAAAATAAGTATTTAAACACCCTGCTATTTTGCAAGTTCTCCCACTTAGAAATCATGGAGGGGTCTGAAATTGTCATCGTAGGTGCATGTCCACTGTGAGAGACTTCTTCTTATTATTATTATTATTCTTTCGGCTGCTCCCATTAGGGTTTGCCGCAGCTGATCATCCGTCTCCATACCACCCTGTCCTCTACATCTGCCTCTTTCACACCAACTACCTGCATGTCTTCCCTCACCACATCCATGAACCTCCTCCTTGGCCTTCCTCCTTTCCTCCTACCTGGTGGCTCCATCTTCAGCATTTTTCCACCAATATAATTCATGTCCCTTCTCTGCACATGTCCAAACCATCTCAATCTTGCCTCCCTCACCTTGTCACCAAAACATCCTACATGTGCTGTCCCTCTAATAAACTCATTTCTAATCTTGTCCATCCTCGTAACTCCCAACGAAAACCTTAACATTTTCAGCTCTGCTACCTCCAGCTCCGCCTCCTGTCTTTTACTCAATGCCACTGTCTCTAATCCATACAACATCGCAGGTCTCACCACAGTCCTATAAACTTTCCCTTTCATTCTTGCAGATACCCTACTATCACAAATCACTCCTGTCACTCTTCTCCACCCACTCCACCCTGCCTGCACTCTTTTCTTTACTTCTCTAACACACTCTCCATTACTTTGCACTGTTGACCCCAGGTACCTGAACTCCTCCACCTTCTCCACCTCTTCTCCCTGCAACCGCATCACTCCACTGCCCTCCCTCTCATTCACACACATGTACTCTGTCTTACTCCTACTGACTTTCATTCCCCTTCTCTCAAGCACATATCTTCACCTCTCCAAGCTCTTCTCAACCTGCTCTCTACTCTCACCACAAATCACAATATCATCTGCAAACATCATAGTCCAGGGAGACTCCTGTCTGACCTCGTCCGTCAACCTTTCCATCACCACTGCAAACAGGAAAGGGCTCAGGGCCGATCCTTGATGCAGTCCAACCTTCACCCTGAACCAGTCTGTCGTACCTACTGCACACTTCACTGCCGTCACACTGTCCTCATACATGTCCTGCACCACCCTCACATACTTCTCTGACACACCTGACTTCCTCATACAATACCACAACTCCTCTCTCGGCACCCTGTCGTACGCTTTCTCTAAATCCACAAATACACAATGCAGCTCCTTCTGTCCTTCTCTATACTTCTCCATCAACATCCTCAAAGCAAATAAGGCATCTGTGGTGCTCTTCCTCGGCATGAAACCATACTGTTGCTCACAGATGGTCACCTCTTCTCTCAGCCTGGCATCCACTACTCTTTCCCATAACTTCATGGTGTGACTGATCAACTTAATTCCCCTGTAGTTACTGCAGGTCTGCACATCTCCCTTATGCTTAAAGATCGGTACCAGCACACTCCTTCTCCATTCCTCAGGCATCCTCTCCCCTTCCAGAATCCTGTTAAACAATCTGGTTAAAAACTCCACTGCCATCTCTCCTAAACATCTCCACGCTTCTACCGGTATGTCATCTGGTCCAACCGACTTTCCACTCTTCATCCTCTTAATCGCTGCTCTCACTTCCTCCTTACTAATCCTATCTACATCCTGCTTCACCAACTCCACATCCTCCAACCTTCTCTCTCTCTGATTTTCCTCATTCATCAGCTGCTCAAAATACTCCCTCCATCTTCTCAACACACTCTCCTCATTAGTCAACACATTTCCCTCTCCATCCTTTATTGCTCTAACTTGCAGTACATCCTTCCCAGCTCGGTCCCTCTGCCTGGCCAATCGGTATAAATCCTTTTCTCCTTCCTTAGTGTCCAACCTCTTATACAGCTCCTCATATGCCTTTTCCTTGGCTTTCGCCACATCCCTTTTTACCTGCTGCCGCATCTCCTTGTACTCCTGCCTACTTTTCTCATCACTCTGTCGATCCCACTTCTGTTTTGCCAACCTCTTTCCCCTAATGCTTTCCTGCACTTCCTCATTCCACCACCACGTCTCCTTGTCTTGCTTTCTATTTCCAGATGTCACACCAAGTACTTTTCTAGCTGCCTCCCTCATCACTCCTGCAGTAGTTGCCCAATCATCCAGCACCTCTTCACCACCACTGAGCCCCTGTCTGACCTCTTCCCTGAACCCCACACTACACTCTTCCTCCTTCAGTTTCCACCATCTTATTCTTCTTTCAATCCTTACTTTCCTCCTCTTCTTCTTCGCCTCCAAAACCATCCTACAGACCACCATCCGATGCTGTCTAGCTACACTGTCCCCCACCAACACCTTACAGTCTCCAATCTCCTTCAGGTTGCATCTCCTACACAGAACATAATCCACCTGTGTGCACCTTCCTCCACTCTTATACGTCACCCTATGATCCTCCTTCTTCTTAAAATACGTGTTCACCACTGCCATTTCCATCCTTTTAGCAAAATCTACCACCATCTGCCCTTCCACATTCCTCTCCTTAAAACCATACCTACCCATCACCTCCTCATCACCTCTGTTCCCTTCACCTACATGCCCATTAAAGTCTGCCCCAATCACCAATCGTTCTTTCCTAGGTACACCATCTACCACTTCATCTAATTCACTCCAGAATCTTTCCTTCTCCTCCATCTCACAGCCAACTTGTGGAGCATAAGCACTGATGACATTTATCATCATCCCTTCAACTTCCACCTTAACGATCATCACCCTATCAGAAACTCTCTTCACCTCCACTACACTCTTACTGTACTCTTCCTTCAGAATCACCCCTACACCATTCCTCTTTCCATCCACACCATGATAAAACAGTTTAAATCCACCTCCAATGTTCCTGGCCTTACTCCCTTTCCACTTGGTCTCCTGAACACACAGCATATATACCTTTCTCCTCTCCATCATATCAGCTACCTCTCTCCCTTTACCCGTCATAGTACCAACATTTAAAGTACCAACCCGAACCTCTACTCTTCTACACTGCTCCTTTTCCTGCCGTCTCTGTAGACGTCTTCCTTCTCTCCTTCTCCTCCTTCGGCCAACAGTAGCCCAATTTCCACCGGTACCCTGTCGGCTAACGATACCTGTGGCGGTCGTTGTTAACCCGGGCCTTGACCGATCCGGTATGAAATTCTCATTTGTGATCCGCATATTTGATTTGGCACATGTTTTATGCTGGATGCCCTTCCTAACGCAACCCTCCCCATTTACCCGGGCTTGGGACCGGCACTAAGAGTGCACTGGCTTGTGCCCCCCTAATGGCTGGGTTCCACTGTGAGAGACATAATCTAAAAAAAAAAAAAATCCAGAAATCACAATGTATGATTTTTAAACTATTTATTTGTATGATACAGCTGCAAATAAGTATTTGAACAACTGAGAAAGTCAAAGTTAATATTTGGTACAGTAGCCTTTGTTTGCAATTACAGAGGTCAAACATTTCCTGTAGTTTTTCACCAGGTTTGCACACACTGCAGGAGGGATTTTGGCCCACTCCTCCACACAGATCTTCTCTAGATCAGTCAGGTTTCTGGCCTGTCGCTGAGAAACACGGAGTTTGAGCTCCCTCCAAAGATTCTTTATTGGGTTTAGGTCTGGAGACTGGCTAGGCCACGACAGAACCTTGTTATGCTTCTTACAGAGCCACTCCTTGGTTATCCTGGCTGTGTGCTTCAGGTCATTGTCATGTTGGAAGACCCAGCCTCGACCCATCTTCAATGCTCTAACTGAGGGAAGGAGGTTGTTCCCCAAAATCTCTCAATACATGGCCCCGGTCATCCTCTCCTTAATACAGTGCAGTCGCCCTGTCCCATGTGCAGAAAAACACCCCCAAAGCATGATGCTACCACCCCCATGCTTCACAGTAGGGATGGTGTTCTTGGGATGGTACTCATCATTCTTCTTCCTCCAAACACGTTTAGTGGAATTATGACCCAAAAGTTCTATTTTGGTCTCATCTGACCACATGACTTTCTCCCTCCTGTGTAGTTCTGGGCTGATTTCTCACCTTCCTTAGGATCATTGAGACCCCACGAGGTGAGATCTTGCATGGAGCCCCAGTCCGAGGGAGATTGACAGTCATGTTTAGCTTCTTCCATTTTCTAATGATTGCTCCAACAGTGGACCTTTTTTCACCAAGCTGCTTGGCAATTTCCCCGTAGCCCTTTCCAGCCTTGTGGAGGTGTACAATTTTGTCTCTAGTGTTTTTGGACAGCTCTTTGGTCTTGGCCATGTTAGTAGTTGGATTCTTACTGATTGTATGGGGTGGACAGGTGTCTTTATGCAGCTAACGACCTCAAACAGGTGCATCTAATTTAGGATAATAAATGTAGTGGAGGTGGACATTTTAAAGGCAGACTAACAGGTCTTTGAGGGTCAGAATTCTAGCTGATTGACAGGTGTTCAAATACTTATTTGCAGCTGTATCATACAAATAAATAGTAAAAAAATCATATATTGTGATTTCTGGATTTTATTTTTAGATTATGTCTCTCACAGTGGACATGCACCTACGATGACAATTTCAGACCCCTCCATGATTTTTAAGTGGGAGAACTTGCAAAATAGCAGGGTGTTCAAATACTTATTTTCCTTACTGTAATTGAATACATATATCCATGGACAAAAATATATTTAAAAACAAGTCTAGAACTAGATTATGTTGGGTTTTTTATAACGATACATTAACAAGATTAGAAAAGCTTCTTGACTATACAGAAGTCTACTGAGTTATTACTTGTAATATTCATCATATATTATTGTGATCATTATATTATTATACAGTTTGTTCTCTATATTAAAATCTCGGATTATATTTTGTGAGGAAAAAGATCTTCACGGCTTCATCTGTTGGAAAGTGTGGACCAGGGAAAGCTGAGATGTTTTGGATTTTTTTGCTTTTTTGTGCTTAGTCATAAAGCTGCTGTCTGCCCATTTTCCTAGACTTGATAGCCGTGTAGATGGGTTATGAATTATCCCTGATCCATATGTGCTTTTTGAACATCCCATTCCAAAACCATTTACATCACTCTAGACTTGATCCTCACTCATAACAGATTTTAATTGTCAAGGAAGGCGTTCCACTAGATTTTAGAGAATACCATTTTTTTATAAAAAGTACATTAGTGAAATCCAGTGATGCATAAAGTACATAATTTCTGTATTTGAGTAACAACACTTCAGTATTGTTCAGCACTGATGAGATCTAAGGTCTGGGGTACAGTAGGTGCTCAATTTAATCCTTCCCAAAAATCAAATAATAATTATACATTTATATTTATGGCATTTGAGGTAAAGGGCCTTGCTCAGGGGCCCCAGCAGCTTGGTGGTAAGAGAATTTGAATGTGTGACCACATCAGAGTACAATGACTCAACCACTAAGCTACCACCTCCAATATCATAAATATAATATAGTCTGTGTGAATGCCTGATTCTGATTGGCTGGAAGGAGGGTGTGAGTTCTGGTCAGTTTAATCAACATTCTGAATGAATGTGCTGCGTTTTAAAGAACTGTAACAATTGTAATATAAAGTCACAGTTACTTACATAGTGAAATGGCTATTGTTAACATTCCTAATGACCTTGAGTGACCTTGACTGAGCAAATGGAGGATTTCTGCGTATTTTAATTTATTGTATTATATTGTATTATATGGTGAATACAGTAATTTTGATAAGGCACAAGATGAATTGGAAAAAATAACATGACAATGGCTAATCACCTCTTTATAGCCCTTGCTTTATGCACAAAGACTTTGTCCTGCTTAAACAGCTTCGGGATTAGTTTCTGCTTCCAAACAGTTTCAAGAAAGAAAAAAAAAGATGCACTGTCAGGTGACTGTCAGGTGTCCGCATACTTTTGAGCATAAACTGTATAAGCAACACTGGGAACGATAAAATAGCGAGAAGCATTTTTTATTTATTTATTTATTTTTTTTTTTTGCCAATTCAGGACATTTTTCAAAGTCAAAGCTTTTATTGTGTGTGTGTTTGGTTCCGGTTAATGTGTGATTAAACACACTCCCGCTGGAGGGAAGAATTTTCCTTATTCACTGTAAAAAGTTATCTTTCAAATATTCATGGCTAATCGATGCCTACTGAGGTATGAAATGAACTTCCTTGACTCAAGAACACACACACACACACACACACACACACACACACACACAGGCTCGGATCCCAGCTCCTGAGAAAAATCCGTAAGCAAATCCGGTGCTGACAGAAAACCCAGCAACACTGACATTTTGCCGTCATCAGAGACCTTACTTCTGAGTAGGTCACCATGATATTTCTGATGTCGATCCACTTTTCTCAGTGACATTTGGTGTGTGTGTGTGTGTGTGTATATGCAGAGAGAGACGGAGAGAGGGAGATAGATGTGTCTCTGGTGGAGGACACTGTGAGATTGCTTATTCATTGTTGATTCATGCAGTTTGTATGGACCAATTCTTCAGGGATAAAACAAGGCAGAGAGAGAGAGGGGGGGGAGAGAGAGAGAGAGAGAGAGAGAGAGAGAGAGAGAGAGAGAGAGAGAGAGAGAGAGAGAGAGAGAGAGAGAGAGAGAGAGAGAGAGAGAGAGGCCATGAGAGGAGTGCAAAGCTGAGAATGACTCAGGTTCTTTTTACACTGAGGAATCGATTGCTGGGAGTTTCTAATTGTTACCTTAAACATCTTGAAATTACTTACCAGTGAAATCACTCATGGTGCTTGAAGTTTGGGTCTTTTAGACGTGGCCCGATTTATTGATTTATTATAGATATATATATATTTTACACTGATGTAGGTGAGGTGAGCAGGTCTGGGGTGCAGTGAGGAGGCCATCCCAAGGGCATTATCAGGTTTGAGATATAATACATAATTACTATTGCAATCGAATGATATCCATGATAGGTAGCTGATACAGTCAGAACAGTATAAGCAGGCTTATTAAGCTTTATTAGCATAATGATGTAACATTCATTTACTGTATATAGGGGGGGGGGGGGATTTTAGTGGTCACCTTATGTATTTAAATGTATATGTAATCAATTGCCCCTAATATCTTAACAGTTGTCTAACAGAGGGCATACATATGATGATGATGATGATGATGATGATGATGATGATGATGATGATGATGATGATGATGATGATGAGTGGAAAGATATTTAACTTAATATTTACTGACCTGTAAAAGGAGGATGAACTGAGGAAAACGCTGAATGGGCTTCACCATCAGACCGTATAGAGTGATTCGGTCAACACTAGAAGACTGCTTTTTCTGCAAATCAACCCATACACACAAACACACAATATTTGAAAAGAAAACAGTACAAATTAATTTTGGGAAGTCTTTATTTTTTTAACCCGTTATATACCAATGGCGGTTTTTTGTGTTTAATACATGTAAGTGGTCCTTCAAAAATGTTATACCTGCCCTCCAGTTAGTATGTTAGTATCTAATAAAAAGTGATGTGTTGTTATTTACTTATTTATTTGTCTAGTGCTTTTTACATAAACAGAAAAATAGCTTTACTGAAATAAATACCACAGCTTGTTCCTGGTTGGTTATTTTTTTCGGTTTGTTTTGTTTTTTTGTGTTTGTTTCCTTTCTCATTGGTGGGTTTTATTAAGACGGAGGAGAGTTTGGCTGTTCGGCAGAGAATTTCAAAGTTTGCTTTCTTGCTTTCTTTCTTGCTTTCTTTGTTTTTAAGAGTGTATGATAAAGCAATCCAAGACACACTGTAGTCTACACTGGGCCTCGAATTTGTGTCTTGGGCCTCTGACCCTATTTTTCTTAAACACTCCAAAATTATTTTCATATTCATCTTATTTAATAATTTAATATTGATATTTACACAAATACAGTATGCATGTACATTACACTTTATTACACTATACTAACATTTAGTCTCTATTTGCTGCTATCTATCTATCTATCTATCTATCTATCTATCTATCTATCTATCTATCTATCTATCTATCTATCTATCTATCTATCTATCTATCTAGAATATCAAAATAAGAATTAGTTAACATGGCTTTTTTTACAATTAAGATTTTTTTATCCATCAGCATTCCCCTATAATTCATTCCTAATTCTGTGGCTTGAGTTGCAGATGGGGGTGTTTGCTTTTCTCTGCTATTTATCACTGGTGCTAATCGGCATGATGTTCTTCAACAAATGGGCAAATCCGTTGCTTGGTGCTGGGGGTGTGTGGGATGTGTGTTGTGGAATTATTTGGCTATTAGGGCTAGATTAGGTAGATATTGTACCTTATGTACACACCAACATAAACCATCCCTTGCTTGTAGAAATAAACAACAACCTAGGCCTTGTGTAATATACACTGGTACAGTATGCTATTTTAGCTAAATGTATTGGGACACCTGTCTTTTCCAGCCATATGTGGTTCCTCCCCAAATGTTACCACAAGAACAGTGGCACATTGTAAAGGATATCTTTGGAAACATAACATTTTCCCTTCAGTTTAACTAGGAGACCCAAACCTGTTCCAGCCTGGCAATGCCCCTGTGCACAAAGCCAGCTTCGTCAAGATATGCTTTACATGGGTCTTAAAGATCTTAACACTATTAAACACCTTTGGGATGAATTGGAACGCTGACTGCACCCTCACCTACATCAGTATTGTTGTGGATGAATGAGCACTAATCTCCAAATACACATTACAAAATCTAGTGGAACATCTTCCCAGAAGAGTGGAGGTTATTATAACAGCAAATAAAAACTTAATTTGTGTAAAAATCTTTACTAAAAACGTGTCATGTTTGATGATCTGTTGGAATGATTTCCAAGAACTGCATTGGACTGGTACCAGGTTTTGATGCATTTGCTAATGCATCAAAGATTATATTTTTATTTTTACTTAATTTTATTTTATATATATATATATATATATATATATATATATATATATATATATATATATATATATATATATATATTTTTTTTTTTTTTTTTTTATATGAGTTTTCCGAGGTACGAGCGGTCACTCGGTCGATTTTTTGAGGTATGAGCTCGAGATCTTGCTGTCAGATGGCGAAGCGAAGCCAAAAAGCGAAGATTGGGACGAAAATTAAGATAAGCAAAGAAGAAAAAGTAAAAATTTTAAAGTTTAGGGATACGTATTGTACAGTAGTGATAGTAAAAAACTACCTCCGCTTATCGCCTCTACCCTACACCACCGCCGCCCCCCCTCCACCGGCGTTTTAGTTAGCTCAAGTCGTCTCATTTCCAAGGTAATGCACTGAATAAAACCTTATTATATCTTTACACACTCTTTCTATTATGTTTTTTTTTTACAAAATTTGTTATTTAGAAATGTATTTTCCTAATTTAATAACATGAAACATAAAAACGGGGTGTCATTTTGAGGGTTGGAACGGATTAATGCCATTTTAAGTATTTTTAACATGGAAAACTGATTTGATGTGCGAGCAAATTGACATACGAGCTCGTCCACGGAACGATTTAAACTCGTAGGTCGAGGGACCACTGTATATAATTTATTCCGATTTACATGTTGGACAGTTGTAAAAAGCATTTTACTACATGTCGTACTCTGTATAAAATGTTATGTGACAAATTAAGTTTGATTAGATTTTTTTGGTTTTGCTGCACAACCACCATTACAGGAACGTCCAGTGCTTGATGCTCTAGTACATTGTGCATCATTGTTTGTTTGCATGGGTGTTTAGAATCCATTCAATGGAACACGAATTGGATGAGTTCAGTATAGATCATTATGAAATAAAATCTACTGTAAAATATCCCACTCACCTTGAGGAACTCCAGGAAGGCGGGTTTGGATAAACAGGCTTTCTTGATGAGGGCCATGGCGTTGGTGAAGTTATTGACGTAATCACTGTAAACATCCAGCACCATAGACTTGGAGAACTGAAGAAGAACCAGATGAGAAATTCAGTGAAAACAAAACACAAAAGACATGCATAATCAAGTCTTCTTTATTCAATCAAATCTACCTGGGTGTACAATTCACAGTAACCGAAATTATGCTGATTCATTTGTCTCCCAGTGTCCCGTTTTTTTTTTGATTCTGTAAATGAAAACTGCTGGAAACTTGGCGGGTATTTCCCGAGCCTTCCCTGATTGCAGGGGCTGAGCGAGAACGAAATAAATGCTAATTTTTCCTGAGGTACTTATAGAGCTGATCTGTTTGCCACCTCTGCAATCCAAACACCCTTCACAATCCATTACAGCTGGACATATTGAGTGCTGGCAAATAAATATATAAATAAAAAAATCCACCGTCCATTCATTCAGCTTTGATTGAACCCAACCGGTGTTTGAGACAAGTGGCTGTGCGTGTAGGACAGAATCGACAAGTAAGTATACGTGAGAATTGACAGCATCTACTGTACATGATTGATCGATTCGTCTGTGTGTGTGTGCGTATAAATACGTAAGAACGTATTACATAACTTTCGCTTGGGGGACAAGAAAAACAAGAAAAAGAAAAATCTCTATTAGCTCATCATGCTTAGGGGCTTCTGTGTAAATCCCAACAACATCAATGAGGCCAAGTGGGCTCTTTTAACTGGTGAATAATAAGCAGATTCTGAAGATGCTCTCTGCATGGAGGGTCATAGCTGTACACTCATTCATTAGTCCATTAGCCATCTAATGGTGTCACGATGCTAACGCATCTCTCATCACCCGATGATAAAGAACACCATCTTTGCTCGCCGTAATTGCTTCGTCGTTTGAAGCAGGCCAGCGTGATATAGTGATATAACCTACTCGCTAATGCGTTACTCTCAGGGTTTTTTTTCTCATTATTCTCCAGCCATGTTTGCAAAAAAAAAACAAAAAGAAAAAAAGATGAATATTTTATATGAAAGTCTGAGCACTGTGATTAAAGATAAGGGGTTTTGTTATGACTTTATAGTTTATTAATTCTACTATGAATACTAATACTTATACTAATAATAATATTCATTTTCAAAATTGTTTCCAAATGTCTCCTGCATCTGCCACTTTCAAACCAACCATCTGCATATCTTTCATCACCACATTCATAAACCTCCTTGGTCTTCCTCTTTTCCTCCTTCCTGGTGGCTCCATCCTTAGCATTTTTCTACCCATATACCAAATGTCCCCCCTCTGCACATGTCCAAACCATCTCAATCTCACCTCCCTCACCTTGTCTCCAAAACGTCCTACATGCCCTGTCCTGCTAATAAACTCGTTTCTAATCCTGTCCATCCTCGTCACTCCCAACGAAAAGCTCAACATCTTCAGCTCTGCTACCTCCAGCCTCCACCTCCTGTCTTTTACTCAATGCCACTGTCTCTAATCCATACAACATCTCAGGTCTCACCACAGTCCTCTAAACTTTCCCTTTCACTCTCACAGATACTCTTCCAACACAATAATAATACTATTAATAATAATAATAATATAATCCATGAAATTGATTGGTCCAAAAAAACTATAATTAATAACAAAAATGACAAAATTTAGATTTCTCTGTGCAATCATTGTTGACTTTTTTGGAAAACGAGCCAATCGGCCAATCAGAATGGAAAATGTCCGATAAGCTGTCTTTAGCGAAGTCATTTCACTACTGTTCTGAATATATTTGTTCAATTTGTAAACAAGGTGTGAATGATAAACAAATACTCATTGACAATACAAGTTTTGTACAATAATTGTTTCAGCTGTGGTAAACACGCATTATGTAACATATTTGAACATTGGGATTGAACATGGCCCCGGTTCTCCAGCTTTATCAAATTATTGACAAGTGGATTGAATTCAAAAGTTGAGGTGCGGATTTTAATGGGCTAAAAGGAAGTAAAAAAAAGAAGTGTGTCTCTCACCGAAGCGACAAAGAGATCGCCAATCTTCTCACTGGCATCCCACTCTGCCACACGGGAAGCTAAAGCTATCTGGAACATGCAGTGGCATTGAGTGATCTCTCGCAAACGGAAGAAAATGGGCCTGATCTTCCTCGGGCTCAGGATGTGAGGCTCAGCTTCCAACAACGGCCTCTGGTACTCCTGTAGAATTATAATATATAACGTATTATTGTCTTTTTTGTACCAAATATCACAGGTTTAGGAATTTCACAGGAATTTGAATCAGATTTAAGTGATATATTTACAAATCATTTGATTCAAGGAAGAATGAGAGCCCTCACATAGTTTTCTACACACTTTCACACACATAAAATTAAATATGTTCATGAATAAACAGTCAGGTCTAATCCTTAAAAGCTTATATACTGTACTTAGTAGTTAGACAGAAGAAACAATAGATTTCTCATGACCATTTGCTTTCCTCCCACACATTCTCCACTGCTAATGAATTATCGACATGGGCGAATTAAAGCAGAGGACGAGCCAAAGGGACTGTGTTTCCCTAACAAGGCCTATGTGAAGCCTTTATTTTCAAGCCTTTATTTTCTGGTTACACCCTCACCAATTGTTAGTCTATCTAGTCAGTGTGGCTTTATTTTCGAACGCACTTGTTGAGTACATTAGCTCGATGATGTGAGACATCGTAATGAGAACTGGAAGAGCAAAAGACTACAGACGGAGCTTTCATTTTACAACAAAAGGTGGAAAGTCGTGCGGATCAAGATGGACTAGATTTCATATAGGACCCATTTGTCATTGATCCGTGATGCAATTTGGACCAGTGCCTCTGCCTGGGAAAGGGAAATGATAATAAATGCTTTTTGCCTGCACCTGCTGAGAACGTAGATGCGTGTAACCCGACTCTAAGAGGGCATATCGGGTTTTTTTTTAAAAAGGATGCATAAATCAGGATAAATCTGATTACTGAGACACATTAAAACTCATTTCACGCTCGGACTTCGAGATCATTTCGCAGATATTCCAGGCATTGCGTTCCAGGCCGAGGTTTAAATATTCATTTAGCGAATCATTTCAAAAATCTAGACCCTGAAAACGTAAAGTAAGGAATAAAACATGATGTTATCAATGATGTTATGTCACAAATCAGTTACTGTTACTGTAAAGTAAATATTGGTTTCCTATTACATCATGTCCTGTAGTGATTTATTCCAACCATTCAATTCTAACCAATATGTTATTTTGCTTTAACGTATAATAATAGATGTTAATTGAAATAAAGCTTATATTATGATTCAAAATTAATAAATTGACATGTTTTGTAATTCTTATCTTTGGGAATTCACTTAAACCTTTACATTTACATTTATGTCATATTACAGATGTCCTTATCTACAACAACTCACAATTGTCTCATTTAAACAACTCGCAACTTTCCAGGCAGAAGTCCATTGTTTTCCTTTACCTTTTAGACTTTTTCTATTTTATTAAGACTCTATTTATTTATTAATTCATTCATTTATTAATCTGTCTGTTTGTTTGTTTAAATCACCTAGCAAAGTTACTACAATGCAAAAGCAGTAATTAGCATCAGCTCAACTTTAAATCTACTTTCTAATGAACTACAATATACATTTGACTGATATTGCTGGGTTGGGATTTTTTTTATTATTCTTATTTCATCATTAAATTTCAACTCAGAGCCATTCGAAAGTGACTCACCTGAAGGATCCTCTTAAGAGACTCCAGGTAACTCCTTTCGCTTTGTACAACAGAGCCCAAAATGTGACGCCGGACAATCTGAAAAAAGAGAAAGTCAGCAAGTGGTTTAAATATGTATGATGTTACAGTATGTAGCCCTGTGAATATTCTACTGCTTATATTTCTGCTTAACTCGGATCCGATTTTTATGTACTGGTTCATCTGAGTGACCTTTGCCTTCTATTCATCACTTATGCTATTGTTTGTATTGTGCTCATAGAGTTCAAGGCAGTAGTCATGAATGCCACTTGTCAAATCCAAGACCAGGACCCTGGACATGAGACAAGATGGTGAGATATTGGAAAGATTCTTACGGCCAAGCATTTATTTCTCTTTCTTATATTTCAAACCAAACTGCATAGACTTCTGCAGAATCTCCCAAGAAAATAGATTTATGCATATAATTTTATGCATTTAAGCAACAATTTTTAATTCCACATACCCTAGCTTCTTAGAAAGTTGGTGTCAGAATGCATAATAGGGAAGGATACATTGGCACTGCAGTGTTAAGGCTTTTAGTTTTGTAATTGGTTACATGCAGTCCAGTGATATTTAAAAGAAGCCAAAGTTCTAGCCATTAATACATGCTAAATATAGATAAAAGAGGGTGAAAAAATCTCATACTAAGGCAGTGCTCAAAGGCCCAACTATGGCAACTTGAACCACCAACCTTGTGATCAGCAACCCATAGACATAACCATTCAGACACCAGTGCCCTCCAGTAATTGGGTTTAAACTAGTTGCTTAATTAGCCAGTGAAATCTTGTAAGAAATGCTGTGGCTCTAGACAAAAAAACAAGTGTTAATACAAATTATTTTTAATATTGGTAAAAAAATAATAAGATTTTATTCAACACCTATTCTTGATCCTGAACCAATTTTACTAGTTCTGTCAACCAGTCGCTCCATTCAGGCACTACGCCAAAGACTTTGCTGTTTTCTAGACAAATTAATTACTCCCTTATCAAATGAAAGAAAAAGAAAAACACAATTTTTTTCTCTTTACTATCTGCCTGCAGAGACAAGACCAAGTCCAAATGCCAGAAAGTCTGAGAGTCAATATAGAAAATGTCTTGAGACCAGGTTCTATAGCACTAACAGGGTTGAGAAGACACTTTTAAAATTTCTGAATTACTTTAAACACACACACACACACACACACACACACACACACCTGGTAACTGCCAAGTCCCTCTGGCATTGGGCCTAGCTGTGCAGGAGGATGCTTGGCCTCAGAAACAATCACATCCAGATAACCAGCATCATCTTCAACTTCATCTGTAGTGACACACCAAGAGGACATGAGTTACAGAAGGAAAGTTTTGCTACTTCTCTTATTCAGCCCTAGAGAATATATGGATTGTGTATATGGAGGTTGTCAGGGTTCATATTTAATGGGGTCATTTATATAAAAAAGCCAGAAATCATGTATTTTACAGATCTTTATTTAAAACTTTTTCAGACATGGTTCTCCTTCAGGGTTTCTCTTTTAATGTTTTCAGGATGTATCCCGGTCGATCTCGAATCGCTCATTAATGGCCGAGACTGGGATTTTTGTGATTTTGGAAAGTTGTTCTGTCTGTTGTATTCATGAGATGGACGTAAAAAAAAGTCATAAACAGTGCATGAAATCCGACGCAGAACACCAGTGAGCTGTTCTAAGCCGCATCCAAACACAATTTCAATTCACAAAGAATAACAAACAAGCCTGAAAAAAAAAAGATTTCTCACAGATACAGACACACAAAATCCTTCTGATTCTCAAACAGGTTATTGTAAGCTTCGCAGTTAACGCCGGGAATAATAATGAAGTCGGGCAGTACCGACACGTTTAATATTACATTCGAGCCACATTGCTGCAACAGATGAACATGTGAAATGGGAATCAGGACCTTTCTATCTTGATTTGAGACATGGACCAGCTGGATCGACGTCTTTGAACTCAGTGGGGAGTCGAGCAGGCCTCCATTTTTAATTAATTCCCCTTGAATAAGAGTTGTGAGCAAGGTGGAATGCATCCTGCATGGGACTGGATCACACATTAGCACATGGGCAATTTAGCATAGGAAATCCTGTTACTGTCATGCTTATTGAAGGGAGAAGGAAACCAATGGATGGAAAACAAGGATACCAAAGAATAAAGAAAATTGCGAACACATGTGGACACCAAATGTTGAGTAGGATAATCTCAGGACTAAAAATGGATCCAGCTACACTAGCAAAAATACGGACATTTTTCCCAGCTTCCATGATCCTTTCATAATTTCTATACATTTTCTTAGACGATTTGTCCATATTTCTCCTTTTGTTCATTGCTTGCAAATCTGAAGAGCACAGCAACCATCTTGAATATACTCCAGGTGATCAAAACAGAATTCTTTTGCAGCTGAATTATGAAAGCATGTTTGCATTCATTATTCTCATATTTAAAGAAAAACCTACAAACTCTAATCCCACCTGAGATGATAGATCTTGCCTGGATGGACATTAAGTTGGCAAAGATTTTACATGAACATACTTCTTTATGCAGATACAAAATCTAGTCCTTTTACCTGGGTGATCCTTCTTTTGGAGAAAGGAAACTTTTCTCATGACAGCCATCTTTGTCTTCTCCAGGCCATCTTTAGTCCCACTGCGTGCTGCTCTCATGAGCTGATGCATCTGTATCCGGAACCAGAAAACATAGCGTGATGGGGGAAAAGGTCAAACATTATGAGTCAGCACGCAGGATATCATCGTTTCACGCTTTGATTCATCAGAGCTTGAAGCATCTGCAATCCCACATGAAGACTTGTTTATGTTGTGCCAAAAAAAAAAAATTCCAATAGTAAAAATCAGGATTTGGGAATAACATTAATGGAGGTAAACAGTTAATGAGCTCTTAGTGTACAGCAATAATGAGTAGATTACTAAAGCAAAAACAGAGCTGAAAAACAACGAAGATGAAAAAAAGACCAAATGCAGCACACGAGTCCATCGTTCATTGATTATAGTGACATAAAAAAAAAAAAACATGGCCCCAAAAACATTTGATTTGTGGTATTTTCAGAAAGAACCATAAAACTTTCAGCGGTTGTTTGTCTCTTTTAGTGTATTAGACATCCATATTAGAGCTGAGCGATGTTATAGCAGATGACAAAAACATTTGTCAGTGCAGAGCCGTACATGTAATGACGAACTATAAACTGGTCTTCCTACGGAGACAGAGAGCAACAGGAAAAAACTGAGGCAGAGCACTAGAAAGTGTTCATTTTTCTCATTAGATAGTGAGTCAGTCCATCCTACTGAGTCTGTCTGTAACTTTGTCATCATTAAGTACATTTTAAAAATCACTTCAGTGAAAGGAACGAAAGATGGGAAAATGATAAAGACACACAAACTACATAATGCAATATATAATAAAGGATGGGACATGAATGACAGTAATCATACCAATATGCATTTTAAAGTCTTGACTATACAGTATGCAAATAATTCTGTATTATGCAGATGAGCATTTATATTGTCATAATTTATGCGAGTTGAATTGTTGATTTTAGAAATGAAAGACAGAGACATGCCCCAAAAATTGCAAAGAAGTAGGAGTTTAGATGTCGCTGAAAATTGCTAGAGACTGGCATTCGGACATAAAGTGACAGTTTCTTCCACCACACTTGGTGCCAGATTAGATAGATAGATAGATAGATAGATAGATAGATAGATAGATAGATAGATAGATAGATAGATAGATAGATAGATAGATAGATAGATAGATAGATAGATAGATAGATAGATAGATAGATAGACAGACAGACAGACAGACAGACAGACAGACAGACAGACAGACAGACAGACAGACAGACAGACAGAAACGTCTTGGTATGGACAGACAGACAGACAGACAGACAGACAGACAGACAGACAGACAGACAGACAGACAGACAGACAGAAACGACTTGGTATGGACAGACAGACAGACAGACAGACAGACAGACAGACAGACAGACAGACAGACAGACAGACAGACAGACAGAAACGTCTTGGTATGGACAGACAGACAGACAGACAGACAGACAGACAGACAGACAGAAACGTCTTGGTATGGACAGACAGACAGACAGACAGACAGACAGAAACGACTTGGTATGGACAGACAGACAGACAGACAGACAGACAGACAGACAGACAGACAGACAGACAGACAGACAGACAGACAGAAACGCCTTGGTATGGACTCTTAATTACATAATATTTTTTCAAATGTATGCAGATGTTTAGGTTCCCTTCTCTTTTTGAGATAATTAAAGGTCATAAATAAATAACAGATGAATTATTGAATTACATGTGTATTTTAAAATACCCCAAAAAAGTCTGCACAGCCTGGAAATCCCCAACTAGGGTAGTATTTATACAGAATATATGCAGATGCATAATCATTTCATTTTTGAGAAAAAGAAATGTAGTTGTTTGGTATAGTTGATTTACATAAGAAGTAAAAGGCAAGGCATGCCTAAAAAACATGCACAGTAAAAGTCTTGGCTATATAATTATATAGCATTTTTACAGCATTTAAGCTGATGCATAATGTTCCGTCTCTTTTTTTAGACCAAAAAAGGGTGCAACTGAGTGACACATAAATTACTGATTTACACATGAATTTTTACAAGACATGCCCAAAGAGGCAGAATAAAAAGACTCAGCTTGCCTATATGCAACTATTTATATAGGGGTTTTTGTGGATTTATGCAAATGAATAAAGAGTCCTTTTCTTTTTTAGAAGAAAAAAAAAGAATTACAGTAGAATTATGGATTATGGATTAAAAACATAGCACATGGCTAAAAAGGGCACAATATAAGTTTAGCCTAGAAAAACATTATATGAGCAAAAGTAATGGGACACCTGTCTTTTCCATCCATAAGTGCTTCTTCCTCAAACTGTTACCATAAACATGGCGGCATATACTATAATGTATAGAATGTCTTCGGATCTGGTAAATGTTCCCCTCACTTAAACTGGGAAACCCCTGTGCATAAAGTGAGGTCCACACAAATATCTTTGACACTGGTTGGAATGACCTCAACCCTATTGAACAAGTTTGAGATGAATTAAAGAACTAACTGAACCACAGACCTGCTCAGCTCACCTACATCAGTACCTGAATGAGCACAAATCTACACAAAACCTAAAGGAACATCTTCTCAGAAGAGTGGAAGTTATTATAACAGCAAATGGGGAGGAAATGTGAAATGCGAAATGCGTTCAAAAAGCTCATACCTATCTTATGGTCCACAAACTTTTGTTCATATGGAATATATTAGAATTAACATAATATTTACAGCTTTGTGAATTTATACCTGATACTTTCCTCCAAGTCTCGATGCTAGCTCCCTCTTGGTTTTGGCACAACATTCACGAATTCGGCGGACATCAGCGGGGAGCTACGCATCGCGTGTCGGCAGCCACAGAACAGTGCAGGGGTCAGGGGTGGATAAAAAGAAGTGAAACAAATAGGACAAACTGAGGGACTTTAAGGTATATGAGAAAAGCAAAAAAAAAGAAAACAAGGTAAGTAGCATGAATGGGGCATGGATTAAGGTTTAGTCATAAAGCTAGAGCAGTGTGGGGTAGGGATTTACTACATGCCCTTTATTTCTCTAAATCAAATTCCTCTGGTTTAACCAACCAATGCTATGAAAGCTGGGAAAAAGGCTGAACTGAATGGAACAAAATCAGTTATTCACATATGACTTAAATGTTCTAGAGAAATGAGGCAACTTATAAAGACAAGCCACACCGATGAAATTCTTGGCCTGGATATTTTCAGTGCAATAACTTGTAGAAATATCATTGTAGTCCGATAGTTCTGATATAAATGATCATATTGTATATTGTATTCTTACAAACTTTATGCTGATACATAATGTTTTATTTTTTTTGTTGTTGTTTATTTGGGGGTTTTTTTTAGATATAATGGGTGTGACAGTAAAGTTTATAAGATTTACTGCTTAATGTAAATTAAAGAATACAACTTGGTGTGTGCTCTTTTAGAAGAACAATCAATCAGTGAGTGATCTGAATTTTCGATTGAATATTTGGATTGTTTTTGTATTAGAGAATGATAAACCTATAAGAATTATAATTAAATATAGAGAATAGAGTTTTCTAATCGAGTTATTAATGCCATAGGGTATAATTCTATACAATGTATGTTCTTTCTGGATACAATATTATTATTATTATTATTATTATTATTATTATTATTATTATTATTATTATTATTATTATTATTATTAATGAATTTTTTTTAGAGCTAATATATATATATATATTCTTTTTTATCATTATTATTATTTTTTTAAATATATATATTTTATAGATCACTTTTTTCACTACACATTTTGTATGCTTAACTGCATCTATCTATCTATCTATCTATCTATCTATCTATCTATCTATCTATCTATCTATCTATCTATCTATCTATCTATTTATCTATCTATCTATCTATCTCTCTATTTTTCTTATTAAAAAAAGAATAAAGAATTGCCTGCTCACTGCAGATCCTCTCAGCAATGTAACATTTCAATGAGAATGTATGTATATATTTGAACTTGTTAAGAGAACGGATGGAGTTTTGATATGAAGAGAAAAAGTTGGTGTATGATAAAGTGCGTCATGTAATATTTAGTGAACGAGCGCGAGGTTTAATGGCGTTTGGGTGAAAGCGAGGTGAAGGCACTGATCAGCAATTGGTTTCTCAGGGAATTCTGTCTGGGCAAAGTGATCTCGATGGCAAGTCGACCTCTGACGCACAGCAAGAGATGGGTGGGTGTGGAAACGAGAAGAAAGAGCAAATTTGGGTACGTACTGCCCCCTTTTGGTCAGCAGACATCAAGGGGAGATGTTACTTCAGCATTAGAGGTGTGTAGAATGTGGAATCGAAGTCATTTATATTGTAAAAGGATGTCATACACACACCTTGCTCCGGGAGGACGCTTTCTCAGAGTCTGACTGCTCATCATAGCTCTCGAACTCGCTGGAACTCCAGCCATTGTTGGGCCCCTGAGGGACTTCCTCTTTCTGTACATCCTCATAGATCAAGTCTCCTGACACACACAAACACACACACACATTGGACACAGGTAATGTCTAACTCAGAGACAGATATATTCTCTGTGACAAATATAGTAATGCTTGAACGCACAGCTGCCATAGAGATCATGCACACACACACACACACACACACACACACACACACACACACACACACACACACACACACACATACACACACACACACACACACACATACACACACACACACACACACACACAGCTTTAAGATTAGCACATCCCTATCTGAAACAGGTAATGTATGACTCTAAAAATAATATATTTGCTCTGTGACAAATAAAGAGTCAATGCATGAATGCACAGCTGACATACAGATCACACACACCCACACACACATTATTACCAACCTTCTCCTCGAGACACGTCCTCACAGGGTACGTCATCATAGATCACCTCTGAGCTGCCCGTCTGAATATCATCCAATCGAGACACTGAGAAAATATCACAGAAAATAAAGTTTGTGTCTGTGTGTTTGTCCACTCATTTTTAAGTCAGGAGTTCCATTGACTTATAATATCAGGCCATATGAGATCTGTAACAACCTGAATAGCCAAAAAGGCTTTTTACTAATCACATATACAGTGAATTTTTTAAGGATTAGCATTTCTGGAGCAGACAGGGTTAGGGGCCTTACTCAAGGGCCCAACAGTGGCAGATGGAACCCCCCAACTTTCTAAATAATAGCCCAGCGCCTTAACCATTGAACCATTTAAAATTGTACAATAGAAAATGTCAGTAAACTAAACAAAAAAATATGCCAAAATATCTAAAGGATATAAATTTAAAGTTCTATGAAATGCAACTACTGCAACTTGACATTTGAACTCTGCAACTGATCCAAAATGAAGCATCACGACTTGTTTTCAACCTTCCTAGATTCTCCCACCCCACCCCATCCCACCCCACTGCTACACTTCCTTCTTCTGCTTTCATCAGATTTATAACACTGACCAGCACCTGTCTATCTCACAGCTCTTATCTCAACTCACACTGCACCATGCTTCCTTCATCTTCTAGCACACCATCCACCAGGGAACAGAAAAGACATGCAAGACTATTCTCTTTTCTGGCACACAGGTGGTAGACAGTCCATTTCATGTCCAAACAGCCGAGTCTCCAGCAGTCTTCAGAAGATGTTTAACACCTCTTCCAGCAGTACCTTAATTATCACTGCTCCTTAAATGGCTTATCTAACTATTTTCATTCCCATCAGAGTTTTAGACTGATGGAATTCAGTCTTAGCCAATGTCCTGAAGAACCAGCATCAGAGTGTATTTATTGAGATGGACTTCACAGCACCTTGAAAGTCGCTCTGGATAAGAGCATCTGCCAAAGACTTTATAATGTAATGTACAAAGAAAATTTATATATATATATATATATATATATATATATATATATATATATATATATATATATATATATACATATATATATATATATATATATATATATATATACATATATATATATATATATATATATATATATATATATATATATATATATATATATATATATATATATACGCATTATTAACACGTTAACGCAAATTTATTTTACCTGCACAAATTTTATTAACGTTTTAAAATTTTTTGTAAGAATATTAATAAATAAATATAAATTTACATTTACATTTGTGGCATTTAGCAGACGCCCTTGCTCAGAGCGAGGAACAAAAGTGCTTTGAGTCTCTATGAAGGGGAAATTTAACTTCAACGCAACACACATTAATTCCCGCCATCCGATCTTTACTCAAGTATAAAAAAATAATAGTCTCCACTAAAAAAAAATAAAAATTAATTACTAAACATTTAATTTACTTATGCGTCAAGTCTCAAAAGCGGCCATGCACACATCCGCCAAATAAAACCGTCCGTGTGGAAACATAGCGAATGTTCGGTTTGGTGTCCTGATTTGAGATGAGAAATCCGAATACAAATTTAAATCCTTCTGAATCACTCCGAGTCTCACGATTCCCTTGAGTCATTTGAGTCACTGAAAATTCTGACTGCTTTTTCAATGAAATTCCACTAGAGGGCACTCACTGAATCTTTAGAAGTTCCCAAATCCGTAGACACATGAATCCCACTCGCATGTCTCTTGGACCTGGTTGTTTCACTACTCGCTACGAGTCCGACAGATCCGCTGGTTCATAGGCAAAGGATCTGTCAAGTCAAGTCAAGTCAAGTTTATTTGTATAGCGCTTTTCACAACAGACATTGTCTCAAAGCAGCTTTACAGAAAACAACAGTGAAGGTGAATGGTGTGTGTTTGTCCCTGATGAGCAAGCCGTGGCGACAGTGGCAAGGAAAAACTCCCTTAGATGATATGAGGAAGAAACCTTGAGAGGAACCAGACTCAAAGGGGAACCCATCCTCATATGGGTGACATCAAAAGTTTGGTCATAAATCTTTCAACAATACAGAACAATTTGTGATCATCATAGATCCAGCATCAGCTTCTCCATGCCAGGGCCTTTAAACACTCGGCATCTACTTCTCCATGATCATCCATAGGTCCATAATCTGATCTGTGATTTTGAGTCTGTTGTGTTTATATTATATATGTTGTTAGTAGCGAGACTCAAGTGATCCAAGTAAATGAAGAGAATGATTCATGAATCCCGAGTCATATAAAGAATCGGGTTATTTAACCAGGATGAATCCGGATTCGCTAATCTCTTTTGGTTGATGATTTACATAATTTAAAACCATAATTACTTCAAAACATTTACAAGAATATTTTGTCTTCATGCTCTATGTTGAGATGGTTACACTAATAATAAACATACATTTGCATAAAGCATCAATATTTGTTCATGGCCATGTTGATTGGAGTTTAAAAAAAACGTAAAAAGTATTCATTTAAGGTACATTTAGAGCAGATACAAATGTGTGATTTAGCTGCGATTAAAATAATTATTATATAAATATTCTTGTGGGTACGTGGACACGATAGGCCAAAAAAACTTATAGGGAATAGTTTTTAGGTTCAAATCATGAAATTTATTGATACAAATATAATTAGCAATTATAAAATGAGGTCAAAGGTTAATACAGTACAGTACTGTTTACATAAAATTATTTGGGTGGCGTCTGTTTATCGCGGGTGATTGTGGAACATAACCACCGCGATAAAAAGGGATTACTGTGTATATATATATACAGTAATCCAGTAGATGTATCAAAGGGAAACTGATGTATGTGAGAAAAAGGACCTTAAGTGTGCGGTTCCTCCGGGCCATGTTTCTTCAGCTTGCCGGACTAGCCGTTAGCTTCATTCCCACCATGTCTTACCCAGTTTAGCTTACTCAGGGTCTATTGATTCTCTCTTAAAACCTGATTTGTCCAAAATCCTTTCTTCTCTGCATCACACCTCCAGAGGTCCTGTTTCCAGTTAATCTCAGGAAAAGGTTGCGCTCGGAGTATTGGAAAATGGATTAGCCAGCAAGGTTAACTAAGCTCTTGTCAGAATCAGCGAGGAAAAAGAGGGAAATGGGCGGTTGGTGTGTAGCCTGAGGTAGAGCTTAGCTTTGTAGAATGTGTTCATGACTGAGAGAGTAGAAGACGTTCAAAGTTCCTTAACCACAATTAGGCTGACTATCAGTGATTATCGGCTCAGCAGTGGCCTACGCCTGTCCCACACATACTGACTAACTGCCAGAGTGACTCATTTGCATTTCTGTTCATGCTTAAACCACTTACGAATGAATTATACACTGACTGCATGTAAGTCCCAGAATTTAAGATGTGATTTTTCTGTTCATGTCTATTGAAGCTGATCAAAAATTATTTAAAAATTGTTCATTCATCTTCAGCCAAAGTCCTGAGTACTAGCATAATCTCTGACCCTAATTTGTTTGGTTTATCACTTTTTAAAGTATGTAAGCTCACAACTGCAAAGTCTTGCCAATCTCCTAGTTGTGTTTTGAGCTTTGCTTGTCCCTATTGCCTAGAACATGGTTAAACTCTGGTCACTTGTTTTGGTTGCTTAGGTTTTTCATGGCTGAATAGTGTTTTCAGCATTCTTTGGATATAGAGCTTTGAAATGTAAAACAATGCCTTTCTCCACATTCCTGCTAAAAATATATATTTGTAATAGTTTTATTATAATAGGAATTGTATTTAATGGGCTCTGTACTGATGTAACCCTGTGGGCCTCTGCTGGCAATTTGTTGCCTTCTATTTATGGAATGTTATATCTAGTGGATGTCACTAAGGACCAGGGCAGTTTGCAAATCACATGGCATCTTAAGGACACCAATAGGAACCATCATTGAGCATGCAGATCTTACAATGGTTTTAAAGAAAAGCATTTGATTATGGTTTCAATGCATAACAGCGTATTGTTTGTAATGGTATTGTAGTGGAAACCATTAGAAATGCTGTCACGGATTCTATTCTGTTTTTTCGCATCGATGGATCCTAACCAACTTCATAAGTCTTGTTCATTATTATTATTATTATTATTATTATTATTATTATTATTATTATTTTATTTCATTTTGAACCCTTAAATTATCAACCTACACTCGAGCTTCAAGAATCTGCAATCCACAGCTAAATGAATTCTAAATAAAAGGTCCGTCCACAACATTTAATAAATAAGAAACAGTCAGTGTGCGTTTTTAACTCAGGCTCCGACCCCTACGGACAGCAACTGACTTGTAGCCTGGAGCGATTTCGAAATTTGCCGAGGGCAACGAGCAAAGATTCACAAGCCATCGAATGCAATGTTGTCACATACACACATTGCACATGGCCTGAGGGAGCTAACGGAGCAGCAGATACTTTCTTCTTTAACTTCACAAAAGATCACCTGAGAAAAAGAGAGAGGAAGTGCAACGATAGTCACAGGGAATTGACCGTTCAATCAAAGGGTCAATCTTGTCTATAAAAATACCTGGAAGTGAAAAAACATCTACAGTATATATATATATATATATATATATATATATATATATATATATATATATATATATATATATATATATATATATATATATATATATATATGGAGGGGTTTATTTATATAGCAGGGATTTTTTTATTACTTATATATCATACACTACCATGAAATGTTCTGTAAACCATGTAATGTCCAAATTCACACCTACAAACATAACAAAATGTGGGAACAATCAATCGTGTTGTATAACACTGTAAAATCTCTACCCACTTTTTGTCGTTTATTTATGTTTCACAAATTACGTTCATTCACTTTGCTGGGAAACTTTTGTATATTCCAATCATGTGCAGATTCAGCGTACATACCTGTCACTACGCAACAAATAATGGCATGCTGGTTCATTTGCATTGAGGGAAAAAAAGCGAGGAGAACATAATTAATGTGGTGACACTTGCCTGGGGAAACTAATCCCAAAAGGAAAGTCTCCCCAAGAAACCAAGAAGCACAAATCGTCAGGTGGCCAAGCTGGGCATGATTGGCTCATTTGTGCCATTCAAATCTGGTTTATTTCTGCCTGGTTTATCTGGTTTATAATCTTATACTCCAGTACTCATGTTAGTTCTCTCTCTCCAGTGGTCTGTATTGTTGAAAGATTTATGTTCAAACTCTTGATGTCACCCATATGAGGATGGGTTCCACTTTGAGTCTGGTTCCTCTCAAGGTTTCTTCCTCATATCATCTAAGGGAGTTTTTCCTTGCCACTGTCGCCACGGCTGCTCATCAGGGACAAACCAAACCATTCACCTTCACTGTTGTTTTCTGTAAAGCTGCTTTGAGACAATGTCTGTTGTGAAAAGCGCTATACAAATAAACTTGACTTGACTTGACTTTTGAAGGGTGGGGGGGTGGGGGGGGTTTCAGTATTACTATTGAAACCTGCAATTTGCCTCACAAGCTGCTCTTTTAGAAAATGAATCAATATCTTTAGACCGAACAGATACGACAGCACTGTGGTTTAAGACAAGATGAATGAATTTCATTGCTTTAAGTATGGAGCTTCGTGTGCATTTTGATGTGCTGCACTAAATTCAACAAGCAAGAAAGAAACAAAAAAGCAGGGCAAATGAATTTTTCAAGCCAGAAAGACAAATACAGAGACTCCTACCTCCAGGAGACGCTAACGCGCTGACTGTGGCCTCTTCGGTCTTTACCTGTTTTGCAGCCAGAGCTGGATTCTCTGCATCCCTGAAACATTTCAGAACCAAAAAGAAGCATTTTTGTTAAATCATGAAAAATTATCAAAAAAAAGCTGCTCAGGGTGACACTGAGAGAATTCAGAGCAGCTGCACCATTGTCTGGTTTGGGAATTGCACTGTTAGGGAATTTAGCTAGTTGGGTTATGATTACTAGCTTTAGTAGCATGTAAATCAATATTTCTAACCACATATTAGTTTAAGTTAATGTCTAGACTACAATACAAAAAAAATCCACTTTCAAGGACTTGTTTATTTTGCATCAACTGTTTTTTCAGATTTTAATTAAATGAATTATACTTCTAGTATAATAATAGTATACTAATTAGCTCAGCGATTAACATGTTTGGGCTTCTGATCAGAAGGTCATGAATTCAAATCTCACCACCACTAGGCTTTCACTGCTGGGCCCTTGAGCAAGGCCCTTAACACTTAACTGCTTGAATTAGATAACTCTGAATACGTTATAATGCTGTAAACGTAAAAGAACACACACACAGAACTATCACCTTAAAGCAGTTTTACAGTACATGGGCAACGTCGCTAAATATTTTTTACTGGGACCACTTGCGCCCTCTATTGGACACCAAAGAAATTAATATTTTAATTATTTTTGAATACACTGTGTTTCATGAAGCTTCATCATGACCATCATCACTACAAAATACTAAGGGCCAAGTAAAATCTAGAGAATATAAACTAGGGAAAAAGCTTGGTAATGCAATTGTGAAACAAAAGTACACAGAATTAAGGAGGATTGCAAGACTTCACAATGAACAAGTAAAAAAATCTGTTTAAATACTGATTTATTTATATTAGATTGTTTATTTTACTTTGTTTTAAGTGTGAGGTACATAGAAAATAAAAGACCACGACTTAAACTCATCTATTTAAAAACATTTTTATTAGTTTTACTTTTAAGAAGTGGAGCTGTTGCTTGCTTTTTGTGTAAGATCGCACTAAACCGCTGCAGATGGCGACCTCTGCTGGCAGGAATAGGAAGTGTACAGCGTTCACGTTATATGCGGCTTGGCACTTAAACTACTTCTATAAATGTCAAATACATATCTAAAGCATATTATCGCTTGTACATGATTTTGTTTGTTAAATGTCAACTTTTTTTAAATGTCAATGTTTTTTGTTTTTTTATATTTGCACAGTGAATGATGGAAAGAAAGTTCTGTGGACAGATGAGTCCAACTTTGACATTTCTGGTTCTACAGAAGAACTTATATAAGAAAGAGAACAGGAAAAAATGTTAGGAGACTGTCTCACTCCTACAGACAAACATGAAGGTTCATATTGGTTTGGGGTTGTTTTGGAGCAGGAAAGGTTGGAGATTTATTCCAGGTGAAAAAACCCAGCATGGTGACCATTCCATACTTCAACACCATGCAAATCCGTCTGGACCACGAAGCATAAGTCCGAGGGCTGTAAGTGTTAACAGTGGTCTAGAGTGTTATCTATCATGGAACAGCCTGCCCAGTCTTCTTCTTCTTCTTTCGGCTTATCCCATTAGGGGTTGCCAGCATCCACAGCATTCTCTTACCGATATACTCCATGTCCCTCCTCTGCACATGTCCAAACCATCTCAATCTCACCCTCCTCACCTTGTCTCCAAAACATCCTACATGCGCTGTCCCTCTAATAAACTCGTTTCTAATCCTGTCCATCGTCGTCACTCCTAACGAAAACCTCAACATCTTCAGCTCTGCTACCTCCAGCTCCACCTCCTGTCTTTTACTCAATGCCACTGTCTCTAAACCATACAACATCTCAGGTCTCACCACAGTCCTATAAACTTTCCCTTTCACTCTCACAGATACTCTTCCATCACAAATCACTCCTGCTATCACTCTTCTCCACCCACTCCACCCTGCCTGCACTCTTTTCTTTACTTCTCTAACACACTCTCCATTACTTTGCACTGTTGACTCCAGGTACCTGAACTCCTCCACCTTCTCCACCTCTTCTCCCTGCAACCGCACCACTCCACTGTTCCCCTCTCATTCACACACGTACTCTGTCTTTCTCCTACTGACTTTCATTCCCCTTCTCTCCAGCGGGTACCTCCACCTGATCAACTTAATTCCCCTGTAGTTACTGCAGGTCTGCACATCTCCCTTATTCTTAAAGATCGGTACCAGCACACTGCTTCTCTATTCCTCAGGCATCTTCTCACCTTCTAAAATCCTGTTAAACAATCTTGTTCAAAACTCCACTGCCATCTCTCCTAAACATCTCCATGCTTCTTCTGTCATCTGGTCCAACCGACTTTCCACTCTTCATCCTTTTAATCGCTGCTCTCACTTCCTTCTTACTAATCCTATCCACTTCCTGCTTCACCATCTCCACATCATCCAACCTTCTCTCTCTCTCATTTTCCTCATTCATCAGCTGCTCAAAATACTCCCTCCATCTTCTCAACACACTCTCCTCACTAGTCTACACATTTCCATCTCCATCCTTTATTGCTCTAACTTTCAGCACATCCTTCCAACTCATTCCCTCTGCCTGGCCAATCGGTACAAATCCTTTTCTCCTTCCTTAGTGTCCAACCTCTCATACAGCTCCTCATATGCCTTTTCCTTGGCTTTCACCACATTCCTCTACCTCTTTCATTCCTAGGTATACCTGCAATACCACTTCATCTAACTCACTCCAGAATATTTCCTTTTTCTCCATCTCACAACCCACTTGTACCAACATTTAAAGTACCAACCCAAACCTCCACTCTCCTACACTTCTCCTTTTCCTGCTGTCTCTGTTGACGTCTTTCTCCTCTCCTTCTCCTCCTTTGGCCAACAGTAGCCCAATTTCCACCAGTACCCTGTTTGGTTTGGTCAAAATACATTTTCACAGCATTAAATTTCTGAGTTTGTTGCAAACTTTTGGCAGCCGCTGTATATTTATGTGTTTTATTGTTGAATGAAAATGTTTTTGGTCTTTTTTTTTTTCATCTTATGTAAGTATCATAAAAGTATTATAAAAAGAATCGAATGTGCTCGATGGGTCGAATCATGGACTGCTTAAAGGCTAATAGGTGTTTGCATGGTTTACACAATAATGAGAACTGATCATGTTGGAGTCCACAGTGCTCTCAGTGAGCATGCATTTTTACCCCATAAAAAAAGATTTTCAGTTCATTCACAAACATCCTGACATTCATCTCCTCCCGGGTCTGTCCACAGCCAGTCACAGGAACACATTGTGAAATCTGCTATTTTTTTTATTTATTAAAAAATGGCAAATTTTATGTCGCTGGATAAAAGCAACTAGAATAAAGGCAAGCAGGTGGGGATTTTACACCGAATATGAATCGCTGCACAGAATACAAAAGCATCACAAAAGCGGTGTGTAACAGCTAATCCCAAAAGTCTCCAATTTGCCACAGAGGGAAGAACAGGTGTTGTTCTATGGAATGCTAATAAGAACGCTGTGTGCACTCGGGGGCCTTCCTCTTTCTTTCTCTTCCTCTTTACACACAGAAGCATATACACACAGTAACAGAGACAGAGCTGCTGACGAATATGCTTTTGTCTCCTGTTAACCCAACCACCGAACATGATCTCAGGAGTGGCAGAACATTGCATGTCTAAGGTTTGCCTGCATCTCCTCCGCCTTTCGCTTGTCAGCATTTCGCAAAAACACGCTTCAAGTTACCCTGCCATATTGTGCTGAGTTCTGATTCTGTTGTTTCCTTCAATTCCAAAGCAATACAGGCCAGTGAAAACGTATCACTTGGAGTCATGTGGCCTGGGCTGGAGGTGTGGAATCTACCCTGAAACACAGCCACTATGTTTATACAGAAATATGGTGATGCTCTGGTGTAGTGAGGTTCATTTGTGTGTGCCATGCTGAAAACTTTGTTTTTGCTAGTGCGGTTACAGTGTAATTTGCTCCTCCAAAGGAGTTTCTTTTTCTCTCGTACCAATAATGGATCAGAATTTAAAAGTCCAGGATGCAATGGAGCTATGGTATATGCACAAAAGTTTGCAGACACCTGACCATAAGATACATATGTGCTTTTTGAACATCCCATTCCACATTTATTCCCAATTTGCTCTTATAATAACCTGCACTCTTCTGGGAAGATGTTCCACTACTTTTTTTGTGGAGGTTTGTGCCTATTCAGATACAAATTCTTGATGTCACCCAAATGAGGATGGGTTCCCCTTTTGAGTCTGGTTCCTCTCAAGGTTTCTTCCTCATAACATCTAAGGGAGTTTTTTCTTGCCACAGTCACAACAGCTGCTCATCAGGGATAAATACACACCAGTCACCTTAACCGTTGATTTCTGTAAAGCTGCTTTGAGACAATGTCTGTTGTGAAAAGCGCTATACAAATAAACTTGACTTGACTTGACTTGATAAGAACAGTAAAGTCAGGATCTGATGTAGGTGAGGTGAGGAGGCCTGGGCTGCAGTCAGGGTTCACATTCATCCCGAAGTTGTTCAAAAGGTTCGAGTTTAGACCTTTATAGCAGGCCTTTAATGTCTCATGTAAAAAATATGTTCACGGAGCTGGCTTTGTGCACGGGGGCATTGTCATGCTGGAACAGGTTTGGGTCTCGTACTTCAAGTGAAGGGAAAAGTCAATACTACTGCTTCCAAAGACACCCTATACAAACAGATTGGAAAAAGAAATACATATGGCTGGAAAACTCAGGTGTCCCAATACTTTTGTCAATATAGTGTATGAATTATTTTATCAAGTCTGGTTCAAGTTTATTCAAAACACTGTTGAGTAATGTGACCACAGTATATCTTTAGCTGCTGGTGAGCAGGGCTATAGGGGGGGACAAAGGATAGAAAGAAATACTTGATGTCATGATATCTGCTTTATATGAGCTACTAAAGTGTGACATCACAAATAAATTCAATGCTGAGCATACGAAAAACAGGCCGAGTTTACATTGTTTGGCTTGGGGTTAAAAAAAAGAAAATGTGACAAATTATCCTTGTCATCATTGTCAATCCGTCATCATTTAATCACTGTTTACATATAAGATATAATAAAATGCTGTAATTAATATAGTTTTTAACAATATACAATAAAATCCCAAGCAATTCCCCCATGAATACCAGGATAGGGCAATTTTATACGCATTATTGGACATTTCTGCACTGTATACACCCTCTCTATTTTTGTGCTTTGTATAACAGAGGCAGACCAGGGCTCGACCTCCTGACAGCACTGCGCTCGCAGAAAATGCTGACTCCCACATCATTCTGTGGAAAATGCTATTGATAGCTCTAGGCTGTGGTACTGTATTGACTTCTCGATTGTGGAAACATGTACTCAGCAAAAAACAGCCGGGCAGACGGAAATGAAGAGGAGCTCGTTTTAGTCATGGATCCCAGGACAGGACAAGAAAGGAGAGAAAAACCCACAGGAACCACAGCACCAGTTTAACACTGTGTCCTTTTCATTAAAAAGAAATCCGGACCTGCGAAATGTTCGGAAACTGAAGAGCACTGAACACTTCATTGTAGAGTACAATGTGTGTGTGTGTGTGTGTGTGTGTGTGTGTGTGTGTGTGTGTGTATATATATATATATATATATATATATATATATATATATATATATATATATATATATATATATATATATATATATATATATATATATATAAACCTATATATGAATTGGTAATCAATTCCATGGTATAATTGGCTAATCATACACCTGACTCTGATCTTAAATCTTTTATATTTTATGTTTTAATTTGTGAAAATTTAGATCAATATTCAGGCTCAGTTGACAAGACCATTTACGTTGGAGGAAAGGCTTTATAGTGATTAATGATTAATTAGCCAGTTGAAGGTAATCGACATAATCAATATAATAGATATCATATACGATTAAAAAAACATGGCCATGGAAGCATTCATTGCTCAAGTGTGAGTTTGAAATGACCAGATAGTAAACTAGATAACGGTTTAAATGAAATGGAGACATAATCAGAGTACTTACTGTTTTTGGCTTCCAAAGGATGGCATATCTGGGAGAAGACAGATTGGTAAAATATGTAAGATAACATATTTATAACACAAACTCTATTTTCAAAACATGCTTTTGCTCTTAGAGTTTAGAGCAGTATTAATCAAGGTAGATCTGAGGTCTGACTTTGCATAAAAAACACTAAAGAGAGTTTTGTTTTTTATTCCTCCCATGCAATGAGGTGCATTGTGTGGCAAGGGCCTAATGGCTTAATTTCTATTGACTTAGCAGTTTTGTTCCCACAACTAAGCACCCATGGGTGTTAAGGGTAATGCTCAAGGGCCCAAGAGAGGCAGTCTGGTATGGTTGGGACTTAAACCCACATCCTCCTAATTCGAAGTCCAATGCCTTTGAGAATCTTATCTACACTATAAGGATATAAGATTCAAATGTGCTTTTTGAACATCCTATTCTTATTTAGTCCTGATTTGCTCTTATTATAAAAATCTACCTTCTAGATTTTGAGGTGGGCTTGTTTAGATTTGTGCTTAGGTGAGATGAGGAGGCCTGGGGTGCAGTAATTGCATGTTAGTGTTGATGTCAGAGATGCATTGAAAATCAGACCCAGTTCAGTAGTATAAATGTTTTACATATAGTAGTATTTAGTAGTGTATTTTATATATAGTAGTATGAGTATATTTCATATTTATATAATGTATAATTTGATGTTTATTCAGCTGATTCTGAAAAATTATCTTTGTCATACATATCGTCTGTGACCACCAGGGGGCACTTCAAAAACTATTTCATTAATTCTCTTATTTTCACAATTCCATTATATTATTTTCCTTCACCTTTACCTGGGTCACTTCTTGTCTTTCCTGCATCCTCCTGAAACTCACTGTCTTTCCCCGAAGAAGCCGTTTCAGTGAATTCAAGAATGGTGCCTTCTTTCTGTGGTGTGTCTCCACCTTTCGGGGTGTTTCCCTGACCCTCATTCTCTTCTTCCTCATCCACCTTAACGTCCCTCGGCTGCCGAAGAGGTATGCTCATAGGTCCTGGAAATAGAAAAAGAAAGGGAAGGAGAAAAAGTGTTCAGACACTTGTTTCTTTTATGTAATAAAATATAGATACTTTGCACACACACACATACGAGGTGGTATCAAACCACTATAAATCCAGTCGCTTTCACCAAATGTTGAAATGCCTTAAAATACTTGCTTTAAAACCTGTCAGTAAAACTCACTACTGACAGTCTGGCCCCTGGGAATTAATTTTAATTGCACAATTGCACAAATGTCAAGAGTTGTTGAGCGTGCACTTGGTCAAGCTGTGGACATGCCTCGCCTTTGTCAATCATGGACATAATGGGCTCTTCCGTTGTGAAGACTGTTGTACCACCAAATTTTCGGCACCGGTAATGATCCTCGACATGCAGGACAGGTCATCCACGGCTCTTGCCAGTTTTTGACGCGCTGTTCTTTCTGCTCCTGGGTCAGCAACCTGGGGACGAACTTGGCAGCAACACGGCACATGTTCAAATCACACGTGAAGATCTCTGGACTGTTCCGTATGAACACCGACAACAGCAGCAGTGTTGTGGATTGTTTTCCGATGATCGTCATGCACAAGTTGCCGAATGGTTTCGACATTTTCAGCGGTTAAGCTTGTTGAAGGTCTTCCTGATCTCTCGTCGTCTACCAGTGATGTTCTTCGGATCTTGAAGCACGCATGACACTCAAAACACCTTCAAAGATTGGTTGCAGCATCGCCGTAAACTTGGCGAATCATGTCAAACGTCTCTGTGGCAGATTCGCCCAGTTTCACGCAAAAGTTCACGTTTGCTCTTACTATCTTTTCATTATGAAATAGTAGATGTGGTAATGCACATGGTTGGAATAGCACCAGTTGCACAGCTCTTGATGTTTATAGGATGATGTCTTTTGGCACACTGACTTATGAAGGTTGGTGCTCCCTGTGACTGTGCGTGTAGTCTAGTGCTGCCATCTGTTGGCGTGCTACAAAACTAGTCCTGGAATTTTTTGGTACCACCTTAAACACCCCTTTACAATGTGAATAACAACATGGACATCTACCAAATGTACCTCTGTAGGACTTTGTACATGTATTTTACAGATTTATATTGAACACTAAACAATTTTTGTATATAAATATGTAGATTTTCTTTTCCCGCTTTCTCGGACGTGGAAGGTTTTACTCAGCATTCTCCTTTTAAACAAACTCAGTAGGTTTACATTTACATATTTTTCATTTTAACCTTGCACATTGTTTTCTACATTCCTTTGTCATAGCCTGTAGTTTAGTAGGTGTAGAAGATGTCTTTTGTAATTACTACAATGTGCACACACACATACATCCACGAACACGCAAACTATGCACACGCACTCTTGTGGAAACTCAAGCAACGTGTTTGTTTCGCAGTCAAGCTCTTGGTCAGCTTTATTTGTTTTGGTGTTAGAAAAGGTGATGTAAAAAACTACTTTCCAACTGACTGATATTTTCTCTATACATAGTTTTTCTCATCTTTCTCCCGCTTATCCATAATTCGGGTCGCGGGGGCAGCAGTCTAAGCAGATTTCCCAGACACTTCTCCGTGTCCAGAGATCGGGCAGTCAAGGCCCCCGCCTTCGACTGCTGCCCAATCCTCTCAGCACCGGTCCCTTACGGTCCCTCCTGCAGGTGGTGAGCCCATCGGTAGAAGAATGCTGAGGATGGAGCCGGCAGGCAGGAGGAAAAAAAGGAAGGCCAAGGAGAAAGATATGGCTTGCATGGGTTGGAGTGGAAGATCTCGTGCTAAATGAGCACAAACCTCCTCAAAATCTAGTGGAACACCTTTCCAGAAGAGTGGAGTTTCTTAGGTAATGGAGACTAAATATGGAATGGGATATTTAAAAAGAACTTTCTTATCTTATGTTCAGTTTCCACAACCTTTTGTATATAGGGTAGAAATATTTACAGTTCTTTACATTATATATATATATATATATATATATATATATATATATATATATATATATATATATATATATATATATATATATATATGGGTTTTATATATTATTTTTTAGCTTGTTTCACTTGTGTGGTTTTGGCTTACATAATGTTTTATTTGTGTTTTTTATATATAAGTATTAAAATATATATTATTTTTAATATATTTAACACTGAACATTTTGCTCTTAAAGAAACATAAAATAAAAATAAAAATAAAAATTGGTGGTCAAAGAGAATAAATAAATAGAATAAATAATAACAACAAAATAATACAGAATAATAATAATTGATTCATGTATTAGTTAATTGATTAATAAAAACAAAATATGAATTAGTTTTTTTGTCAAATGATTTATTTCTTTAATTATCCATTTATTTATTTATTCAGCTTGTTTTTTTTTTTGTCTTATTTAGGTTTTTTGTTTGCCAGTTTTTCTTGTTCTTTTTGCTTGTTTATTTGTTCATATATTTCTTAAAAAGAATACAAGGAAACCCTCTCTGGTTGGTTCTGCGTTCCATCCCATGATGCACTGTTCGTTCGCTATACACAGATTCACTACCGTGTTTATTTGAATCTGTTTATTCCAAACCTCACTGAACTTCAGCGTTCACTCGGATCAGCCCACTGCATGCACAACACGGTACAATGGCACAATTGTGCCATAAAACACTGGATCTGACTTACAAAAGCATCTTTTCAGCTTTCGTCAGTAAAAACGCTTGACTGTTGATTAGCTCACAGGTCAGAAGGTCAGCGTCGTGCAGTGGGTGATGTGCTGCTATCAAGACGTGGATAGAATTAAGTGGATCGAATTCTTTCTTTGTTTTTTTAATAGAAAATGTGTCTCCATACATAAAAGTTTATTCAGAATTAATCAGAAATTGTGTCTCTTAGGGGAAAAAGAAGTCAAGCCTGTAAAACATACAGAATATTACCATGAGGTTTTTGCACAGTGGTTTTGTGAGGCGGTGGACGCTTTACTGAATGTGTTATGCTACAGAGTTATAGCTTTGTGAAAGCTGGGATTCTCTCTCAGGGCGCTGCTTGGAGTTTATGCTAATCATAAAGAGTCGCATTCCATTTGAAATGCAACAATGAACATGCTGCTGATGGGAAAAGGGAAGTGATGGCACAGTGGTTAAAACATTGTATTTTTGTTCACAATGTCATGAGTTTAAATCCCAGCACTGAAACTGGTGGGCCCTTGAGAAAGGCCCTTAACATTAAACTGCTTGGTCGTACAAAAACGATTGCTTTAAGTAAGGGAATCTGTCAGATGGCAAAAATTTGAGCACAAATCACCACAAACACAAAATTTAGTGGAAATCATCCCAGAAGAATGGTGGTTATAATAACAGAAAATAGGAAGAAATAATGAATAAAATGTTCATAGATCAGATATGAATTAGCCACTTCACTACTGATTCAATCGTTTTTTTTTTTGCATGCATTCAAAAACCAATTTAAGGAATTGACAGTACATAACTCTATTGTTTTTGAGTGTATGTTTCATTAGAAATGTGTGGTGGTGCCTTTTTTGTGTATCAAATATGTAAAAGTATGGAAGTTTATAAAGTTTTTTGGATCTTGGCAGTTAATTGGAATTGGAATGTTAACTGTTATGTAACACTCACAAAGAATGTGGGATGTAGGAGTTTATGGACTGTTACCTCTCCCACACTACACACTCACACACCCAAAAAAAAAAAAAAGTCAATATAGTAAAAAGGAGGCTAGGACACCAGTCAAGCTAATTAATCTGAGTCAGCAAGCGATAATGTGTGGGTTACGCATATCAGTCGCAATATAGAAGTAATTACACTGCTATTAATGATGCTATTAATGATTTCTTAATGATGTCCACACATTTCTGCACTGTTATAGCCTTTATATTTATTCACTGTACATATGCTAACATATATATCACAGGCTGTAAATATGGTACATATTTATCTGCACTATCTGCAAGATTGCTACATTTTGCACTTCTGGTAGATGCCAAACTTAATTTCGTTGCTGTGTACCTGAACAATGCAATGACAATAAAGTTCTATCTATCTATCTATCTATCTATCTATCTATCTATCTATCTATCTATCTATCTATCTATCTATCTATCTATCTATCTATCTATCTATCTATCTATCTATCTATCTATCTATCTGTCTATTAGTTTGTTTCCATTTTAACAAAAAACACAATTTTGTGTTGAATAGTTTTCTGTTCATGTTGAATAGTTTTTCACCATATAGACATTTTTTTTTCTCTTAACAAAAAAAGTAAGTTTGGTAAGTAAAGGATTGTATGTAGCAGCTATTTATGTATGTAACATTTACATATAACATGTTTTGTGGTGTTCCACACTATTAAATGTAGCTATGAATGGAAATCAAGTACAATATCGTACCAGCAGACGGGTGGATGAGCACTAGTTTGTAAATAGAGGAGGAAGAAAGTGCACACATATCTCTGCATAGTCTTACTAACAAGCATTCTCAGTTGCCCCCCTCCAAGCCAAATATAACACAGATCAAACCTTCAGAGTGTAACTAGATAAAACTCTTTTTAAAAGAAGCACCTGGAAGAAACACAAAGCACTACACAATCATCTGCTTTTTATAACAATCCAAACAAAAGGGTTGCCTTCGCAAACATGTTGAAAAAGAAGCTATTGATCTCGTCCTCTTGAGTTCTCTTGACTATTATTTTAGCAACAAGCTGAGACACAAAGTGTGTACAGAGTCTGCATGTAAAGGACATGTACAAAGTCCAGGGGTGGAAATGTGTGGAGAATTAATAGCAGGTGATAACACTTTAAATATCTGTTTGTCTGTCGTGTGTATAACCTTCAGGTATGTCTCATGTACCCATGCTGCTGAGTGACAGACATGTCTTAGTGTATAATTCTAGTCAGGAACATGAAGCCTCTTTGTGACAGATGTCTTCAGAAGTCTTTACTCAGTCTGAAAGTCTGCTTATGTCATATTGTTGCAAATGGCGTAATCGCACAAGCCTGACGCAAAGCTGAAAAGCATGAAAAGAGGACAAACACAGCAGTAACCCGAGTCACTGCATATCAGGTGTTAGCTATATTATTAAACGATTATTGACGGTGTGTGTTTGAACAAAGTTCTTCTAATATCAGAAAACAAACATCAACTAATAAACATTCATTAAAGTCTATAGGTTTATACGATGAAGTGGTGGTGGTGGAACTGTGCCTCACACATGCATAGACTGCTAATGACTTGGGAATTTTCACTAGAGGAAAACAAGCAGAACGTTGGGATTGTTGAAGCGTTGATTCGGGGGGACACTGAGAAAACTCGGTGAAAGGGGAAAAGCAGTGGAACGAGCCAAGATCCAGATTAGGGGGTGGCACAGTGCCCTCATGTACACTGACGCATAAACAATGTGAGGCTGTGATGCCGGAGTGTGGGATGCTGAGACACATCCGTAGAATATCAGTACAAGCCAGTTTTACAGTTTCTGCGAAAGTGATCGGTGCTGATGACAATAAAATTGGTGGAATGCATTAAATATATTTTGCTTGCATATATATTTATATTTTGCGTTTGTACTTTTTACAGTTGCCGTTTATAATTTGCTGACTAAAAACATACACAATATTTTAGATATTCATCTCGATTAATAATTGTATCTTTTTTATATCTAGATTTACACAAATACAGAATGCATGTACATTACGCCATATTACACTTACACTAACATTTACTCCCTATGCTATCTATCTATCTATCTATCTATCTATCTATCTATCTATCTATCTATCTATCTATCTATCTATCTATCTATCTATCTATCTATCTCTCTGTCTGTCTGTCTGTCTGTGTCTGTCTGTCTGTCTGTCTGTCTGTCTGTCTGTGTTTGTCTGTCTGTCTGTCTGTCTGTCTGTCTGTCTGTCTGTCTGTGTTTGTCTGTCTGTCTGTCTGTCTTTCTGTCTGTCTGTCTGTCTGTCTGTCTGTCTGTCAACCAGAGGTGGCATTAATTAATATTGCAAAATGGTTAATCCAGTTGTCATCATCTGTCACTTAAAATTTCTATTAAATGTTTATTTTGTAAAAGTGATTTGAATTGATAAATTCTGCAGATGAATCTTGAATGTCACTAACGAAGGCGAGTGAACGGCATCAGATCAACCAATAATCAACTAGTTCTCTAAAACAGGTCAAAGGTGAATCTTGTGAACCTTCAATTGGAGAATTAATACAAACAGACCAAAACAAAGAATTATACATTTTGAAAATGGATGAACTGAGAAACTGACAAACACTTGTACAGTACAGTAAAAGTGTGATTCCTGTCCGGTCTCTTGCAATCAATATAAATCAAATATACAATCAAATAAATGAATTTGTGCTGCTGAAATTCATACATGCCAAACAGAAGAAAGTCACATTTTTTAGTCACTGTGATCAAAACCATAGTTTATATCAAGAAATGCAGAAAATGTGCAGCATCATTCTGAAAACACGACTAAACATTTTGATGATTTTGTTTGTGAACAATGACAAAAGGATTTTTCATTCTGATGGGAATGAAATGTTCATTCACACGAATACTTACTTTTGAGAGATGAACTGAGGATTTTGAGAAACGTACAGGCATGAAATCCAATGTGTTGTGCTGTTTGCACAAATTGTTTTGAGAAATGCACTTTACTGCTTTGCAAAGATTAACAATGATCTGAGAAATGCTCCAAAGCAACTGAGAAAACCTGTCAAATGTGAACTCCTCTGTGAACTTTTCTGTGGTGAAAAACTCACCATTAAAAGACTTATTCTCTAATTGTGAACATGTATATTAAGAAAAGGTCTATTTCTTTCTTTGCTTTCAAATTAAGCTTTTTTATTTTTGTTTTAATCTCAGATTATGTTTGATAATGCATAAATATTTTCCTGTAAAGACTATCTGAGAAAAGCAAAAGGAATCAGTAAATGTGTAAAATGTTTTCCTTTAAAAGAAAAAAAAAATACAAATAAAATACATTACTGTAATTTAATTTGTACTAATCATAGTTTGTGATCATTAATCAAATGCTGTATTTTTAATTAATTAAAAACTATAGAATGATATATTTTGTTACTATGTAAAGTTATTAAAATATATTTGTAAACAATCATTTTTTAAGTATATTTTTAGTGAATTTTTGGTTATAATTTTATAAGAATATAATTTCTGTATTAACATTATGTCAAAAAATTGTCAAATCTCTTAAGAAACCTGGAGGAAACTGGACCAATCACATAAAATCTAGCCAACTATTGAAAATAAAGACAAACTGACAGTTCGCAGTGTTAATCATTGTGTCCAGTTTATATTTTGCAAAAAACTTTTTAAAACAAAAATTACCACAAAAAAAAAAATTACATTAATAAATTGACACTCTATTTATTAGATATTTCGAGTTACATTTATGGATTATTATTGCCGTCATCAGCTATAAAGACAAGAACTGCACTCCAAATTTGATTCCATAATAACTTTCTAATTATTATCCAACTATTTAAGACAGCATTATGTTTCTGACAGGTGTGTGTGTGTGTGTGTGTGTGTGTGTGTGTGTGTGTGTGTGTGTGTGTGTGTGTGTGTGTGTGTGTGTGTGTGTGTGTGTGTGTCCAGTAAGTGTTGCAAATAAGAGATGTACAAGCTTCCAATGTTTGTGGAAACTATATATATAGACAGCCTCAGTATGAGTTGGAAAGTAACCATAACAGGACAAGAACTCTGCAGCCTTACCTTCCTATCTCTGCTCAGACTTCCAGAGGAAAAGCTTCAGTGCCTCCTGATAGGCAATTCAACCCTGAACAAGCGTGCATGGACTTCCTGCTACGAAACCCAGCGTATTTAAAACACATCTCCCTCTGACTTCCTGGGCCTCTGAGAGGGCTGTTTACTTTCCCACTCCTTCTTCAAGCTGAATGAATGTCAGTGCCCCTCCTTTCTCTCTGTCCCCTTGCTCACTCTCTCTCTCTCTCTCTCTCTCTCTCTCCCTGTCTCCCTCTATCACTTCCTCTCAATGCATTGTTGTTCATTACCTCCCTCCTTTTCTCTTTTCTACCCCTAACACTGCGTAAAGCTCCAATGAGTGTAAACAGAGTGTTTTTCTCCTGCAGTAGGACCAATGACAAAGCTGTGAAGAGACTCAGAATCCAATCAGAGCAGAGCCCAGAGGCGGGGACATGAGATGGAGAGAAAAAAGAATAGGACAAAGGACGAAAAAGAGAGAGAGAGAGAGAGAGAGAGAGAGAGAGAGAGAGAGAGAGAGAGAGAGAGAGAGAGAGAGAGAGAGAGAGAGAGAGAGAGAGAGAGAGAGAGAGACTTTTCACTTTTAACACAGGAGAGGAGAAATGAAATGACTACAGATTATGCAATCTATTATTATGCTGGATGGATGCTGGAGCTTGACTAAATGACGTTGAAGCAAAATTCAATAGATGGCAAACTCCATCTATTTAATGTGCTGATTGCAATTGATGAAGCAAAGTAGCTTCTGTCCAATTTCTTCTTTTCCCTCTCAGTCACAAAATATAAACCAATGGCAAAATATGAACCAGTTGTGATTGATTTTCCTATTGCAATGCACAATGCAATAATTTTAGTCTAGGATTCCTGTTGATTTGCATTCTCAACAAAAGACTTTTGAGATATTGAGTATATAAAGGATATAACTGTATCGCTAGCTGTTTATCGCTAATGAGCATGAGACCATATATAAAAAAACAACCTTGAGAGAAACCAGACTGAGAAGAGAACTCATTCTTATCTAGACACCGGATATTCATTACGTATAGTTTCATCATTGTTGAGGTTTTCACCTATTCACTGATGGACACAAGTGTAAAACTGTTCATTAATAGTGTATTCCAAAACCATTACAGCAGACCTTCTACAAGATTAAATATATCAGGAGGGCTTTCTACTGATCAGAGACAGATCTATATAAATTGACATACTATGCTTATAAAACGATTCCTCTGACGTCCTGAAGTGGTTTGGACGACGGTCGGATTTACGTCTTTTGAACGGCAGCGTTTAGAGCTGTTTGTATGTAAGATAAATCCCTGTCTACATTCAAATTAGGTAGGTGTGAAAAAATGCTGTAAAGTAAGAATGCTTTCAAAAATAGAAGTGTAAATAGTTTATTATTTTCCAATTAAAAGAATGGATAGTAAATGAAATCTAAAATTCACTGTTCCAAACTTTTCGAAATTTACCTGAGCATCACATCAGGAAACTCCAGTCTTCCTTTAAAATCTTGAGAGAGAGAGAGCCCACTGATAAAGTATAACTACCTTCTGTCTTGTTGCTGTGCTCAGTCTTGCCATAGTGTATGATGTGATATGAAACTGTCTTTTACAAACTCACCTAAGTAGAGCTTGACTGTTCCTCACCTAGTTTGAAGCCTTTTCCACTGCTGTTTCTGTTTCAGTTAATGACCTACATATGAAATTGATTTAAATTGCATACATTTTTAAAAGCGGCAAACATTTTTCGGCCAATTTTTTTTATTTTTACAAAGTAAGTAAAAAGATTTTTGTGTGATTATAGACAGTATGACGTGCAATGTTTCTATCTGGTCTATCTGGGGATTACATTAAATGGAAAGGAGATAGATTAAAGAAAATGTAAATAAATTAAATATAACATTTGTAAAAATAAATAGAATAGAATTTATAACAAAAAAAATAGCATTGCAATCAAATAGAAAAATAATAAACAATATTAAAATGAATTTTTTTTTTTCATTTAAAATCCAGTGTCAATTGACTTATGTGAACTTTTTCACAGCTTGAGGAAAAAAAAAAAAAAAAAATATATATATATATATATATATATATATATATATATATATATATATATATATATATATATATATATATATATATATATATACATGTGCTATATGCTAATCGCTATGTTTGTTAATTTTTTCGAACATAAATGGTGCAATGCATTAGTTGAGCTGTGGTAAAGCTAATGTGGCCAATGCTAATTTGTTAAGTACCTTTTAAAAAGGTTCAGTAGTTGCAGGACAATACTGATTCTTCTTAGCATGGCAGGGAAGTTTGGTTAGCAACTAAAAAGCTAAATCAAACATTTACAGCAAAAATACTGATCTTCCTGACAACTCTGGTTTAGCTGTTTGCAAGCTAGTTACATTTGTTACCTCAGTAATTAACTAGTTTTTATAATAAACATCTATCCTGACTCCTGACAGGACAAACTTGACCTAAATTCTTTTTAACCCATTTTAGAAAAACAGCACTTTAATCTTTAAATATAATTAAAATACTTCAAAAACTCATAATAATAATGTGTGAACATATACAACATTTACCTGAGCACAATCATGTGGATATTTATGGAATAATCCACAGATTGCATGTATCTATCATGCATTGAAATCTAAAAGATCTTGTATGTTTTTCTTTTTTATATATATGTTACATAATAATATATTTTTATATTGTTATTCAACTCTATGACCTAAATTATAGGTGATAGAAAATAAACAATTTAATATTTTGCTTTCATGTGATTTATTATACTATACTCCATTAGCATAGATGCTAGTTAAGAACATGTTGAACAATTTGGACTAATTCTATGCTAACAACTTAACATTTTTAAGTTATTCTTTTAAAACAAATAAGTCAATTCTGTGTTGAATTTCTGTAATTTATTTTAAATTGATGGACATTTTTTTAAGTAGCTTTTTTTTTTTTCTTTAATTAAAAAAAAAAAAAAAGCTTAAGGATATTGTAATCATGGAATCAGATCTTTCTGAATCTACTTTGGGAATATTTTTATTAATGCATTTATTAATGCATTAATTAATATTAATGCAAGATTAAAAAATGACTAGCTTTAAATGAATACATTTTCAGATTGTTGAAATTATTGAAAAAAAAAAATTGTCACAAAAAAGAAATCACAGTAAAGTTAGTTTAGTTTCAATTTTTACAGCATAGAACCAACATTTTGTTTTGTTTTTTTTCTTATTGGAGAGAATTTATTAAAACACATTAAACAAATGCACTCAAGTACAAAGTAAAACGATGACAATTCCACACGTCTTCATCTGTTCAATTTTTTTATAAAACCAAACAGTAACACTGGTTAGATTTCGGTTTTATATTCATAGCATTGGTCCAGGCTTGGCTAACAAAACTCCAACGAACCAAAGAAGTGCACGCTGTGTCGGAGTCATCGTGGCGTTTCACCATGTTTCCATCCAAAGATGCTTTCAAATAAATAAAAATGTGAGATACAGTATATAAACTACACTATATGGGCAAAAGTACTGGGACACTGGACTTTTCCAGCCATATGTGTTTAATGGATGCACTCAATTTTCCCTTCACTTAATAAAGTAGGAGACACAAACTTGTTCCAGCAAAACAATGCTCCTGTGCAAAAATGCTCCAAACTCCATGAACATATGGTTTACATGGGTTGAAGCAGAAGATCTTTAGTGGCCTTCTAAAGAGGTCTGACCTCAACCCTATTGAAAACATTTGGGATGAATGTGAATGCTGACTGCACCCCAGGCCTCCTCACCTCACCTACATCAGAATCTGACTTTACTAACGCCCTTGTGGTTAAATGAGCACAAATCTTAACAAGCACTCTTCAAAATCTAGTGGAACATCTTCCCAGAAGACTGGAGGTTATTATAACAACAAATGGGGATTACAAGTGGAATGGGATGTTCAAAAAGCACATACGAATATTATGGTCAGGTGCCCACAAGCTTTTGCCCATATAGTGTAAATAAAACCACAAGTTTTTCTACAGGAAATGTGACAAGCTGAAAAAAAAATACATTTGACTAAAATTATTTGAAAAATTAGAAAGAATTTGTGAAAGTTTTGAAATATAATTTGTTAATTTTGTCTACTAAAAGAACACACGTAAAAAAAAAAAAAATTCACAGAACATTCCTAATTTCATTGTTCTGCATTTCTTAGCCTAAATGAGGTTCTTTTTCACACTCGATAATCTCAATGCTGATCATTTATATAATCTTATATAAAGCAGTTCACTGAATTGGACTGAACATGTTGGAACAAAACTAATTTTTTTCACAGAAATTGTATCAATTAAAAAGGCATTTTAATAATTCATATATTACTACTGTAAATAATAAAAATCAGTTCTCTGTGGTACCAGAAAAAACTTTAAAAGTGGTTCATATACTAAAAGGGTCTTCTGGGAACACAAGAAATGGTTCTTCTATGGCATTGCTGGGAAAAAAAAGCCTTTTTGTATCTTACTGCCATCTTTAATTTTTTGTAGTTGTTTGTGTAGGTAATGGATGGAAACACAGCCAAAAGCATCTTTACTTGAACTTTAGCCTTCCTGGTAGCTTTTGAAGCCTCGTTTACAGGAATGAAAACACGTCTATTATATTAGACTGAAGCTTTTTTTTTTTTTTTTTTTTTTTTTATTTCTTTACATTCATATTAGCTTCAGTTTGATTGCATTTAACCGGAGCTTGATATCTGCACTACGATAATAGAAACGGAAAAAAACAACAACAAAAAAAAAAACAATACAAACAAATATCATGGAACCAAAAGTACGTACAATCGTTTTGAGGACAAAACAAAAAAAGTTGCGTTGTTTATCGTTTGAATGTTTATCCACTGCTTTTGAGGCTCGCTTTATTTACTTAAGTGGTTTCGCTTAGCTGAGGTTTTTGCACTGTGCGTATGCGTACGTATGAACACTAAACCGCTTTTGTTCTTTTTCTTTTTTTTTTAACCCTCACCCCTGACACACAAACATGAACACCATTCAAGCACTTATACTACACCGTGTGTTGTAATGAGAGGCAAGTCAATGGCAAGAAAAAACAAACTGGAATTGTCTATTAGAGTAAGAAAAGCCATCACGTCAGCTGCACGAGGACGTCAGGAATGAAATGAGGTTTGTCTTGTGTTTAAATTACCAGACTTTTTTTCTTTTTTTCTTTTTTGAAACACATCCAGCTCAGATTCACATTCAATACTTTCGACTAAAACGCACAGGTTTTAAAATGCAAATGCAAAACTGTGAATGCATTAATAATAATAAAAAAAAAATTATTAAAAATAAAAAATTTGTCGTAGTTGTAATGGAGCCAAGCAGGTATTGGACTTTGGAGAAAACATATAGTATGTATGGTTTTGAATTTTCTGTCCAAAAGATTGCAACAAGGCAACAGATGTGAACATGATAAAAGAATTAAACGTTATATTTCACTTCGAGATGATTTTTACGATGATTTCAGGAGTCGTAGTACAGGAAAAAACCCTACTTTTGTGGCAAATAAATGTCATGTAGAACATGAAATGTCATGTAGTTATGAGGTAAAAAAAAAAACAGGAAAATAATAATTCCTATAATGATATGTTTTTAAATCATGCCAAGAGTTTTTTTTTTTTATTATATGAAAAATCGTTGGACTTTTTAACATTTATAGTAATATTTAACATTAACATTGTCATTTAACATGACAAATTTCATGAAAGGTGAAAGAAGGAAACTGAAAAAATTCCCAATTTTCATTAATGTAGTGTTATGACTGATTTATAGTATGTGGCTGAAAAAAAAAAAAAAAAAAAAAAAAAAAAAAAAAAAAAAAAAAAAAAAAGGTCCTAACATAGGATTTTTTTCTGTAGTTTCTGTAATACGACCCCAGCGAAATTCAACACCTGATACACAGTCGAGTAAAGAGAAACAAATCCATTACTGTTATAATACACACTCAGAATACTGCAGAACCAGTGTTACCTTGGAGCTGAAATCCTTAAATAAGATGGAAAAAAGTGCCGCAGCTATTTCATAGTTAATGAATAAGAAAGTCAGGAAAAGTGCCTGTCAGGATCTCTAGTTCGTGATTAGATATTTATGTTCATAGCATCGAGCAGAAGTTCATTTCTGTTATTCAGGAAAAAAAAAAGAATTAATCAAAAATAAAAAGCCTGACAAGATTGTAGGTAACACATTAATAATTCCAAGTTATGGCTGAATAATTCTTACGATGCACTCGAGAGACCGTTATAGTGCACATCAAATTGGGGGGGGGGGGGTTTGTTGGGAGGGGGGGGGCTAATATCCGTATCCCATCATCTCCGATAACCACTAGAGGGCGCATCGCAAGCAGCGTAATCCATAAGTAGGTCACATGACCATTTTGCGTCATTCCCGAATGCACTAGACAAGAGGAACCGTTAGAAGTCGCACCACATTCAAGCTCCGGTGAAAGATTCTGGTGCTGAGCAGAGAGAAGAAAGAAAAAAAAAAAAAAAAAGATTCAAGAAACGTCTCAGAAATGACAGAAATGGCAGGCTTCAAAGATCCGAGAGGAAAAACAGCGTCCTTGTCACGCACTGTCCTTGGATCTCGTAGTAGTTAAAAAAATAACGACAATAAAAATAAAAAAAAATATGAAATCAGAAGCAGGAGAATACCGATCAACTTAGAAGCGCACGATGCTTTCAAGACAAAAAAAGTGCAATTCATAAGATTAAGTTTTATCCAGATGGTGGCAGGAATGTTCCAGAACAATGTTTAAAAAGAGAGAAAGTGTAAAAGAGAGAAAGATGAGGGCTAGTCTTCGATGCAGATGACATCTGAGGGTTTGCTGGGCTTGAGGTCAGGAGGAGACAGGTCTCTCAGAACCTCACTAGACTTCTTGTCCATGTGGCTGCTGGGTGCTGGAGGACCGTTTGAGGACACTAGATAAAATGAAATAAAATAGAAAAATACAATCAGTGCAGATCATGTGCAAGAAAGGGAACTTTTAGCTCAGTGGTTAAAGACTTTGGACTTCTGATCCAAAGGTTGTGAGCTGAAATCCCACCACCAAGCTGCAGAACCCTTGAAGACCCTTAACTCTCAACTGCTCAGTTGTATACATGAGTTCATTGACGTTCTTCTAGACAACGGGTATCAGCACTTTCTGCCAAGCTCACTTCCTCTTACTACAGCAATTTGCCAATCTTTTTTTTATTTTTCTCTCGAAAAAGTGTATTTCTTTATCCATATACACAGTGCCCTCCAAAGATATTGGCACCCCTGCTAAATAAAAGGCTGGGAAAATTGGCTTGAATGTAAGTACATCTTTCTGAATAAAATCCTCATCTGGTTTATGTGCACCTGGACTCCGACTGAGTCTGAGATAATACTCACCACTAACATATGGCCCTAGGGGCATCTGGCTGTAGTTGACCATGGCAGCTCCAGCAGGACCTCGAAATCCTCCTCCAAAACTGTTACTGTACATTGAAGAGCAGGCAAAAGAACCCTGTGGAAAAGGCTAAACACACACACACACACACACACACACACACACACACACAAAGAAGGTAAAGTGTGTAGCTGCTGTAGCGTAAGTGGCAACAGGAACTAACTAGATATAAACTACAATTTGTTGTTTCTTAACAATATAAATACATCTTTTTGTCAAACTGCAGTGGTGTAAGAAGAATCAAACTTCAGAATGGTTGGTTCGAAGGTTATTTCCTACCACAGAAGTGTTATATTGCTTACATCCCATTCTTCCAGACAAGTGATATAATCTTATTAATGAATAGTTCTAAAGTTCTAGCTCTGACCTGTTGGGGTTGAGGCTCCCGGTTAGTGAGACGACTCAGGATGCTCCTCTCAGACATGTGCAGTCGAGCGGATACAGGCGGGATGCGGGACAGCATGGACGGCAGCCTCGTCACATCCGCCTTCATATCGCTCAGCAGTTCCTCCAGCTGATTCAACACTGGCAACAGATTGAGAAGGTTAGCATGGTTTGATGGGAAAGAGACCAAACGAAGCAACGTGGAACTTTATGGCACTCGTTAGTGAACCTTTGTGTAGGACGGCGTTGGCAGGCTTATTTCCAGCCAGAGACTCTTTGGAGAGGTGCTGGTGCGACTCAGCCAGACACTCAACCTCGGCAAAACGTGTGTTAAGCATCATTGCTGGGTGTGTGGAGTCTTGCGTCATGTTCAGGTACGCCGCCCGCCTTAACTGCTCTTCTATCACTAGGGCCTGCTCCAACAGCTGGGGCAGACAGAGAGATGTTTTTCAAGTAGCGCAAAAGTTTTGTTTCTTCTACACATTTTGTGTACAATTGAACTCACCTTGAACCTCCGTGCCAGGAACTTGTTCTTCATTTCCAGGTAGTTGCCTTTGTTCATCTCGGTCTTAAAGGGCTCGTTGAGGATAGCATAGCGTGGGTCGTTCTGGATGTCCTGCCAGCGAGCGTAGCCGTGACTGAGACATGCAGGTCCAGTCAAGGGGCTAAACGTAGCTAATATTATAGCAAATTAAACAACATTTATGTATTAATATGAACTATTGCTTTTTTAAACATCCCATTCCACATTTAGTCCTCATTCGCTGTTAGAAGAACCTCCACTCTTCTGCCGGGATGTTCCACTAGATTTTATGGAGATTTGTGCTCATTCATCAACAAGGGTGTTTGTAAAGTCAGGTACTGATGTAGGTGAGGTCAGGAGGCCTGGGGTGCAGTCAGCGTTCCAGTTCATCACGTTTTTTAGGGTTGAGGTCAGATCTCTACTGTATAGCAAGCAAACTCAAGATCTTCCACACACTCAACTCATTTTAAACCATATATTTATAGAGCTTTAATTGTCATGCTGGAAAAGGTTTGAGTCTCCGAGTTGAAGTGAAGGGAAATGTGGATCTTCCACATCCAAAGACGTTCTATACAATTCTGTGACTCCAGGTTTGTGGTTATGGTTTGGCGAAGAACCAAATATGGTTGGAAAAATCCCTAGACTTTTTTGTCCATATAGGGCATGTCCAGGTATATAAATAAAAGTTTGTTTTTTCTCACTTTGAAAAACTAAATTGACGGAAAAATTAAACAAATTTACCTAAATATACTGTGTTAATGATCAATTGTGATACAGTCATGTGAAAAAGAAAGTACACCCTCTTGGAATTATTTGGTTGGGTATGCAGTTTATGCACCACACATAGGGGGCGCCATTGCGTTTACTGTATTTATTATTGTATTTACTCTTCTTATTTTGGAAGGGGGAGGGTGGGCGCCAACCATGATTTTATATTCCTTAGCAAATGTGAAGTTACACATCAGAACATGATAAAAGCCATCAGGTCAATAGCAGGTCTTAAAACTGAAGTGATGTAAACAGGCCTGAATAAACGAATATGAGCTGAATTCAAAGCTAAACTAAGATAAACATAAATAAAGTAAATAAAAAGTTTAAAAATAATTAATAATAAACACAACAAAACTGACAATAAAACTAAATTATAATCAAATAAACTACACTGAGCTGAATTAACTGAACGTAACTATACTAAGCTAAAACAACTGCTGTTCAATAGCAGCTCTAAAAGCTAAAAAAAAAAACATTTAAACCAACAAGCGTTCATTTAGGATACGTCACAATGCCAGCCAAAAGCCAGTAGTCATGGCGCCGGTGCCAGATGTCGTACATTTTACCAGATGACACGGCGACCCGTTCTTCATTCTGCCACAGAGTGTGCAGTTCTGCGAAGAAATACAAAAATAGCACACTTAGCTATTTACTATTTACTATTACACACATCTACACTGAATTTAATGCAGAAAATAAGACTGAGAGTAATCTACATGTACTACTCACCTGTAAAGCCTCCGTCAGCAATGTTAAACATGAAGCGTGTCTTAACGCCATTTTTCTCATCTTTTTGACTCTCGTCCGCCTCATCCCTTGTTTCTTTTTCTCCATTCAGCTGATTCTCAGTGGCGTCCTCAGACTTGGGCTCATGGGGTGCAGCTGCTAAAGTATTTTATAGTGTTTGATATGTCTGAGTTCAAATTGTTTTGACTACTTTGCAATGTTTTTAAATCAAGGTTAGTTAGAAGATAAGGCTCAGTAGTTTGAATATGATGTTTTTTTAAATAACATTTCAAGAACCTTTCTTACCTTGTTTTGGTTCTTTGTCCTCCATCTTCAAAACAGAAGATGCGTCTTTGTCCATTTTCTCAGATGTGTTCTCAATATCTTTACTTTGTTGTCCTGTAAATCGACATCGTAAAGTTGGCAACCCTATTATTTGCTTCGAAAATTAATTGAAATCTCATTTCAATCTTACCTGTAGGTGGCGCCTGATTGGTGGACTGCTCTTTCTGCTTGACTGTCGGCTGCGCTTGATTGGTCGAGGGCTCTGATTCCACAGGTGAGTCGTCTTTCTTCTCGCTGTGTTCGTTTGATTTCTGCTCACCGCCACCGCTTTTCAGTTCTTCTCTCTCATGCGTCTTTTCAGGAAAGGACTCGGACTCTTTAGATGTCTGAGAAGATGGACAGAATTGTTGATAAGAAAAAAAGCAAGAAACATCAATATAGCAGAAAGTGGAGGATTTGTTCATTTCAATCACCTCAGATTTGATTGTTTTCGTTCTCTCATGTTCAGCATTGTCTTTGTCTTCTGGAGGAACGGGACCACTCTCAGATTTGTCTGTTTGATGGAAGAGAATAGCGACTTTCGTGAAGCTGTTTTCAAAACTACTGGCACTCTTTTAAAAGTGTTTTAGAAAGTCACACTTGCCTGATGGTACCGGGGTGCTGGGTTGAGTTGGTGCAGGACTGGCTGGTACAGGAGTGTTTGGGTCTGAAGAGAGACTCTCTGTAAGCTTTTTCAGCTCCAGACGTGTAGGAATCATGTCTGGAGTGCTGTATTTGCCATTCACGTGCTCAAACTCCTGCACCTACACACACACACACACACACACACACACACACACACACACACACACACACACACACACACACACACACAAATGTTAATATGTCAGAGTATATATATAGTGAGAATTCCTGTGAATTCAAATGACGTTATAGCAATACTGAGTTCTTAAAAATATAACTTTTCAGTCATGTAAAGGATGTGAATAGGACATGATGTTAAGCAGGAAGTAAAAATTACTCACATCTTTAATGTACAGTGGCAGAAGAATTAATCTTAACATTTGTACACCTTAATAACTGTACACCTAATAACAATTCTAAAAAAATAAAGTTGGAATGCTTTGTATTATATGTAAACACCTCTCACAAAACATTAGCAACTGGTCTCCTTCGGTCTCAGAAGTATACAGATTGTTGTTGAAAGAAGAGGGGATGCCACACATAGTCCTGTAGCAACTTTTTTAGATTGGATTAGATTAGATTAGATTAGATTAGATTGTATTGTTGTGCAAAGTACATGTACAGAGCCAATGAAATGCAGTTAGCATCTAACCAGAAGTGCATAAATGGCCTATTTACAATAAATAACAGTAAGATAAATAGGGTATGAGGTCCATATACACAGGGGTGAGTGTGATTAATGTACAGAAGGTGCAGTAGATAATAATATATGGTATATATACACTAATATACAATATACTGTGCAAAGATTATGCATAGATATACTGTACATGTCAGAAGACAATATACTCAAATGACATGATATAGTTATGTTATAGTTAAGTATGAATGAATGTATGATACAGTATATACAGTATAAATGTGGGTGAAATGTACAGTAGTGCACATGTGACTAATGGCAAAAAAAAAAAATTTAGTGGATAAGCAGTAAAATCACAGAAAATGACAATGCAGTATTGAATCAGCTGTTCAGAGCAGTAACAGCCACAGGAAAAAAAAAAACTATACTTCAGTCTGCTTGACATGTGGTGTGACCATCAAATTAAAAATTACTTTATTTTGTCCTTAAAATGTCCAAATTTTTTTTTCCTATTTAAACATTGCATATGTTTTCTATGTTGAATTGTAAATAAAACATGGCTTTATGAGATATGCAAATCATTGCATCGTGTTTTTATTCACAGTTTACATTTTTCCCATCTTTTTTGGAATTAAGGTTGAATATTTATTTGTTTGGTCAAAGTAAATCCTTATACTTATTACCTAGTTTGTTGCTTATAAAAAAAAAAAAAAATACATGCTTTAAAAAATTTAATAAAAAAAAGCCTACGTGTTTCCAAACGTTTGACAGGTGCTGCACGTATCCTACAAATTCCAACAATAACAGCAGCTTCACAAACATACTCAGAATTAGGAATCTTGTAATTAGTTATAACATTATTAAAAAATGAGTAAAAACATCAAAAAGGTTTGCTTACGTCAAGTTAAAAAATATATAGAAACTGAATAGTTCTAAATGAATTAAGGTGCAGCCAAAGCCAACCAGTACACACAATTTTCTAAAGCTTTAATCCTGCATCATAATCAAACGCTTTGTTACCTTTTTCCTCACGAGGGACATGACTCCAATCCGGGTAAGGACATGCTGTCGGGAAAGACCCTCTCTCGGCACTCCGTCCGCAAACGTCTCCGCCCCGTCTGCCCCCGGCTCACACAGGTGTCTCATAAACAGCGAGACGTACGCTCTGAAATTCACACCAAATATATCTGTGTAAATAAAATAACCTGCGTCTCTAAAAAAAAGAAATGGGAAACTGCAGAATTATTGGCACCCACACCAAATACACTAGAAAACCTATATATGGAAAACAGTGCATTTTTTTTTTATATTAACTTTATAATGACTTTTAATTTTAGTTCTAGTTTTTTTTAATTATTAACACCTGAACTCTTTTTCGCTTTTCCCCTTCAAGTCTCGGACCAACCAGTGGGAGTTGAAGGCGTCTTGAGGAGGCATACCCCAGCGCATGATGGCGTTCAGGAAGGCCTTTCTCTGTCGTGCATTAAAACCAAGTACCTGAATTGAAGTGAGATGAGAAATCAGTGAAATCACCATGTGCACCAGAAGAGACAACTGAATTCTCATTCACAGAGGTTGTGTGCAAAATATCAGATGTGATATAACAACATTTTGCCTACTGGTAATAATTGCATAAGTGCAGAAATAACATGAAAGTAGACAAATGTCTAGTTTTGACTAAATGATAACATTATCAGTACAAAGATTTATTTTGTTCGCTATAATAATGGCTAAAAATTAAAGAATTGTTCAGAAATGACATTATTGTAAATATAATCACTAAACCCTGCTTTAGCACTGAGCATTAAATACCCACAAGTTGGTTGAAAAAAATCGAGAGTAGTATTATAACACGCCAACAGATGGCAGCACACACGTACACACACTGTCACAGGGAGCGCCGACCTTGACATAAGTCACTGTGGAGCTGTGCAACTGGTTTTATTATATGCAGATAAATAAAGTGCTTTTTTAAAAGCAGGGCAAGTTTCTAAACTTTTTTATTCCACCTCGTACATCAACAACTACCGATGAGAGTAAAACCCTGATCATACACACCTCTATATTTCCTCCAACTCGAGCCAGCAGTGGAGGCAGTGGTTTGTCTCGGTCGCTTTTCAGCTGCCTGCGAGACTGTCGCCTTCCGCCTGCAAAGTGGTCCATTCAGGTCATTTTTAATGTTTGTAATATAAAATCGAACCATAGTGTGCAGGATCAATTCAAGATTGTATATCTGAGTGCAAAGGTGTGTGTAACTTTGGCAGAAGATCTTATTTATATATTATTTATTGATATATATTATCAAAATGTCTGTATTTTACTGATGTTCCTTTTAAATGTATTTACTGTGATAACTGGGTATCGATTGATGATGATTAGGTTTTTGTATGATTCTGTTTTCTTGTTACTCTGAGGTGCAATCACTTGGTGATACATGCAAACAGATAGATAGATAGATAGATAGATAGATAGATAGATAGATAGATAGATAGATAGATAGATAGATAGATAGATAGATAGATAGATAGATAGATAGATAGATAGATAGATAGATAGATAGATAGATAGATAGATAGATAGAGTCTTACAAAAGTTTAACATTTTCTAAATTGAATGTTTTTAAATTAAAATAAACACACTGGACAAAAAAATCTGTTTTTTTGACTAAAAAAGACTACAGAATGTCATGACTACAGAAATGTAAAGGTGGAAGCTCAGAGGTTAAGGTATTGAACTCTGGCTCAGAAGGTCACAAGTTTAAATCCCAGCACCAAAAAGCTGCAACTGCTGGGCCCTTAAGCAAGGCCCTTACTGTTCATCTGCTCAGTTATAAGTCACTCTATATAAGGGTGACTACTAAATACTAAAATGTATAAATAAATGTATATATATATATATATATATATATATATATATATATATATATATATATATATATATATATATAAAACTTTCAAATGCGGTATATTCCCGAAAGAAAAACAATAAATCTCTAATTCCCATAAAAGTTTATAGAAATTGAGAAGTTGTGAACGACACAAAAGAGGATATCACTAACAAACCACTCATGAAATGAGATATTTTTGAAAAGCGTGATTAATGTGTTTGAAATAAAAATACCTTCAGGTCGCTCCTCGAAATCTTCATCTTCATCCTCGGATCCCACTGAGTATTCCGACTGATTGTCTGAAAGATCGTCTTGCCATTCTGAGCCCGCACGCCCACCCACACATAGATACAGACAAAGACAAAGATATACACATACACACACACACACACACACACACACACACACACACACACACACATATACACTTAAGCATCTGACTGTAGGTGGCCCGACACTGTCTTCTCCTGTAACTGTAATATTATGATTTCAGTGCATTTTAATGCATCGATCTCTATCTATCTATCTATCTATCTATCTATCTATCTATCTATCTATCTATCTAGAGAGAGAGAGAGAGAGAGAGAGAGAGAGATAGAGAAAGAGAGTATATAGGTATATATGTATATGAGAGAGAGAGAGAGAGAGAGAGAGAGAGAGAGAGAGAGAGAGAGAGAGAGAGAGAGTATATATACATGTGTGGGTGTGTGTGTGTGCATGTGTGTGAGTGTATATATACACCTTGGTCCTCCTGAGACGTGTCGTTGTAGTTGACCTGCTTGCGGATGCGCTTGCCCTTCCCCAGATTGCGTGCCAGATCCTCCTGCTGCTGCTCGTAATGATGCCGCAGGAGTTTCTCCCAGTAGTCAGGATCCACATTCTCCTCCTGCTTAATGATCTCCCTCTGCACTTCCTCCTACAACAGGTCACACACGGAGCTAACAAGAAACTGCCTCTTGGGTCGAGTGCAGTGAATCTTCCCGATGTCATGTAGATAATTTATGTTCCCAGGGCAGGAAACATTTACCCCAGTGAGCAATTTAATCAATTTCCCCCTCGCCGTTAAACTGTATACCCAAAAGTATATGGACACCTGACCAGCACTTTTATGTGCTTTTTTTGAACATCCCATTTCAGATATAGACCTCTTTTTGCTGTCATAAAAAGCTATTCTATTGGGTTTAAGTCATACAAGGAACAAGGTGTCAGAGAAGTATGTGAGGGTGGTGCAGGACATGTATAAGGACAGTGTGACAGCAGTAAAGTGTGCAGTAGGAATGATAGACTGGTTCAAGGTGAAGGTTGGACCGCATCAAGGATCGGCTCTGAGCCCTTTCCTGTTTGCAGTGGTGACGGACACGTTGACAGACGAGGTCAGACAGGAGTCTCCGTGGACTATGATGTTTGCAGATGATATTGTGATTAGTGGTGAGAGTAGTGAGAAGGTGGAGAAGAGCCTGGAAAGGTGGAGGTACACGCTGGAGAGAAGGGGAATGAAAGTCAGTAGGAGTAAGACAGAGTACATGTGTGTGAATGAGAGGGAGGGCAGTGAAGTGATGCGGTTGCAGGGAGAAGAGATGGAGAAGGTGGCGGAGTTCAGGTACCTGGGGTCAACAGTGCAAAGTAATGGAGAGTGTGTTAGAGAAGTGAAGAAAAGAGTGCAGGCAGGGTGGAGTGGGTGGAGAAGAGTGATAGCAGGGGTGATTTGTGATAGAAGAGTATCTGTGAGAGTGAAAGGGAAAGTTTATAGGACTGTGGTGAGACCTGAGATGTTGTATGGTTTAGAGACAGTGGCATTGAGTAAAAGACAGGAGGTGGAGCTGGAGGTAGCAGAGCTGAAGATGTTAAGGTTTTCGTTGGGAGTGATGAGGATGGACAGGATTGAAAACGAGTTTATTAGAGGGACAGCACATGTAGGACGTTTTGGAGACAAGGTGAGGGAGGTGCAATTGAGATGTTTGGACATGTGCAGAGGAGGGACGGTAGGAGAATGCTGAGGATGAAGAAACCTGGCAGGAGGAGAAGAGGAAGGCCAAGGAGGAGGTTTGGGAGAGGCACATGTAGATAACAGAGTGCTATGAAGACGGATGATCCGCTGTGGCGCCACCCTAACAGGAGCAGCCGAAAGAAGAAGAAGAAGATAGAAGGACGAGGAATATTTGCGATACAAGGGTTTCGCTTATGTTATAGCAGCTATAGATGTTTCATTCCCTAATGGAAAGGATGCAGCTTATGAACAGTAAAATATATCAAAAATAATAAAGTACAAAAAAAATTATTAACATCTTCTAACTAATGAGATTCCTGAATTAAACACAACCTTGTCAGAACTTGGCCTTTTTTTATCTCTATGTCTTTCCTCTGTTACGCCACCAGATGTCGCCAGATGTGTTCTTGTGACCCCATTTGTTACTAATTACTCCCACTTGTATCCTATTAACCCCAGGGTATAAAAGCTCTCGTTTCTTGTCCGTCTTTTGTTTAGTCTTTTTTCTTACTTAATCTTTTTGATTTTTATAATAATAATAATAATGATAATTTCTGTAATCTATCAACTAAATCATCTTTTAGTTAGCAAATGTATCCCTGTAAAAAGGTTTGTTTGGTGCTAATGGAGAACCCGTGACGTGTCCCTCACCTCTCCGTCCTCCTCCCGTACCACATACTGAGCCACCTTGAAAGAGCTGAGGTATTCATTCATGTTCTGGATCTCGGTGTCTTCTGTGGCATCCTGACTGCGGTCCAACAGCTTGGAGATCGCGTTGTCGTCGTAGTGGATCACGTTACCTTCCTCTCCATCCTTACTGTCGCCTGGAGAAGACGATACACACATATGGTGATATTGCAGACTTCTCCAGCCATTTTATTTAATTTCTTTTAAAATAAAATATTGATCCCACACAGAAGTTGTTATTTCTTTGAATATCTCAGGATCACATGGGGCTTGTTAAAGACAGCTTGGTTATACCAAGGCTTAAACCCTGAGCTACCTCCATATGTAGTTCCTCTCCACACTGTTACCTCAAAACTGGAGGCACACAGCTGTATATGGTTTTTAAATGTAAAAGCATTAAATTTTCCCGTCCCTTCAACTTGGAGACCCGAACCTGTTTGTGCCCCTGTGCACAAAGCCAGCTCCATGAACATATGGTTAACATGGGCTGGAAGATTTTGTGTGACCTGCTATAGAGCTCTGACCTCAACCCTATTGAACACATTTGGAGTGAATTAGAACGCTTACTGCACCTGACTTTAATACCAACCCTCTCTACAAATAGTATAGAACGTTTTCCCAGAAGAGTGGGGATTATTAAAAGAGCAAATGGGGACTAAATGTGGAATGGGATGCTCAAAAAGCACATACCAAACTTATAGTCAGGTGTCCACAAACGTTTGTCCAAATAGTGTCGTAATAGTAGTATGAGTAAAAGTACAAGATGAACTATTAGTTGTAGTATTTGTAATAAAAGGAGGAGTAGGAGGAGTAAAAGTGTTAATAACAGAAGTAGCAGTAGTAATGTAATAAATGCTATTCATAGTTAAATGAACTTTCAGTACAATTCACATCTGGCATCGTTCTTAAAGCTGGATTTTAAAAACAAGCGGATTATTTTTGCTCGATTCTGATCTATTTATTTATTTGTACTGTAAAGTACCAGATTGTACATAACACGGAGAAAGAATTCCTTTTGAAACTTGCCGATAGCTTCAACATCGTCTTTAAAGAGCTCCTCTGTGCCAAACTTCAGGATGTCATCCAGCTCCTGCTTGGACATGGATCCTGTTTTGGAGCCCAAGCCTGGACGCACCACCAGATGTGTGAGCATCATCTTGCGCTTGGCCACCTGGGTAATCCGCTCCTCCACTGACGCCCGCGTCACAAAGCGATAGATCATCACTTTCTTATTCTGTCCGATTCGATGTGCTCGGCTGAACGCCTGCATGGAGAGACGAGAGACGAAAGACGGGTAGAATTATGGAGATGTGACCGATCGTTTAACGTGAATTAGCTGATAAACGTTTATAAAATACGACTGTAAAAAACGTATAATTTTATTTATAAGATTACTAGCTGTACAATAAGTGAAAGTGTGTGTGTGTGTGTGTGTGTGTGTGTATGTGTGTGTGTGTGTGTGTGTGTGTGTGTGTGTGTCTGTCTCACCTGAATGTCATTATGTGGGTTCCAGTCAGAGTCATAAATGATGACAGTGTCAGCGGTTGCCAGATTGATTCCCAATCCCCCAGCACGAGTCGACAGCAGGAAACAGAACTGCTGCGCTCCAGGAGCTTCACAAACACAAACAGTGGATCGATATCGAGGTGTTAATGTGCTAATAAGAGCAACGTCTCCCCCTGGTGGACGTGTGACTCAGCATCGAGTGCTTTCAGCTCACCATTGAAGCGATCGATGGCCTCCTGCCGCAGTCCTCCAGTTATCCCGCCATCAATACGCTCGTATTTATAGCCTTCGAACTCCAGGAAGTCCTCTAACAAGTCCAGCATCTTCGTCATCTGAAAGAAGATTCGTAGCAGGAAATCGACACAAATCCACAATCAACTACAGAGTGAAAAATTATTTTTTTACTTTGTACAGAACAATTTATACATTTTAGTTAATAGTAAGTTTAATGTTGTATTTTATTTAAAAATTCACTATAATTTCTGTAACCATTTTTGCAATTATTTGGCTTAAAATGTTAATAAAATGTAATATCAATAACATCTTTATGGTATAATGGTGAAAACCCAACGGTGTGGACATTTTTTTTTAGCCATTTATTATAATTAGTTTGTGTTTTAATTCTCCCTTTTTGCATCTACGACTCTGAATAAAATGAAACTATTATTTTATGTATAAATTGTTTGTTGTTTACTTATTAATATAACCTACATACATGGTAAGTAAAAAAAATATGTAAAATATAAACAATGCATTTTCTTTTTTATTTTGATATGTGTCTAATGGTTATTGTTAATATAATGTGCAGATTCTGATCATATTTAAATAAATAAAAAAGAATTATAATAAAAAAAATAGTGGTCAATATCTCTCATTAACAGTAATATACAGTATTTAGTAATATATATTATTTACAGTATATGTATTTATAACTAACTGTAGATGTATACAGATAACAAGATAACAGTTAAGTTCAATATTAACATATTACATAAAAATTCGTTGAATGTAAAATAGTCTTCAATACTGTAACATTATAATTATATATAACTATATGTTGGGTTTTTTTTCAAATAAAACACAATCAGTATAAACTCAAAAGGGAGGTCCTGGACTAAGAGGGCACTCTTTTTCGGGAAGAACAACTGTTTGTCGATTTCTTTTGTTCCCTCAGCCTCTTATTAACATGCAGATTTATGCGCAAGATCGGGGCGAGGAGACAAGCGGGTGGCGAATTAGAAAGAAAGTCAAATTAGAAGGAAATGAGCCGCAGCTGCTTTAAACCCAGCGTCATCCCATTAGATTAATGCGCAAGCAGCATAATAGTGTAAAAGAAACGTGTTTTGGGAATAAATAATACGTGAAAATAAATACAGCAGTGACCTTTTGTCATCGAAAGATGAATGCGCTCGGTTCTCATTCCTCACACTGACAGTAATTAATCACCCGCTCACAAATAAGGTGCACAGGAGGAAAAGTAAACTGTGGCTCTACATCCATTTTTGTTTTGTTGTTTTTGGTGATAACCTGTGAGAAAATAAGGACACGATGTCCGTCGTCTTTCAGCTTCTTGAGCATTTTCTGAAGCAGAGTGAGTTTCCCCGAGGACTTCACCAGCAGGTTCCCATCGTACGAGCCGTTTGGTAACACAGGGGCCTCCTGTGAAATGAATCGATCGAACGAAAGATCATGTTCTAATATGCCAAGAAATCACAAACAGTAAAAGTATAAAAGCTAAACTGTTTCCTGCTTGCAATGTTACAATCAACTCAAAAATTATTGGCACCCTATGATAAAAAAAAACAACACAAAAATCATATAAAATAAACAATATAGATAGAATGAATTGATATGATATTTATAATATTAATCGCAAAGGTGCCATTACTTAAGTTTTTTCACTTGAGAGAATGTTTGTTCATTTCAGTTGCCGGTGTCAATCATTTTAAAACAATATCCTTTTTTATTCTTTAAACACACACACACACACACACACACACACACACACACTAAACTTACCACTGCTGCCACAGGGAACAGGTACGGGTGGTTGCAGCATTTCTTCAGGTCCATCATGATGTTGAGAAGAGAAACCTGGTTTCCGCCTCCTTTGGAGTTCAGAGCCTCGAAGTTTCTCGTCAAGATGAACTTGTAATATTTCCTGCACGTAGGGTTTCCAAACAAATAAATCAAAAAGGCTACGAATGCACAACAAATGGTTAAAAAGGGTCAATTCAAGCTGTGTGTGATATCTCAGTGGTTAAGATATTGGACTTTGGATTGGACGATCGTGAGATCTACCAATCTCCTATGCCTTAAGCAAGGCCCTCCACTGCTTAGATATATAAATGAGATAGTTGTAAATTAAGCTGGATAATCTGCCAAATGCCATAAATGTAAATGAACTATTGGCAGTAGTATTGGTAATAGCAGTGGAAGGCCATCAGGGCCACCAACGCCTTTTCTGCAGGTCTAAGCTATATCAGAATCACAGCCTTCAATACATTTTTTGTCCATTAATATATATTTAATTATCCCAGTTTCTGTCAGCAGCAGTGCACCTAAGTGTCTGTATACATTAGTGTTTCTATCCAATCAGATTTCACCCGTCACATTAAGTGTTGAAGGGGTGAAAGGAATTCGCCGTAAGCAATTTCACCACTACGGAAGCTGTTGCTTTAAAAATCAGACTGCAACTTGTTTACTACGATGTCCCACTAGAACATGCCCAAACACGTCAGCATTTTCACGTCCTTTGGTTGGACGGTCAGATTGGATAGTCACACTTGCAACCCGCATCTGTAGCAAACTGCACACGTTTAAAGAATCTCGTAGGGATTTAATTGTTGTTTTTTCATTCCACATTTACAATATGAACTATTTGAGAAGAGCTGACATTGCGAGGAAAGGTCAAAAGAGTTCAGATCAGGTGTTGTGCTTTTTCAACAAACATTTTTTATTTGCACAGAAACGCACAATTTGAGATAATTGGACATAATGTGTGCGAGCGGTGCAGCTGTGGCTACAGTGAAAGGAGACTTGCTGAATTGATTTTATTGGGTTTCTTTTTAGTCTTTTTAGATCTCTGTCTGTGATATCGCTCTGTTATAACGCGTATCTGTATAGTATTGATGGTTTCTATAGCCGCGGTGTCATAATGATTGCACTAAGAGGTGGATTGGAAGCCTAGGTGAGTAGTAGTAGGAGTATGTAGTAGTAATAGTAATATATAGTAACAGTAGGATTAGTACTAAGAATAATAGCAATAACAGTGGTAAGAGTAATTAACTATTATCTAACAAAAGCCCTGTGAATAGTTATTAATATTAATATACTAGTACTGGTAGTATAGTAGTATTATTACAAACAGCAGTACTTAAAGTAATAGTAGAAAAAGTACTAGTTGTAGTGGTTGAACTGATATTAATAGTAGGAATAGTACTACTAGTTACAGTAATGGTAGAAGTGGCATATATTAGTAATGCTACTATTAGCAATATTACTAGCAGTAGTAATATTGCTAATAGTAGCATTACTAATATGTTTTTTTTTAAATAGCAATTGCTGTAGTATTTGTACTTAATTAATGAATAAATTAATGAACGAGTTCTCACTTCTGCATAGGGCTGAGCTCCACACGCACAATCAGCTCCGTTTTTGCCGGCATGTTCTTGAAGACGTCGGCCTTCAGCCTCCGCAGCATGTGGGGTCCCAACAGGTCATGCAGCTTCTTAATCTGATCTTCTTTAGAAATGTCTGCAAACTCCTCAAGAAATCCCTCCAGATTACTGCACACACCAAACACACACCCCATTAGCTTCTGGCTAATATATTTATACTTTTTAAAGCTTACAATGTCTTATTAGCGTAGCACTTTTCCTGAAAAAACTTATATGTATATATGTAGTATATATAATTACAATTAAAATAACATTTGCATTTTTTTTTTTACATCATTTAAAGCTGAACTTGACAGTATATGGTCAGATTTTGTGGAGATCTGATGGTGTGTAAACTACTTTTCATGCACTCTTACTTGAAGCGTTCTGGAGTGAGGAAGTTCAGCAGATGGAATAACTCTTCCAGATTGTTTTGCAAAGGCGTGCCGGTCAGGAGTAGTTTGTAGTAAATCTTATAGTTATTTAGAATTCTGAAAAACTGGGAAAAAATAGTCATGCAGAACGATCCTTAAAAAAACCCACAGTCAAGTGTTCCTGTTTTATGTCACAATGTTGCTAAAGTCTCTATAATGGTGGTTAGAATTGTCCAAACCAAGTACAAAGAGTAGTGTTTAGCAAAAAAAAAAGTCTAATATGCAATTATTAAACATTTTCAAATAAGTGCACACATGGCGTTTTATTCCTCACTATATGGTTTTTATGTTGTCTATAATCTATACCTTAGACTGGTTATTCTTCAGCCTATGAGCTTCGTCCACGACCAGACATGCCCAAGTGATGGAGCCCAAAATAGCCTGATCAATAGTGATCAACTCGTACGAGGTCAACAGCACGTGGAACTTCACCGGCGTGTCTTTCTGTGTTGATAGACAAAACCACATAATCCTTGGACTAAATGCTAATTTTTCGACATGAATATATTCGGATGGTAATCTAACTGAGGGATTTTTTTTACATTTCCATTATTAGAACTAGTAGCAATAACAATAAAAGAAGTAGTTGTTTTAAGAACAGCTGTACAAGTAGTAGTAAAATGGATAGTAGTAGAAGTAGTAGAAAAAGTTTAGTATAAATAATAGTAGTACCGTTCATATTCATATTAGTAGTAGTTGCAGAGGTAGAAGTAGCAGTACAAGTAGTAGTAGCACTAATATAAAGAGTAGTAGCAAAATATTTGTAGTGATGGAAATAGTTTTAGTAGAAACATTAGTACTAGGCAGTACTATTTGTATTTGTAGTAAAAAAAGGATAGTAATAGTAATAATAGGAATAGAAGGAGAAGGAATAGTGGCAGAAGAAACACTAGTACTCATAGTAATAGAACTGATATTAGCAGTAATAGACGTAATAGTGTTAGCAGAAGTAGTAAAAACAACAGCAGTACTAATAGTATAATAGTATATAGAATATAGTATAAATAGTATTAGTAGCACTGATATTAATAGTAGTAGTAATGGTAGTTGTAGGAGGAAAAGGAGGATTAATAGTAGATTAGCAGAGGATTAACAACAGCAGTATTGATAGAAAAAGTAGTAATTATTGTAGTAGTATATTAATGATAATATTAATAATAGGAGGGAGAATATCAACAGCAGCATTCAAAATAATAGTAGCAAAAGGTACTAGGTAGTAAAATTGTAGTAGTAGTAGTGGTAGTAGTAGTAAGAGAATTGATAATAATAGTAGTAGTAATAGTAGAAACAACAGCAGTACTAAAAGTAATAGTAAAAGTAGTTGTGTTATGGTAGTACTAGAAGGTAGTAGTAGAAACAATAGCAGCACAAATAGTAATAGTCTAAAAATGGCTAGTAGCAGAGGAGAAAATGTACCTGTATTTTACAGTTGTCTTTGCGGGAGCTGATAAACTCTAGTTAATTTATTGGACTGTGTCTCATTGAGGAATTTACTTAGAAATTAAAGGAATCAAGACGTTCAATTACAATCTTATTGGGGGTCTCAATCTCAAGTCTCCTACAGTACAGTGTTTGTGAGTTGAGCAATGAAAAAAATCGGGAAAATTGCCCTCATGGGACATGCAACAGAAAATCAGAAGAAAAAAACAAAAACAATGGCACGAAGTAAAATTATAAACCGGCATAACACACACAGTAAAAGCGCCATCTGCCCTCTTCCACATACCTGAACTCACTACTGATTACAGTCCCTGTGATCTGTAATACTGAGCATGTGCGAACTTTTGCACTCAGCTATGCGTCTCATGGATTATTGTGCATGTTCTACCTTCATGCGGAAAACTTTGCGTCCTGATTTGACTGCGCTGTCCTCGAACGTGAACTCGTTCTCGCGTATCACCGCCCGACTGTCTTTATCGCCCGTGTATGTCACCACGTAGAAATCCGGAGCCCACATCTCAAATTCTCGCTCCCAGTTAATGATGGTGGACAGTGGAGCGCTGACCAAGAACGGTCCTTTAGAGTGACCCTGAACAGAAAAAAAAAGAGAGAAAAAGAAAGGGATTAATAATAATGACATTCGTCTATTAATTAATTGTATAGCTTCCACTGTACAAGCAATGCACCATTATATGATTATGTACTTTCCATTTTTTTTACTTTCTAAATAGAGTTTAGCGCACCTCACAGTCTAACAAGGAAGGTTGGTAGCTTAGTGGTTAAGGCATTAGACTTATCTGAAGGTCGTAAATTCAAATCCCAGTCACACCAAGCTGCTACTCCTGGGCCCCTGAGCAAGGCTCTTAACCTCATAGCTGCTCAGTTGTATGAATAAGATTAAATGTAAGTCGCTTCGTATAAGGTCGTCTGCCAAATGGCGATAAAGTAACAATGGTGATTGCCAAAGTTCACCTTGAGACACATTACATTCTAGAAAGCATTTGATTGGACAAAAAAAAAACCTAATGAGAAGCTGCAGAATGATATCATCACAAATGCCGATTCGTAAATGCGGTAGAGAAACTCTATGAATTTTGAATGCATAGATCTAAATGCAAATGTTGCCGTTGTTTTTTGCCGCAAACTATCTCTCAGAAAATCTCCAAGGCTAACATATTTATACTAAACGCCACAAAACTTCCATTATGATTTCATGGAGACTTGTTAATGGTCGTGTTTTTTCAGGCTTTGGGACTCTGAAGTCTTACTTAAAGGAGGAAAGTTATAATTAAAGAAGCAAGAAGTCAAGAAAAGAGAGACTTGATCAGAGTGTACCTCTTTATAAAGCGAGTACAGGAAGACAATTGTCTGCACTGTCTTGCCCAGTCCCATCTCATCAGCCAGGATCGTATCGGTTCCCTGTGCCCAGGAGAAACGCAGCCAGTTGAGACCCTCCAGCTGGTACGGGTGCAGAGTTCCTCCTGTAGCATCGATGTACCAGGGCTGCTGCTCAAATTTAACAGTGGGCTGTAAACACACACACACACACACACACACACACACACACACACACACACAGGAAATGGTCTAAAAATAACACTTGTACACTGTTCACTATTCTTAGCTTTGAAACCAAGTTTAAAAGTAATATTACTCTGCAAAAATGTAATATAAATCCCAAAAATAGTGGCAAAAAGTTGCATGTGATGCAACCGATCTAGAAGATAAATTATTATCACTTCCAAGCTAATTATATTTCTAAAGCATTTTATTCTGCTTGTAACACAACAGTTTGACATTAATTATTTATTTATGAATGAACAACACATTTTACTCTCCATAATCCATTCATAGCTATATTCTCTGTAAAATAAATAAATAAATAAATAAATAAAGAGATTTGTCCTGTTAATAATTATGCTATAGCAGTCTATAAAAACCTCACCATCCTCTCAATTTATCAATACAATTTTAATAATACAAATAATTTACAAGATATGGTATGTGCGTTCTAAACATCCCGTTCCTATTTTGGTCCTCATTTTATATTATGAAATGACCTAAATAACCTCCTAACCTGTTATAATACCCTCCAATGTTCTGGGAAGATGTTCTACTAGCTTTTGCTTGTTGAGGTTTGTATTCATTTATGTAGGTGAGGTGAGCAGGGGTGCAGTTAGTTCTCTAATTCATCCCAAACGTGTTTGATAGGGTTGATTTTAGAGCTCTATAACAGCAGATCTTACATCTTATAGTTCAAGTGAAGAGAAAATGTGATGCTACTGCACCCAAGGACATCCTATACAACTGGGTGCCTCCAATTCTGTGGTAAAAATTTGGTGAAGAGTAACATATTGTCATAATACTTCTGTATATATATATATATATATATATATATATATATATAAACATTTGTTTTGTTTCATTCAAAAAAATGTGTCCAAGTACAAAATATTGTGGGATGAAAACTTTATTTTTAGAACTGTTCCCAAAAAAAAAAAAGAAAAATGGGGCATTGTAACTGGAACAGAACATCAAGGTTGAATGTAGGACTGATTTAACAGTTTCAATAGTAAATTTAAGAAATGCACTTACATCCACAACTGGAGTCTCAGGAGGAGGTTCTCTCCTCTTCACTTCCTCTTTCAGCCTCTTTCCTTTTCTCACCACTAGGGGACGATGGTCTTCACCCAGCATTTGCTCCCTTTAAACAAACGGTCCCAAAATTATACGATTTGTATTAAATTTAAGTGTGGTTTATTATATATAACATCCTAAAATTCTTCAAATTTACCGGTGGTCCCAGTAGGCATGTTTAAAACTCTCGTATTCAGGGACGTCAAAGTCGTCGATCTCCCAGGTGCACTGGTCGTATGGCAAATCTCTCCATTTGATCAGGTAGTGAACGTCACCATCTTTGTCAAAACTGCACGATGCATGCAGACAACACAAATACTGTATATTGGATGTAGTACACAATATATACACATTAAAACACATCATGGTTTTAAATATATAAAAACAGACCATAGGTGCTAATGAAAGCCTTTTCGAACCTGTGGTTGAGAATCCGGTGGATGATTAGCCATTCAGGCTTAATCCCGTAGCGATAAAAACGCTCTTCCATAGCGGCATACTGAGGGTCTTTGCTCTTCCTCTTCTCATTGTTGAGCTCTTCTTCACCGGAGCCGTAGTCGAAGGGTGGAGGTTCGTCCATGTCGTTCTTCCGCTGGTAATTCCTATACATGACTGTGTGATAGAGCTCCAACTACAGACAAGAACAAAGTAACCGGGTAAAATAGAAGAAAAAAAAAACCTTATATAGTTTATTTTCACCGAACAATATAATTTAGAGGGATTATAATATTAGAAAAAGTAATATAGAAAAAAAAACCTATTAGAAATGACAGTCATAATCAACAGATTTTTTGGTTCATTCAGATTTATCACATCAAATGTAGAATTTGTCAGAAAAGTGTTTTTATAATTTTTGAGAGTTCATATTGTGTTATAGAATGAATTGTCACAAAATTTGATCAAACAAAAAAAAAATTCAGAGTTGAAAAATTTTACAGCCCAAAAAAGAATGCACAATATTCTCTAAACATAAAAGATTTGCACAAAGACCAATGATTTTTTTCTCTTTTGAGAAATCATAAGTAGTATACTACATAAATTAGTATATTACAGTATTTCTACTGACAATTGCTAATGAATGTAATATATATATATATATATATATATATATATATATATATATATATATATTATTTGGGCTGTCAATTGAATTAAATATTTAATCGCACCATAATTGCACATTTTAATGTTCTAAATGTACCTTAAATGAATACTTTTCCATTTTTTTAATACTCTAATTAACATGGCCATGAACAAATATTTAGGCTTTTGCAAATGTATGTTTATTATTAGTGAAACTCAACATAGAGCATAAAGACAAAAAATTCTTGTAAATGTTTTACGGCAATTATGGTGTTTTAAATTACGTAAATCATCAGGATGCCAAATGGAATTTTTGCTATGTTTCCACACGGACGGTTTTAATTGCCGGATGTGTGCATCATGGCGGATTTGGGTGCTTGATTTGAGACTTGCCGCATCAGTGAAACAAATGTTTAGTGATAATTTCTTTTATATCTAACCCATCAGGCATAACATTATGACTGTTGAGTGAATAACACAAATGATCTCTTCATTATTTTACCAGTTAGTGGCTGGATATATTTATTAGGCAGCAAGTGAACATTTTGTTCTCAAAGTTGACGTGTTAGAAACAGTGTAAATATTTGAGCGAGTTTGACGAGGGCCAAATTGTGGCGGCCGAGGCTCATTGATGCACGTAAGGAGCGAAGGCTGGTCATAAGGTGTATATACGGTATATTGTGGTCAATCATCATAGTGTCATTCATTTTTTCAATGGAAGTGACAATAGTACAGTATGTTTTAAGTTGAATAGACTACCACAAACACAAACTTATACATTAGGGATTATTTTATATGCACTACACTTATAAATTCATATTTTATAAACTCTTTATGTCTGTAAAGTTGCTTTGGGACAATTTCCATTGTTAAATAGAAATAATATGAAGTGAAAAGTTGAAATGCACTCATAAAACCCACTGAGAGGGTGAGCGCCGAGGGTGAAACAAGGTATAATGTAATGTTCAAAATAATTAAATATTTTCATCACCTGTAGCTCGCTGACCCAGGAACAGTGCCAGTAAGACAAACCTGCCCATTTCACAAACAGCAGCCTCTCAGGATGCCCCTTTAGTGGAGGTTTGACTGGAATGTCCTCCTTTTTACCATCCTGAGTAGAGAGGGGCTCGGGGGGCAAAGGTGGATCCCCCCACATCCAGTGCAGAATCTTCTGGACTTTCCCTTTAAGTGGAGGGCACTGGGGAAAGAACACATCATATCAAGTGGTCGCTCAGTGGTTATGACATCATTTGCAAATTCTCACAAAAATATGTGTTACGTGTACACAATTTATCACAATCAAGTATAAAAACTACATAGGTATACGGGTGTGTGTTTTCCCACCATGCACCGTGGGCACAGCCACTCTCCATTAGGGATCTCGGGAAGAGGCGGGTTCAGGCAGTGGATGTGGTAGGAGGAAGGACACGTATCACAGCACAGCAGCTCTCCACCATCTTTGCACACTCGACAGAACTCCATGTGGTCATCCTCCTCCTCTCCTGCAGCTCCTTCTTCTTCCTCCTCATCGTCGTCCTTCGCTTCCCACTGAATTCCCTCCTTCTCCTGAATACCGGAAGTGGTTATAATGTAGCAAAGAATGACACAAACAAAGACTTAGATTTTTAGGTCACAATTTATAATCCTAACAGTTTATATACGTCAAACAGAAACTAACTGGTTTTAGAAATGTTTTGCAACAATCACCGAATAAAAACTGCATGTTCTGCATAAAAATGGTACGGCGATCATAGGAAAATTATTTTAGGAAACTTGGAATAGAAACGTATTATATAAAGTTATATTAAATTACTTTATATAATAACGTGCTCCAATGGCCAAATTCCCCACACTGCAGAGCGTAAAGTTCATGAGCCTCTTTAATGGGTGGAGCTAGAAAGGGTCAAGATAAATGTCCAATGGAGTTCAGGTTTGAGATATATATATATTTAACGTATGACTTTATACTGTTCAGTGATATGAAGTTCAGGTTTAGGGGGTAAGAATTAGGGTTAGTATTAGACTTATAATTGGATCAGATCCGGCTCAATCCCCTGGACCTTTGGTTCTGCATCAAGGCAGGACTTTTACATAAGACAAACCATGATGAATATTTTATTACAGATGTCACCCTGAGAGAACAACATTGTCCCGGTAGTGACATTATTGTCAACCGCTTGGATCTCTTTCTGCCGCAGGCCGTTACCTTAAACATTTTTACGCAGACCGACAGGCAATGACAAGGCGAAGTAAGTCTTCCTGATTTATTTCCAGTTGCATGGAATCCATGCAGCCTCAAGTTCTCCTTATTCCTATCACTGCTGCCGGTGCAGTTATCTGAAACTAATTATATGGCGTGCTACAGAGAGAGTCTTTTACGTTTCTATTCCATTTGCCCCCCTCGGGGGGGAAATACAGTTTAATTTAATTCAATTCAAAGTACAAAATGCAACGGAAGTCATGCCGACACGCTTCCACTTGAGCTAATAGTCACTTGAAAAGAGATTTGTAAAGCAATAAACGTGAAGTAAAACAAATAGCACGTGTCATTTTCCTGACAAGCAGAGTTGCAATAACAATAACAGCGCAATAACACGAGAGATTTTTTTCCGAGTGTTTTTCAATAAAATGTGGATCTTTTACCAAAGATGATCGAAATTAAAGAAAAGAATGAAACACAACAGGGTGTGTAGTCAGAGGGAAAAAGTCTCAGACTGTGTCCATGTTTTACCAATTTGCTAAATATTTATTAATATAATAAATTAATAAATATAATTATTAATATTACTATTACTATTTATCTATTTATAGTTACAATGGATTTTGAAACTGGGAAATTGAAAGAGTTGTAAAAAATAATTAAAACCCAGGAAAGATTCAGTAATTTTAGCCGACTTCCTCCATAAATAGAAGGGAACGTCAATATACACTATATGAACGAAAGTTTATGAACACCTGACCACGAAATTGGTATGAACCAAACCAAAGTTCCCATGATCCAATTTCTGAACATCAAATTACACATTTAGTACCTATTTGCCCATATAATAACCTCCACTCTTCTGGGAAGATCTTTCACTAGATCTTGGAGTGTGCTTTTGGAGATTTGTGCTCATAGGAGGGCACTAAAGATCTCCCTCTTCAATCGAAGTAAACGATATCTTCACTGTATTTTTTGTGCACTGGAGAAATTTCATGTTGAAACAGATTTTGATCCTCTATTTCAAGTAAAAAAATGAATGAAAAAGTCAAGTGCCCCGATACTTTTGACCAGACAGTATATAAACAATTTCACATGGTTAAAAAGTTGTATATGTGGAATCTACAAAACCTGTGAATGTAAAACATGAAGCAAGCATAGAGCAGAAAAGTAGGCGGAGTTAAGAATGGCCAAAATGCTGCTAAACGTGGCAACGTAATGACGAGTAACATAAAAATTATGTGGGCTTCTACACAGTACTTAAAAGTCCCAATTTTTAGGGATAAAATCACACAGTAATTTGAATACAAAATTTGTACAGCTGTGCTCCAGTGCAAGAATTATTCGTAAATAAATAAATAAATGTGAATTTAAAGAAAAAATCGACTCACGCAGTGAGGGCAGCTCCATCTGCCCTCGGGGGCCTTCTCCAGCTCGGGCTCCAGACACACAAGGTGATAGGCTCGAGGGCAAGTGTCACACAGGATGATTTCACCGCCCTGCTGACACACCTCGCAATAATCCTGGTGGTCCGTCTCATAGCCGTCTCCGTCTTCTCCTTCACCCAGGGGTAAAACCAAGAGCACAGCCATGCAATCAGAAAAAATGTACACATACATGTTCGAAGAGAAAAGAAAAAAATGAAAGTCAAAGTAACAAATCAGTGAATTTGAAGTAATTCACATACTCGTCATTTTCAATCGACCTTTCTTTGATGTCTTTTTGCACGCACACCTTGAGACCGTAAAGCTATAAATAAAAGAAACATGTGTAGAAAATGATCTTGTTACTTTTCCTCTTTTTGCGTCCTCGTCTCGGTTTCTTCTTGGGTACCCCCGAGGCGTCGGAGCGAATGGAGGCACTGTGAATGCTGATGTCATCGAAGTCGGAGAAATCATCTAAGAAATCGTCTTCGCTCTGTCGGGGGGAAAAGAAGGAAACATCATAAATACCACTGCGTGAGTAGAAAATGTACATTATAAGTATCTACGTGGTTAGTTCTGACTCTCCAAGGCCACCCTTACTGAGGAGGCTTTTTTCCTCTTGTTGCTTGGGCCTGCCTTCAATTTAGGCTTCTTGGCCTTTGCTTTTTTTTTCGTGTCCTTTGGCGGCTTGCTCTTCTTCCTCGCACTCGGCCCTGTGACACACGGTCAAAAAAGGAATTTTTTATAGATTGCTTAAATGCAATACAGCAGCACATCTAAATCCATATGAACAACTAAATAATGCATCCACTATATGCGCAAACCTCAGGCTTCCGTACAATACAATGGAATATCAGTTCTCAAAGCAACAATATTTGATAATGCCACTAAATCTACTATATGGTCAACAGTTCTGGGACGCCTGACTTTGGATGAGGTAGCATTAAATTTCCCATTCTTGAACTAGTAGCCTTAAACCTGTTCCCCTGTGCACAAATCCAGATCCATGAACATTATCTTTACATGGAATGGACTGGACGATCCTGGAAAGCCTGCTTTAGAGCTCCAACCTCATTCCTATTAAACACCTTAAGAAGGAACCAGAACACTCAGAGCACCTCAGACCTCCATAAGCACTCTCTAAAATCTAGTGGAAACTTCACAGAAGAGTGGAAGTTATTATAACAGCAAATAAAAATTAAATGTATGTTAGGTAGAAACAATGTCAACGTCTATCAGATAACCAGTTACAACTTTATCTCTGACAATGGAGACTCCTTCCAGAAAAAACTGGAATAAACATTTCCGGACAGAAAACATTTCAAAAAAATTTTTTCCTGTTATGAGATGCATCTACGGAACACATGTCCTACAATAATATATTAAAATGTGCATATAATATAAACCTGTGATTTGAATTTTTCTAAAATACTCAGCACCTTCCTAAAGAAATTGCAATGAACTAAGATAATATTTGGCATCACATGTTATAAAAGGTATATCCTCACCCTTGCCCTCTTTGGTTTTGGCTTTTTTGACCTGCCCTGTTGGAGAGAGCTGCTGGACGCTGCTGATGGAGATCGAAGGCGTGATATTGACCGTTTCCACCGCGGCAGCCACTGCAGCAGCTACGGCCGTCGCCGAACTGCCTTTAAACGGGTTGTTGGCGCTGAACTCACGCCATTTGGCTCCTAACACTGTCATCATCTTGGACATTGGTATCTTGGGGTTTTTCTTAGCGATGAGAGGCCTACATAGCAAGTGCAAATACATTAGGGAGAAAATAGTCATAAAGGGATAAGTATTTAAAAAAATGTATCCATAAAATACATCACATATTTGATTATTCATTTAAATGAAATAGTGCTATATATTTAAAACGGACTCCCTGAAAACGTTCACATACAAACTTCATACTTTATTTTACAGCAACTAAATTTCAATGGTAAATAACCCAGATGCCTAAATTAGCATGAAACCAGTTAAAAATTATCTTCAACTATCTAGGATTTTTGAAGATAATGGTTAACAGTTGTTATGCTAATTAATTAGCATTTACCTCAGATGTGTCGATAAGTTGAAAAAAGCCATTTAATAAAAAATGTATTATTAAATTTATTATTAAATGTCAACATTTTTGATTAAATGTCTTTTTTTTTTTTACTTATATTTTCTAATATGCCTTGTGTAAACTACTTGTGCTAGCTAGCTTCAGTAAGTGGCTAGTTTACCTCAGGGAGTATGTTCTTGCCAGTGTCACCACTAGCTTGCTCATTAGAGATAAACTTATAGGCGTACATACAAATACATTCATGCATACATACAAAAACATACAAACTAAATTTTTTATAACTTAGTTATCTCTGTAAAGCTGCTTTGGGATGATTTCCATTGTTAAAAGCGTTACACAAAATAAAATGTAATTAAAATATGATCAACATCCCAATTTGGAAAGCAAAAATGTATCAGCAGTTAAATAGTAAATGCAATTCACTGAGGCTACTGTATTTCAACGATTATCAGAATAATTTTTTCTCTTTGTCTTTACATCCACCCTAAAACACTATTTATGGTCTCCTGAATGGAGAAATTTAAACTTTTGGACAATGTTGTGCTGAAATTCTCCCTTCTAGCCAGTTGGATAGTGTTGTTAAAGTTTGCTTACACGTTGTACCACCTTTAGATTGCATTTTTTGCAAATGGGATGTAATTTTGAAAGAGACAGAAAGTAAATAAATGTCTGGCGGAAACAACACACTATAGAAATGTATGCATTTCAGGTGTTTCAGTGTGGAGAAACAATTTTTGGAAAGGGGTTGAAAACTGTACTGTATATGGAGAGTGTCTTAAAATAGAAATTGAAGCTCTATCCAGATTAATAGGGACGTAGCCTGAGAAAACATGAACTCAAGAGAAATTGTAGTATTTGCAAAATTTGAAAGATGCTATGTATTAAAGGGGAACCTGAGGAACTGGCTGAAGGCCTTGTAGTTCGTGATGGTTTTGTAATCATCCTCGGAAAAGGCGTACTGGACGTCTTCGAGACCCCACTCCTCCATCAGCTGACTTGAAGATTTGGGTTCCTGGAGGATAAAAAAAAAAAAGGAAGAAATCGCTTGTCACAGAAACACCAATTGGGGACGTTTCACTTCGTCGGTCGATCCGTAATCTGTTTATAGCTTCACATTTTATGAAGAATTTTAGATGAAATGAGAAATAATGCTGAATGTATTTGGTTGAAATTGGTGGAATATTGAATAAACTGTCTAAACAATTAGTCTACTGAGATGGTTGTAAAAACTTAAATTCAAGAATTCCAAGTGGTTAGGAGGTGAAAATTCATTTTCTATTACAGAAGCATAAGCATTATTTCCTGCTGTAATTCATATTGCTGGTTTATATTTCTATCAACCCTCGACATAATTTAGAGCATAAATAAACACATTTCTAAAGTGTATTCCTTCTTTAATATTCAACATTCTTGGAAGAAAATCCAGTATTTGTGGAACTATATTAAATATAACTATTTTCTCAAACTAAAGAAACTCACCATTCATCTGATGTATCATCATACCTCCAAAAACAATGATCTAACCTTCATATTTCCATCGTCGTCGTCGTCATCATCTTCGTCCTCCTTCTTGTTCCATTTGCCCTTCTTCTCCTTCTTTTCTCTAGGCTTCTTCTTTTTCTTTTTCAGCATGCTGTAGCTGCTGCTCTCGCTCCCGGAACGCTGGTCCTCCCTGTCCGACGCGTCCTCGTGTTCGCTGGAGTGACCCTGAGAAACAGAGCTCGCTTTGAACCGAACTGGTTTATCTCAGGTTGAAGGCACACAATGGTGGACGAAGTACACAAACCGTGACTTGGGTAAAAGTAGAGATCCGCTCGGTAAAATAAGTCTCCAGTAAAAGTTAAAGTGTCCCTTTAGACTTTCATTTGAGGACAAGTACAAAAGTATTTGCCTTCAAATGTACTTAAGTATCCAAAGTACTTTGATTTATTATGTCTATAATGTTCCTATTATCATTTGTCACAAGACTCTTTACTTAATCAAACTCAGATTATGTGAAAAGACTCTGTTACTCTCAGCACACCGATCTATTAATAGAATTCGATCAATTTTTTTAATAGCTATCAATCAGTGTTCGACTCATTATCATGAGCCCAAAACCTTCTTTTTAACTACTTAAAAAAAATACTGCAAAGTTCCAGTCAGGAGTTTCTCCCATCATTTATTCCTCTCAAAATATCCTGCTTGCTGTTGAATAGACTCTGGGGTGTATCTTAGGGCTAAGTAGATACCACTAGATGCCAATCTGATTTCATAAAATGTACGTGAAATTGAAATGTAATGAAGTAAAATTCCCCAAATGGAAATACTTTAGTAAAGTACAGATACGTGAAAAAGCTACTTAAGTACAGTAACAAATTACAGTTACTTCACTACTGTCCACCACCAAGGGCACAGAATGCACTCGCCATTCTGAGATACTTTTCAGCTCACGACAGCGGTACAGAGTGCTTATTTGACTTACTGTAGCCTTTTCGCTAGCACAAACCAGTCTCACCAGTCTCCCCAGACCTCTTTAGTCAACAAGGCTTTTAGAGCTGCAGAACCACAGCTTTTTTTTTGTTTTTCACACTATTCCATGTCAAAGATCAGCAGTTTTTAAAATACTGCCAGCAACTGGGTTAAAATATTTTCCCGTTCTGATGCGAGCATTTAACTGATACTCTTGACCTTTATGTGAATGATTTCCTGCTTTGCATGCTTCTGCCATGTCAGACGTTCGAAATAATGGTCAGGAAGAATGCCATGAGGGTAAAAAATCATGTTCCTGGTAAACTATGTAGGAAAAGATGTTTCACACCAGCAAGTAGTTGCATGAATCACTGGTTTTGTGATCAGTTCACAAAACCAGAAGCTTCTAATTGCTTCTAATCATTCAGAGAACAATTATTAGTTCCAAATCAATCGAAATGACCATAAATGTCAGATATTCAGGACATAAACTATATCTGAAAATCGTATTCTGTCCAAATGGTGCTTGTGTTGTATGACAAAGCTACACATATCATGCAGGATTTATTATTATTTTTTTTTTACCATAATAAATAAATAAATAAATAAATAAATAAATAAATAAATATATATATTGCAATCATTCTTTAATAGATCACATATATTTTCTCATGGAAAAACAAATATAATGGAAAAAAATTAATATGATAAAAATGCTGCTGATAAGCAAAAGCAGTACAAACACTACTTGGTGAAAAAGCACAGAAGGTGCATAACCATGTGGTTTGTGTGTGTGTGTGTGTGTGTGTGTGTGTGTGTGTGTGTGTGTGTGTGTGTGTGTGTGTGTGTGTGTGTCAGCTTTGGAAACGCAGCCTGTTGCACATTCGCTGGCTTTCAGATGCACATTTTCAGTGGCAGAAAACAGAGAAAAGGCTGCGCTGCCGCAGAGCTGTAGGACCATCCGCCATAGTTGCCATAGTAACTCTGTCTCTCTCTCCTCCGCTACTGCGGCAGCCAATGAGAGTGCGCCACTCGATCAGGCGCGTTTGCATAACGAGCTCGTTTCGCAGAGGATGCAGCGGCTGCGCTCTGAGGGGCAGTCTAGACAAATCTCATTTACACACCCGCCAAGAAATTGAGAGAGAGAGAGAGAGAGAGAGAGAGAGAGAGAGAGAGAGAGAGAGAGAGAGAGAGAGAGAGAGAGAGAGATGGGGGGGGTGAATGAAAATGAGAAATGATAAAGTAAAAAAAAAATAAATAAATAATAGAAATGGCAAAAACAAGAGTGATGGAAAAGGAGAGAGGATGAAATATGAACTCCCTGATTTATTATTCGTTTTTTTATAATGCAAAGTCTTTTTGTTATGCTAATAAAGGGGATAAATAAAGAATTGAAATTAAAATTGAGATGGGGGGGTGAAAGAAAGGGAGGGACGGGATTAATGAATAGAGCGAGAAAGAGTATCGAGATAAAGAGAATACTAAAGAGGCAGAGTGAGAAGAAAGAGAGAATTAGGGTTAAAAAAATAATGAGAAAAAAGAGGACAAGTAAAAATGCAATGAAGAATAAGAAGGAGAAACTGCAGGGGAAGAAAGAAGAGAAAAATGAAAACCTTCAAAAGTATTGGCACCTTAATGTAATGAAATGTCACAAAATTGGATAAAATAAATGTTTAACGGTTTAGATTTCTCACTCTGAAAGAAGAGAAATGAAACATGCATTATGGCGAGTCTCAGACTTTTGAGAACATGTTAAAAAACTGTATCAATAATTATACTTTTAACTTAAACCGCGTTCTTATAGAACCGCCGTTTTTGTAATCGTATTGCACTTAATAATTTGATCATATGATTCTGCAGACATCCTACATCTTTTTTGTCACTCCTAAGCCTGTCATTGGGATATAATAGACGCTGAGCAAGGCAAAATAAGAGATTTTCTTTTAACCAAATATTTCAGATTCACACGTTTTTGTTATTTAATATAATTTTTTCATTATATTTAAGGGTTCAAAATCAATAATTAGATGCCACATCCATAACTGGCTGTTTGCTAGATTGGGCTGAATGTGTTGTTCCTGGGAGAGAAACTCAAATTCAGTTCTGAATTTTCCCCAAGCCTTATTGAGGCTACAATTAGAATCATGCGTCATGTTCGGATCAAACCACTACCAAAATCTTTTCGGTTGTAAACACCATCTGTATGTGTTTGTGAAAAAAGGGAAAAACAAAAAACGTGTACAAGGATACAAAAAAAAAAATAACCCACCAAATGTGGTCGGCCATGGTCTCACAGAAACTCTGATGATATGACAAATTCTGTTAAATAAGTAGATCTTTCAGATTAAAACATGGCCGCCTCGGCCAGTTGGTTAGGAATTGAACAAAGACGGATTTATTAGTTGTAGTCACCATTTATGCTCCTGTTTCAAAGGGGGGCCAAATCTTCTAAATCTAAGCGAACAGAGTACAGAAAACAGCAGGAGTGCAAACATCAAAATATTAAAATTATATTTGGTGTGACTTAGATTTCATTCCCTTCGCAAAATGATATCAGGCAACAAATGGGTTTTGATTTGTATGATTTGCAAAAAATTGGCATAAAATATATATACTTCTGTTTGGGGGGAATTAAAGGAAGAATAAAATAATAGAAGAATCCCTCCATGATCCCATATATACACACACACACACACACACACACACACACACACACACACACATATATATATATATATATATATATATATATATATATATATGCACATTTTTCTAGACAATCAAATGATCAGAGGTAAAAAGGAAAATAAAATAAAATAACACTTATGTCAGGTGAATAAAGTATTTTTTTCTAATGGATAGAAATCCAAAAGTTGATTGCTATTATCAAGCTGGTTTTTTATGCAGGTTTTAAAAATATTAAGACAGAAAAGTCTTTTACAGCTAAAATGCCAGACGTGTTACATCTTTAATTTGATCTTCCAACAAACAAAAATCCAGAAGAAAAAAATAAGTAATATTTGGTAACATTCAAGGATAATCAAGGTCCTGGAAAGGCCCAGCGAGAACCCAGACCTCAATCCTTCAAAAACCTTCGGAAGGACCTAAATAACGGTGTACACTGGAAATCCTCACGCAATTTAAAGGAACTTTATTTTTGTAAAAAAGAGTGGAATAAAAAGTCTAGATGTGTGAAGCTAGAGAGTAGGGACTGAAGACTTGATCTCATAGAGTTGAGAGAATTTTTCAGACTTATGCAATCAGGGTGTTTTTTTTTCTTTCATTTATAATATTACCAATTATTAAGTAGTATTTTTTTTCTTTGGAATGTTGTTTTTTGGACATTTATATTGTTATTAAAAAAACCTGCAATTTCATAAGGGTGTGTAGAATTTTTTTTTTATATCTACTGCATCCTTTAAATTATCAACAAATTAATTAGTTTACCTCCTTCATCTTCTTTTTCACTTTGGGCATCTTGCCCTCCTTCTGCTTGCTGGGTTTCTTCTTCTTCTGCTTGATCGAGTCATCATCCGAGAAAAATCGCTCCAGAGGTGAGAGTGGCACACGGACGTGTTCGGGCTCCTCGTCCTCATCTGCACACATGGAATAGAGAAGGAAATAAACACACTAACAGATTGCGGTGTGTTTTCTCCAAACTACAGGAACACAGAAGCTCTATGACTAAAGAGTCTGCTGATGCCAAATTAACTACTAAGTGTACAGAAAGGATCTATTATACAATATGGTGGTGTTTGGGGAATTATTTCTGGTTGGGATTTTTGGTACATATTGGATTGTATACCACAATGCAGAAATAATTGTGTCTTGCTCTTTAAATCCAAAAGTCCAAAAAACACACCACAAAGAAGTGGAAGTGTAGAAAGCTCTTCTTGATGACTGGAAAACTTTCTTTCATAAATGCTAAATAACAAAAGTCCTTACTATATGATATTTTCTATTATATGAGATAAACAAAAGAGTTAATGAGTAATTTGGGCAATTTCACTGTTAGCATTACATCAGGGCTGCTAGTCAGTTGGTGCATTGGCATGACATCATGCTCTAGATGTAGTCTAGCTAAACCTGTGCACTAAAGAAAAAGAAATTTGTGCCAGAAATTACAGTTACTACATGTACCATGTGCATTTTGTTATCAGTCTCAATCTATTTTCAAACCCTGTGTGTCAAAACCGTGTTCTCTGGTGCTGACTCTGGATTATTCCAGTTGATTTGTTGTTGTCTGGATTATTGGTCGATATGCGGTAGAGTTATGACCCACTCAGCGCAACACAACCAATTTACCTTGTTTCTCCTGTGTTATGTCAATAAAAACAGCTTTTCTTTGTCTTAGCCAGCTTCATCCTGTCACCATGCACATGTCCTATGACCCGACTTCATCACATTAACACCCGTACGTACACATCTTCATCTCGGAAGATGCTCAGGTATGTGAAGGGGTTTAATCTAGAATGTAAATGTATTCATTTTTTTTATTTAGTTTAGAATTCCTAAAGAAAGCGATAGCTCTATAAAGAGCACCAGTACCTGACTTTACTAGCATAACATCACAAAAAAAAACCTATTGCTAGAATTAGCATTTAGACACAGACAAACAGGACTATACAAACAACTCAGTGGACTGGAGCTAACTGTTACACAGACCAGGCATTACTTTATGACCACCTGCCTTATACTGTGTTGGTTCCACTTTTGCTTCCAAAACAGTCGTGACAGGTCGATCATTAACAGCATGAACTTCTTTAGCAATTTGAGCTACAGGAGCTCGTCTATTAGATCGGATCACACGGACCAGCCTTCACTCAAGTGCATCAACGAGCCTCGGCCGCCCACGACCCTGTCGCTGTGCACCACTGTTCCTTCCTTGAAGCACTTTTAATAAATACTGACCACTGCAGATCAGGAACAACCAAGAAGAGCTGCAGTTTTGGAGACGCTCTGACCGAGTCGTCTAGACGTCACAATTTGGCCCTCGTCAAACTCACTTAAATATTTACACTCGCCCATTTTTCCTGCTTCTAACACATCAACTTTAAGGACGAAATGTTTACTTGCTGCCTAATAAAAATAATGTGAAGTCTGTGAAATGAATAACTTTTTGTTTTCTGAGACTCCTTATAAGAAAGGAGAGTTTAAAACAAACCAATAACCCGTTTTGAGATTTTCTAAGAGTCCAAGTCTGTTTTTATATTAAAACGGTTTATAATTGAAATAGAGATTAGATTCTTTTAACTATATTTCACACTTGTACAGCTGTAAAAATCGAAAAAAATGGTCTGTGGCAATGAGACTCGCATTTCTATGTAATGAATAGAGCAGCAGGGTTAAGAGATGGTAATGATGGAGAAGGAGTTTCTCTCTCTCTCTCTTTCATTCTCTTTCTTGCTCTCTCTCTTAATGTTGCTGCTCAGGCGGTAGGCCATGAAATACGCAGCACGTCTCAAATCCTGCACTGCACCCCGAGGGAATCGAGGAAAAAAAGGAGCTTTCTGTATCTCCTGCACGCTATCCTTAAAATCCACTTAACCTCCATTTAACCGCTCTGTGAGAGGGCATTCGAGGGTTATTTAGCGGCAGAAGCTTTCTGCGATTCCTGCTGGATTCAGAGCGCCTTCACTAAAGCGTCCAGGCTCGCGGAAGAGAGCATGTTTGATCTTCTGTGCGCTGTTTAACAATAGAAGCCCCGTCGCTAATCATTACTAAGGAAAACACACACCCAGAAAAAAAGGCCTTTGTGTTCGCTTTGTGGATCCTCCTGACTATTAACATGGGATGGATAGATAGATGAACGAGCAACAGATGTCCTAATCCCACTGATCCCAATGATACCTGATATGGATCTAGATAATACCCGAGATGACGTCCTGCAAGTATCTGCTGTTAAGTTATGCAAAAGATTTGTACAAATGTCAACATCATGCATGTTCCTTCAAAGGTTACTGATCATAAACGGAAATAGAATCTTTGTCCAAAAATTTTGGGACACCTGACATTTCCAGCTATATTTATTTATCCTCCAAAATTTCACAAAACATGTTCCCGCAGATTAATATGCTTTACATGGGGTAGAGTGGAAGATCTCCTGCTCACTGCACCATCCTCACCTCACCTACATCAGTACCTGACTTTACTAACACCTTACAATTTTATTCTTTAATCATTGCAGCTCTTTCACATACATTATATGAACACAATATGGAGGTACTTTTTAAAAATCCCATCCAACATTTAGTCCCCGTTTGCTGTTAAAATAACCGCCACACTTCTGAGAAGATGTTCCACTAGATTTTGGAGTGGAGTTAAAAAGATTCATGCTCATTCAGCCACAAGGTCATTGTGATGTATGGTTAAGGTCAGAGCTTTATAGCTGGAAATCTTCCTCTCCAACGAATATAATTCTTATCTTCATGGAGCTGGCTTTGTGCACAAGAGCACTGTCATGTCAGAACTGGTTTGGGTCTCCCACAGTATCTCAAGTAAAGAAAAAAATGGAATCCCCAGCATCCAATGACATCCTATATAATCGTGTGCTTCAAGCTTTGTGGAGAAGAACCACATAAGTGTGGAAAAGTCAGGTGTCCCAATACTTTTGTTCATATAGTGTATCTCAAATGTATTACATTTTAACACTAAATTATGATTTTATTTTTAAAATTCTTGTGATATAGCTAGAAAAAAGTAATAATATCTAATAATCTATATGAGGGAGAAATTGCAATAATTCAAGTAAAAAAAAATTTTTTTCATGTTTTTGTTGTTTTATCCAAAAAAATTCCTTTTACTTAATATTTAGAGAAAAACTTTGTTAAATGTCAAGGAAGAAAATTGTACTTATATGGAGCAAACAATATTTTTCGAATAAATTTATAATTATTGGTTTTTTTTCATACGAATACTACACAATATTCCTTTTTTATATATATATATATATATATATATATATATATATATATATATATATATATATATATATATATATATATATTCTGCCTTTATTCTTGAACTCTTTCACTTTTTAAAAAAGTAGCTTTAAACCCAGTAATACATTTATATTAAGAGCAGGAACTAAAATACAACAACAATCTGAAACCTCATTCTGAAAGAGTGCTTACTTACAAACATTATTTCTCATCCATAGCATTTTTCTGACATGTTATCGAATGGCTTTCCTTTTTTAATAAATCTGTAGTTATTGAGCATGGCTTATATAAATGACCACGTCAGCTGGGGCTGGCGCTCACCTCCTATAATGCTCCATTATATACACCATATGGATAAAAGTATTGAGACACCTGACTTCTCCAGCACTTATGAGGTTGAAGTTGACAGCACCCAATTTTATAAAAATGTCTCTGGATATTGTAGCGTTGAATCCCCCCCTTTATTTAAAGACTCCCAAACCAGTTCCAGCATGGCAATGCCCAGTACACAAAACCAGCAGCATGAAGATATAGTTTACATGCGTTTGAAGTGTGTGGAAGATCTTGAGTGGCCTGCTATAAAGCTTTGACCTTAATCCAAATGAACACCTTTGGGATGATTTGGAATGCTGACTGCACCCCAGGCCTCCTCACCTCACCTACATCAGTACCTGACTTTACCCATGACCTTAAGGATGAATGAGCACAAATCTCCACAAGCACACACCAAAATCTCGTGAAACATCTTCCCAGAATCTTCTCAAACTTTAGTCCATGTAGTTTATTTCAAAAATAAATGCTATAGTGCTGTTTTTTCTCGCATGAGGACCTCAACCTCAGCTCTAGACGTCAGTAATATAAATGACAGGTTAATATAAACCTGCTAATTGTTTCTATAGTAACAGAGTTCATTTAACAAAGCCTGTACTTTAGGTTTACCACATACCCAATAGATTAATTCTTAGCAAAGGAAAGGGTTTAAATGTCGATAGTGAAGGTTTCTGTGAGGAAACGTTAATATAAGTCTCCAGTATCGGAGTTTTGTAACAGTCAGAAGGTTTTCCACCAAAGGAAATTCCTCAGGACAGAGGAGTTTATGGTTTCTCTTTATGGTTTCTCAAAAATCTAATTTTATTTGTCACATACACATGCATACAGAGTCCGACATGCAGTGAAATGCTTTATACGACTGTCCGGCATGAGGGAATAGGATGGGGAGAAAAAGAAAACAAAGAAAAATTAAGGCAGATAAATAAAGAGTATAAACTATGTAATATATTAAATATATAAAGATATAAAGATATATATGAGGAAAAAGTGTATATACAAGGTATGCTTATGGATACGAGGTGTGCTTATGTACAGTAAACAGTAAACACATAAGGTGTGGTATAAAGTGCACTGTATTTGCAGTGCAGTGTATTTGTTTGTTTATTTTTGTCATTTATTTAAAACTACTTGTATTGCCCAAAACTACAGCACCATTAACGTAACTGCTCTATAAGGCAATTGGCATTTAATTTATTAACAAAAATTTCGATTCAGCTCTGAATAACACGTTTCAAGAAATTAATCTTATAAGAAAGAATTAAAAGAAATAATCCACTTCACATGAGGCCGTATCACACCACCCCAGCACGGATTATTTCCATATTCCAGCATGTGTTATTCCTTATATGATATGCTAATTGATATGCTAATAAATACATTTATTTATTTTGGATAACTTTTGATAAAAAAAAAAAAAGATGTGGAAAATAGTAGTAAAGTAAGTACATGGTATATCTCCACAATCACAGTCTAAAATCTAGTGGAACATCCTTTAAGAAGAGTACAGGTTATTATAACAAGTAAAAGGGGACAAAATGTAAACAGTAAAATGGGACTAAATGTGGACTGGGATGTTTAAAATGCACATACGAATCTTATCTTTAGTCCATATAGTGTATTTCTTATTCAATTAGAAATCATTCTATCACAGATTCATATTAACAGATTATCTCCATATTCCAGTGTGTGTTATTCCTTATCTGATATGCTAACTTTCTATTTCTTTGGATAATTTAGCAACAGATGATCAAGTAACTGTAAAATGGTGCCTTCTAAAAGAAAAGAAGTTCAAGTAGAAAATAGTGGTAACATGTAGAAAGTTCATGGTATTTTATAATAATCGTACTAAATCTTTTACGCTTCAGAAAAACGGGCCTACGGACTGAACGGTTTATTTTTTTCTTTCGTTTTTAATTTTCTGTGGAAATTCGGCAAGGGACCACGATCTGGAAATTATTTCGCAGAGCTCCATTGAACTCATTAGTCTATCCAAATGATTGCTGTTGGGTTTATTTGTTGGAGTAACTCCAACATTCGACACTCCAACAAAAGATTAATAAAAAAATTTACAAATAAAATGCAAATGGGAGTGGCTACTGCATTACATTCAGCCAATCAGGTCGAGGGCTTGATTAGCGCTCTTTAACTTGCGCTATCCAATAGATTGTGTGGATTGTGTTGCTGGGGGAGTTTATGGATTTGATTTCCTTTGGTTTTTTGGGGTTTTGTGCCTGATTTTCATATGAACAAATGAAAAAATAAAACGAAGCCGTTTACCCGTGTCAGATAAAAGACACGTCATTTTACGCTGAGTGTGAAAAGATGATTGGTATCGCTTGCTGCTATGTTTGGTTGAAAGATGCTAACAAATGCAGCGAACTGATGTTACCTACTGATTTGGATCGACTTCTCTAGCGAAGTTCTTGAAATGCAAGGAACTACCAGGAGCATGTGAGATGGCTGGAAGGGGGCGGGGCTTCCTAGACCGACTCGAATCATCTAACTTTTTGTTTTTATTAAAATGACTCCTTTTTGGTATCTTTTATAGGTTATAACTTGTACTAGAGCACTAAATTATGGAACTCTGAGGTAAACATCAGACTTCTATATGATAATTGATGCACTTTTGTTTACAAAGCAACAATGGTTCATGAAAACAATGACCCTACTTGGTTGCTACACCATATGGACAAAAGTATCAGGACAGCAATCATGGAAATGAATGGGTGGAGCCTAGGCGAGTTTATGGATTTGGTTATAGAGATGCCCTGGCATCTTTAGTTAGCTTTTGTGCATTCTCACCTTTCCGAAGGCACGTGGCTGACATACGTTCGTGCACACGTATGACCTTCACTGGAGTCTGAACGCCATTTTCCAGAATCAATAAAAAAAAAGCAAATCTGCTGTTGAATTATACATACTTCAATCTGCAGAATAATCACGTCGCTCCAATGCAAAATCTGATCTCAAATCTTCAGCTCTGTCTATGGTTCTTTTTTTTTTGGGATCAATTTGCTCTGGAAGAGAAATGAATCAAAGGAGAACCGAAGGACTCGAGGAGTTCTATCAAGGATGAGTTCCATTAAGGATAAGTTCAAAGCCCGATATTATTTCTGAGCGACCCGAGTCCGCTGAATGCAAGAAAACTATGACAGCATTGATTTTATCGAGCCGGACACCGTAGTGGTATAAAGAAGCGTAAGCGTGGCCCGGCTTCGAGGCCACTTCATCACATCTCTCCCAGCGTGCCACCTGCACCCCGCAGGAAGGGAGAGACTGATGTGACTGTGAGATTGATGAGTCTTGTTTAGCTACAGAGGAGCTCCCTCGATTCTTGGGGTGTATTCAAAGTAACATTAGAAGCCTGTTTTTGGAAAATAGATCCACTGCAGATTCGCATTAAGAGGAAGTGAAGGCAGATGAGGCAACATCCGGGCGGCGAATTGTAATAAAATTCTAGGGAGGATATTGGATTTAAACGTCATCTCTCTTAAAGATCGGGCGTCATGGACGTAATCGCTTTAAATCGTGCGATCAAGGCCATGCGTGGGTTACGATGCTGGCCAAATATATTATCTTCTAAAAGATTATGCATCCTAACTTCCACCAGGAACCACCAGAAGAATGTGAGATTGGTGGAAGGGGGCGGGGCTTCCTAGACTCGTGTCACTTTTGTGTGTCAATCATCTAATGGCCGAATCTTCTAGGTTGCTACACTGCATGGACAAAAGTATCATGACACTTGAGTTTAACTTCCATATGTGGTTCTTATCCAAAATGTTCCCTCAAAGTCATCGTTTGGATGCTTGTCACGCTACATTTTCCCTTTTATGGGAACCAAACCTGTTTTACAGAACAACGCCAGCTCCATAAAGATACGCGTTACATGGGTTGGAAGAATGTGGACGTTCTTGAGTGTCTGCTATAGAGCTCTGAACTCAACCCCATTCAACACCTTTGGATTTGAATTGGAACACTGATCGCACTCCAGGCCTCCTCACTTCACCTGACGTTACTAAAGCCCTTGCACAAATGTTCACGAGCACACTCTAAAATCTAGTAGAACATCTTCCAAGGAGAGTGGAGGGTATTATAACAGCAAATGGAAACTACAATGTGGAATGGGATGTTCTCAAAAGCACATAACAAACCTATGGTCAGGTGTCCACAAACTTTTGTCATATTATACATAGACTATTTTCAATTTAATCCTTTAATAAAATCAATATGATTATCCCAATTCTTCCAATTCTCTATCTCTAATTCTCTATCTCTATCTCTAATTCTCTATCTCTGCAAACAAAATAACATATATATATATATATATATATATATATATATATATATATATATATATATATATATATATATATATATATATATATATATATATGTTTACTTATACGGTCTACAAAGGAACGCGGGATAAAGATGGAGGTGGAAAACAGAAATCAATGGTATTTATGGTCAAAATTTTTGTAAACTATTGCAACTGGATTGTGTGCAACTTCACACGAAGGGCAATGCAATGAGAAGAAAGCGAAAAGAAAAAAAGAAAAGAAAAAGAAATTACTGGCAACAAACCCAATGGAATAATTGCAGTGATTTCCATCAATCCTGAAAATACAGAGGATCTTCACTGGAATACCAGGAATGGATGGAAGACACCATTTAGTATTGGACGCTTGTAGATTTCCGTCACTCATCCAGCAGGTTAGAAAAAAGGAGAACGTGTCTACAAAGCTAAATCTCAGAACATCTGTTTATTATTTTACCAAGATGAAGTGTATGGATGATCCCTGGATTGTAAGATTGTAATGACCAAAAATATGTTCCTTGTCTGACCGAATGCAGATGGTGAAAAAGTAGGGTGAGTGTGTACAGTAGGTGATGTTTTCCTGTCACACGTGGCTCTTTGGAGGAATCCTGGCCAAAGACAAAAGCAGAGAGCCGGCCTTGGAGCTCTGGAGCTCTGCCACATGATACAATATTTCACAATTTGCTTACAAATGTAAAAAAAAATGTTCTGCAATAAAAATATTGATGCATGAAAGAAGACGACACGTGCATTTTGTTCTTGTCTACAGATCAGAAGCCATGACTGTCAAAGTGCAAAAGAAAAAACGCTCTGGAAATATAAAGGGAAGCACAAAAGCCATGCAGGCTCCAAGGATGCTCGGCTAGACTAAAAGCTTCAAGAGGAACACTCCAGGAGCTTCATGACGCGTTATGACAACGTGGTTATGACATTTCTGTTCTCGCTGCGTCCAGCTCCATCACCTCCTCCCCATATTTTTTTTTTTATTAGAAGCTGAGTTTTGATTGCATCGAACCCAGAAGCAGAACATCTCTAAAAGCTACAAACTCCCTCTCCCTCTCTCTTCATCCCAATCTCCTTCCCTCCATCATCCCTCCTTCCCTCCCTCTCTCCCGCCTTCCCTTTCTCCTTCCTTTCCTTTCTTTTCTTCCTTCCTTCCCTTCTCCTCTTCCTCCTCCCATGTCCACTTCCATGCACTCCCCTCACCTGGCACGTCGTCTTCAAAATCCAAATCGTCCTGGCCCTCTTCCTCGTTGCTCAGCGATCCGGGCATCTTCACCGCATCACACACGCACACACAGACGCAGACTCATACACACACGCGCGCGCGCGCGCTCGCGCCCTCACGCACAAAAAATTACATCCGTGCGCTGCGTCCGGTGGAGGAATTAGGGAATTTAAAAAAGGGAAATTAAAAAATTTTTTGAAAGTCGTGCAAACTCCCGAGAAAGCAAATGCCTTCTTTTTAAGGATAAGGTTTTTTGTTTTTCGTTTTTGTAAAAAAAAAAAAAAAAAAAAGAGAGAGAGAGAGAAGGTCTCTTAAGGTCTCTCTGAAGGTGAGGGTTTTTTTTTTTTTTTTTTTTTTTTCATTTACTAAAAAGCAGCCCAAAAATTCCCTGGAGGTCTGGAGGTCTGGAGTCCGTCTTCCTGCTCTATCCAGAAACGCACGGCTCCTGGAAATAAGAGACGAAAATGGAACGCACATGCCCAGCTCCGGCTCGTGACGTCTGGTCGGTTGCCATGACAATCCATCCCATAATTGCGCAGGCAACTAGTTAGTAGGTGTGTGCGGCCCGCGATTACCAGGTGGTAACTAGTAAAACTAGTCGGCGGGAGCGCGTGAAAACGATGTGTGTGTGTGTGTGTGTGTGTGTGTGTGTGTTAGGGGGGGGGTGCTGTCTTGCGCGCGCGCGCGCCTGTGCGCGTGTGTAAACAGCGCCGCGTGCCACCTCTCATCTCTCACGCGCATTGTCCCCTCGTGGGGTATTTTTGGTATTTTTTTTTTTGCCCCCGTTCGTGTGGGTGGTTGCGTGTGTGCGCGAGCGGGGGGTCTTGTAAAACGGACGCGGAGAAAAGTTGTCTCCCGCCAGCTGCCGGAACCGGAAAAAAAAGCAAGCACCGGGAGTCTTTTACATTTTTTTTTTTTTTTACTTTTTTTTTCGGTGCACGTTAGAGGCCTTGTAAGGTGGGGGGGTTGAGAGCGCGTGCGCACGCGAGCCTTTTGTCCGGATCACACCAATTCCTGTATTTTTTTTTTCTTTCTCTTTGATCCGGACGGAGCGCGTGCATTCACAGGTGTCGATGAATATGACGCGCGAGGGAGGCGGGTTTTTTTTTGTTTCTTCTTTTTATTTAAAAAAAAAAAAAAAAGTTGAATATTTGAATGAACGGTGATTCTGCGTTTTATTGTAGCTTTAGCCTAGCCAACATGGCTCCGGTTACCGGGAGTTTTTTGGGGGGATTAAAAAAAGAAATGAAGATTTTTCACAGGCGGGAGATCCGGTGCTGCTTCGGTCCGCGCGCGCATGCGCCAGCCTATACGGCCGGCTGCAAGTCACGAGCGGTTGTCAAGGTTACCGCAGCTGGAAGGCGCTCGAGACAAAGATGCAGGAGGGGGAGTTTGGGGGGGGGGGTGGAATTAAATAATTTTTATTAATAAAAATCTGAACTGGTATTAATAATGTATAATTAAACGTATAATAATTACAAAGGAAGCTGTGATGAGTTTATATACTACTATGATTAATATAATAATAATAATAATAATAATAATAATAAAAGATAATAGTCAAATCTAAAACTATTATTACAAAATTCATAATAGTTTACAATTTTAAAATTAATAGTAGTATAAATTTACGTTTTTAGATTTTCGACATTATTAATAATAATTTTTATTGTCATTATTATTAATAATATTTTTGCTGCAATGTTAACAAAATAAAAGCACGTTTCTATATTGTTATAATATATAAATAATATATAAACAACTCAACATACAGACATTATTGTCTAAATATCTGGCAAAAAAAAGTGAGTGCACCCTAAGTATCAAAATTGTGTCCAAAGTGTCGATATTTTGTGTGAACTCCATTGATATATCGCACTGCTTTAATACTCCTGGGCATGGAATTCACCAGAGCTGCACAGGTTGTTGCTGGGATCCTCGTCCACTTCTCCATAATGACTTCACAGGGCTGCTGGATGTTGGACATGTGGTGCTTCTCCATCTCCAACTTGAAGACGCCCACAGGTGATCAATAGGGTTTAGGTCTGGAGACATACTTGGTCACTCCATCACCTTCAGCTTCCTCAACAAAGCAGTTTCATGTTGGTGGTGTGTTTGGGTCATTATTATGTTGAAAAACTGCTGTTCTGCTCAGTTTCTGAAGTCCTGGCATCATGTTCTGCTTCAGAATGTCACAGTACATTTATGTTTCCCTTAATGGACCGCAACCCAGTACGAACAGCACTCATGCAGCCCCAGACCATGATGCCACCACCACCATGCTTGACTGTAGGCAAGACACAATTTTCTTAGTTCTCTTCACCAGGAGGTCACCACACATTCTGGACACCATCTGAGCCAAACAACTTTAGATTAGTCTCATCAGACCATAGAACATGGTTTCAGTAATTCATGCTCTTGGACAGGTTGTCTTCAGCACCGCATTTTTTTTGTGAGCCAGCTTCAGATGCTTGGTCTGATGATGGTCTGAGCACTGGCAAGCAAACCTTCCACTTCTGCAACCTCTAAAGCAATGCTTCTGCACCTGATGCACAGCACGAGGAATCAAACTTCTTTGGTGGACCCTTGCGTAGCCTGTTCTGCATGGAAACGTTCTCGGAAAACCTCTGTATGACCCTGGCCACTACACTGTTACTCAGTTTCCGGGTGTTAGCGATCTTCTTATAGCCTCTGTAATCTTTGTGGAGAGCAACAATTCTGATTCTCAAATCTTTAGAGAGTCTTTATAGAGAATTGTACTCAAAGAACAAAATTGTATCTGCTCTAATACTCAGTGGAGGAAAGTCATTTTATGAGGATAAAAACTTAACTAGTCAATCACACAAGCCACCAATCAGGGTCGAGCCTGAGGTTTTTTTTTTACCGCTCATTTGCCCTGTCGGGTCGATTATTATTTCAGATCATGGTGAATGAACCGACCGGAGAAGTTGCCTCACTCATACTCACAGAAAGGAGAGGCACTGGGTTGGGTGACGTCACGTGAGTTGCTCAGTAGCTCCTGGTTTTACAACCACAATGACTGCAAAAGACTGTAGAAAGAACATTACTCATAATCTTACATTCCAGTGCTCATGTTAGTTCTCACTCTCCAGTGTTCTGTATTGTTTAAAGACTATAATCACACTCTTGATGTCACCCAAATGAGGATGGGTTTCCACTTTTGAGTCTGGTTCCTCTCAAGGTTTCTTCCTCATAACATCTAAGGGAGTTTTTCCTTGCCACAGTCACCACGGCTGCTCATCAGGAATAAATACACATAAGTCTTAAATTCTATGAAGCTGCTTTGAGACAATGTCTGTTGTGAAAAGCACTATAGAAATTATCTTGACTTGACGTCAGTAAGGAGAGCTGAATCCAAATATTATGGAAGATCTAAACCCTCAGGATCCCAATTCAGAAAAAGAGGAAAGGAGTAGGGGGGAAACGTGCAAAAGATATACGTGTGTATGCAGCTCTATCACTCATCTCTTGTTATAATTGATAGTACTGGCTGTTTCTCTCAAAATGTTCCTGTTAAACTGATGCTGAACTCATGTTGGTGATAAGTAGATACACCAAGCGGTGATTAGCTTGAATGACGCCCTGAGTGAATCACGCCATGACCCAACGTCCCCCCCATTGATTATTTTCAGCTTTGAAAAGCTCCTGTCTGCTTCAGCTTCCATCACTGGATGAGTAAAACATATTCTTAGAGCAGTCCACAAATATGGATATATTTCTGAGAGCTTCCCTTCATGTATAAATATCACCCTGAATGCATTTACTGCATAATTAAATACACGTCATTGTTCACAATTGATCAAATTTTCAGAACCAAGAAGTCCTTAGCTGATTGTAGCCGTAAGCTACATACAACATCTATAATCCTGAGCATATATGTCTTTTAAATGAGTGTTTCATGCTGCACTGCAGATTCCTCTCACAGAACTCAGTTCAGGACTTATTCAGTACAATCACAAAAAACCTTTATGACATGACCTCAATTAAAGGTAATAATAAGTGTGAGTTTAACTACAATCCAACTAGTTTAGGTTGTAATTGTTTTGTTGCTACACACATTATGATAAACTGAATACTATAAAGTTATGCGAACCAAAAGAAATGTTGCTCTATGTGTAAAAGCACAGCAGGAAATCAATGATGGGAAGAAACTCCTGGCTCGAACTTTCTACGACACACGTGACCTTATTTGCGCAATTAATTTGAAGTAGTTGAAAAGAATTTATTAGATAATGAATATAAAAAATCAATCCGTGTTTGACTCATTGATTTATAATATTCAGCAACAGTCTTGTAATAAAATTGATAAAAGGAACACACTTTGGATACTCTCGAAGGCGAATGCTTTTGTAATTTTACTCACGTGAAAAGTTAAAAGGGACACTTTTACTGGAGTCACATTTTAACTTTACTCGAGTACATGCTGTGTGTATTTCATCCACCACTGCTAATACGAGATCCACAACTCAAGCAGACAAAAACATGAACATGATGAATGTGGTTTCACATGCTAACAGCTGTTATCACTTGGGGTGTACTCACTTTTGATGGTGGTTATTTAGACAGTAATGTCTGTATGTTGTTATTTTCAGAGGACAGTAAATCTGTACTGATATACAAGCTGCACATTGACTACTCTAAAATATATCCAAGTTTCATGTCTATAGTATTGTCCCTTGAGAAGATTTACTAGGGGGGGTACTCACTTTTCTGGGATATTGTAGCTATACATAAAAACATTTTTTTAAGACGGTTTCAGTGACTGCACTTGGGGATACGTTTGAAGTTTCTGAAAGTAATAATAGTGTCTTCTTTTTTTACTAAACTGAGTGGATTTGTACAGTAGTTATAGTAGAACTAATAGGGCTTTGGACTCATCCTTTCCTCCTTACAACACATTTGTCTGAAGCACATTATGAAGGCAATAAATGTCACAAATGAACCTGCACTAAAAACCACTCCAGATGACATCATCATGAATCTGATGTGAGGATGCTATGAGTTTACCAAACCCTCATCAAAACTAAATGGATTTACTTTGGACGATCAATAATAAAAAACATATTCTGGGGTTTTTAACGTTTGCTCATAGTATGGATGGTTTCAGTGTTCAGCGTAATATATATATGAAGCACAAACACTTTTCCACCATGACAGTGCCACTGTGCACAAAATGTGCTGCATGAAGAAGTTGGCATAAAAGAGTCCTGACTTCAAACCCACTGAAGACCTCTGGGATAAACCAGAACATGATCTCACAGATCATTTCCTGAGCTCAGGAGCACACGAATGAACTAATTAAAGACACACCTACACCATAAAAATCTAGTGTAAATCCCTCCCAGAAGAACGAAGCCAATTACAGGAGAATAGAGGAAATAAGCAGGAATGTGAGGTTCAGCAATAAAGTGTATTTTTTCCCCAATATAATATTTCTACCATCATGTTAACTTTAACTGCCATATTATTTCCTATACATTTTTATTGTGACACTCATAAATTCTGTGAAAATGTAATAATCCTTTGCGCCTTTAAGTGCACGTTTCTTTTTATTGTTGCTCCCGAATGCAAACATTTAACATGTACTGCTTATTACTGAGAGCCATAAAAAAGCCACGAGAGCCACAAAGACAAAACGTGCAAAAAATCAACACGGAACAATAAAAATTCCTTTGAAAATTTATTAATTTCGCAAAAGAACAGCTAAAGTTTAATCCTCGTCCTCTTCTTCCTCCTCGTCCTGGTTGATCTGGAAGTAGCGCAGCTCGTAGCTCTCTTTAGCGTTCGCCACGACACGCAGCCAGTCTCGCAGGTTGTTCTTCTTCAGGTACTTTTTGGTCAGATATTTCAGGTACCTTTGGAACAAGAAGGGAGACAAACTGGGTCAGGAACCAATCAACAGTAAACAAAGAAAGGCAAGTGTACAATTCTCTTTGAAACAACTAGACACCCCACAAACCCTCCCAAGGGCGATCAATACATGGGTTAAAGTTCACCTAGATAAAGAGGAATGTGCATAAAAAGGTAGTGGTGGTCTTTCATTGCCTTATGCAGTATACTGAAAAAATCTGCTTTAATTGTGGGTTACATCCAAGTGAAACTTTCACACTGCAATTTCATCCATCCAGATTCTAAATCGCGTGCATTTACACTTCAGTTCAAAAGCCGGATTCTAATTTCTGAATCATGCCTGATTATCCCCTGAACCTCAACCGTAAACTTCCTGTTGAAAATGAAAACAGCCAAATTTTCATAGACAGGAAAACTATAGCGACCCAAATAACCACTCTTTACAACAGTGGTGAGAAGAAAAGCATGTACGACATGCTGTAGGTGGAATTGAGAAGGTCAGGTTCCACTTCTGTCAGCAAAATAAATTAACATGAGAAACTGAGCAGATGTGAATTGAAATTTAAGGTGGAAGAAGTGGAACCCAATACTACAGTCTTCTGTTGCAGCCTCGAATAAAAACATGTATAACTCAGTGTTGACTTTCTTCGCAATACTACAACTCAACAAACTCGGGTTTGCAGGAAGTTCTTCGAGCTCCCAAACTGACCTCTTGGAGAAGGGGATATCTGAGGTCACCGTGATCTTGCTCTTGCTTCTTTCGATGGACACCACGCCACCGCCCAGGTTCCCGGCTTTACCGTTCACCTTGATGCGCTCCTGCAGGAACTGCTCCTACACGAGGGGAGGGGGACGACGACGACAGAACGTTTACACACACCAATGTCATGTTTTTACAGAATACACACTGACGGTCCAGTGAACCTGAGCTCACGATTGATTTAGGGAGGCACCAATTCTAATAAAACTGCACAGCTGTTTTAACACAGAGGGATTTTTAAGTACATCTCTGTGCATCTCTTTATGTACAAGTATAACCAAAATTTTACCCAGACCCAGTTTAATTTATTTTCTAAAATTACAAACAGCAAGTAAATATAACCGCATAACTGATCGTACAAAGTTGGCAGCGTCCATGATGCCATCCTCGACAGGGTGGGTGCAGTCCAGCGTGAACTTCAGGACCTGCTTCTTCTTCTTGCCACCCTTCACGACAGGCTTCTTCTGTAAAGGTAAACAGAACAGATGGCGAATGAATAAACAGGAATTGGAGGATATGAGGAACGGTCCAACGGTCACGTGGTCAGGGAATCAAGCTCAACTTTGTATCATGGCTGATCCTGTTCTTGGTCCCCCAGCTTCCTAACGTCACTGGGATATGTGAATAAATCTTTTGTGCTGTAATGTATACAAGACAAGTAAAAGATTTGTTCTTTTTCCCCCCCGACCAAGAATTTTTGAACAGAAACTAAACTCATTAATAAGCAATAGGGTTAATGATAACATGCTTATAACAGAGGTTGTTATAACATATCTTAGAGGTTATTATTTATACCCATTGGTAGCAAAAAAAAAAAAAAAAAAAAAACAAGGCCATAGACTTTTACACACACCTTCTACTCATATACTCGTACTTCTTTATGTCCCTCCTAACCAGCAACAGTATGTCCATTAGCCTGGTTTGTCCCAATCCACTCACTATTTATCATTACTGTGTATAAGATATAATGTAAACCCACTCTTTCAGCACCTTATCTAGTGCACTTCAGCTAAGAACATGTGTATTTTTTGGGATTCAGCCCCTCACTTCACTCTACAACGTGGTTTCTTAGGCCTCGTTTCAGACCCACTATAAACAAACGTTTACAAATGCGCGGTTTTTGGGTCGAACCGGAATTTACCCACGCAAAATACAAGCCGAGGGTTTTATATAAAGCCTGTAACGTTTTTAGGCGTCGAACCGAACGCAGACGCGTGATATTCGGGCGTTTTCAGGCACACGTTAGTACTTACAAGTGGAGCCATGGCGGACTCTCTTGGCAGAAAAGGGAGGAGGAAGGGCGCGCATGCGCTTTGAGAGCCTGCTACTGAATCGATTGCAGAGCTAATCCAGAGGCACCAGGGAATCTAATCGAGTACCGATAGAAATAATTTCTTGTGTAATATTTAATTATTTGTGTTCAGTTTTAATTTTTTTATGAATATGTATTAAACTATACCCAATAATCAAATCTCTTTATTTCATTTTAAGTTGCCCTGCTTAAAAGAGTGTCTGATTATGTTACAGTTTCTATCCAATCAGATTTCAGCCGTCACATCACGTGTTGCCAGCGTCAAAAGAATCTTGAAGGCTGTTGCTTTAACCAATCAGAATTCGAGTTGGCAGCACCAGGGGCCATCTAGCAGGCGTACTATAACGTTTGGTTATTTTAATTGGTTAGTCAGAGCTTGCAAACCTCATCAGTAGCAAACTGCACAAGCTGTTAAATATATTCTTGCGCATTTAATTGCTTTTTTTGTTTGTTTTTCATTTCACAATGACTGACGGAAGAGATTTGGTCGCAGATAAACTGACATGCACATTTTCAAGAAAAGCAGGGCATCATGAGGAAAGGATGGCCAGTTCCAAACAGTGCGGTTGCAGGGAAAAGAGGTGGAGAAGGTGGAGGAGTTCAGGTACCTGGGGTCAACAGTGCAAAGTAATGGAGAGTGTGTTAGAGAAGTGAAGAAAAGAGTGCTGGCAGGGTGGAGAAGAGTGATAGCAGGAGTGATTTGTGATAGAAGAATATCTGTGAGAGTGAAAGGGAAAGTTTAGAGGACTGTGGTGAGACCTGCGATGTTGTATGGTTTAGAGACAGTGGCATTGAGTAAAAGACAGGAGGTGGAGCTGGAGGTAGCAGAGCTGAAGATGTTGAGGTTTTCGTTGGGAGTGACGACGATGGACAGGATTAGAAACGAGTTTATTAGAGGGACAGGGCATGTAGGACGTTTTGGAGACAAGGTGAGGAAGGTGAGATTGAGATGGTTTGGATATGTACCGAGGAGGGACATGTGGTATATCAGTAGGAAAATGCTGAGGATGGAGCCACCAGGAAGGATGAAAAGAGGAAGGCCAAGGAGGAGGTTTATGGATGTGGTGAAGGAAGACATGCAGGTAGTTGGTGTGGCAGAGGCAGATGTAGAGGACGGGGCGGGGGCGGGGGGGGGGGGGGGTGTACTTATGGAATCGGATGATCCGCTGTGGCGCCCCTAATGGTAGAAGCCGAAAAAAGAAGAAGTTTGTAATTTTGCATTTTCATTGCTGTAGAATTTGCACAGAAACACACAATTTGCCTTCATTTCAAATTCCCAGGAAAACCGTAATGCTAAAAAAAAAAAAATGCACAAAAAATTGACAGAAACTCTGGATCATTTTACGAGGTTAATATTAATGCTTCTGCTAGAGATGATGTATGCGGCAAGTGCCGCTGTTCCTGCAGAGAAAGAAGCCTTGTTGAAGTATGTCATTCCTGTCTGTAATTCAGTGCTTTGTTCTCCTGCCTTTCTCTATAATATGGATGGTTTCTATAGTTATGGTGTCATAATCACGGTATTAAGAGGTGGATTGATTCAGGTAGGACACCTCTGAAGGCCTCAGTGTGAAATGCATGGTCCGTTACTGCCAATATATATAACTGAATGTCGTTTATTGTTTGATGTCTTATTCAAGGTTGTTCTCGTACATATCTGTGGTTACGACATCTTCATTCTTCGTACATCATCTATCTCTTTTTAAGTCCTTTTATAGAAATGATAACCAGCCACTCTTTTCTTTCTCCATCTCTCTTTCTTTCTCCTTCCTAATAAAACAAAAAGCACAGCTTGTCATGAACATACCATAAAACCACAAAACCATGAGACCATCCGGCATGAAGACTTAATAAAACAGCTTTACAGTTCAGACACTGGAGAAATATCAAAAGAACATCTCCTATAAGAAACAGTCAACATGCTTTTTTATTTTTTACCTGATGTATATGGAGCATCTGCCATACGAGTTTCTTTGTAAGCTGTTACTATAACAACCTGTTAAAAGGAGTGCGTTAATATAAACCTGTGATTTGAATAACATTTAGAGCTGCTGTTCCAGACAGTAAATGAACACCTTCTGATCAACTGTATTATAAAACTGCGGGATCAAAAGTCAATAATAAAAAAAATGCATAACCAACATATTCAACACATTTAGATTTGTGGCATTTAGCAGTACGCAAGATTACAAACTTAAGATAAATCCACCTACAACATTTTTTTTAAACAACGCAAACTTGGAAAGTGTTTTAGGAAGAGGTAGGTCTTCAACCGTCGCTTGAAGACAGCCAGGGACTCTGCTGTTCTGACATCTAGGGGAAGTTCATTCCACCACCTCCGTGCCAGAACAGAAAAAATCCTTAATACCTCTCATTCTGAGAGAAGGTGGTACCAGTCGAGCAGTGCTGGAGGATCTCAGACAGCGTGGCGCAGTGCAAGATGTGATGAAGTCTCTGAGCTAAGATGGTGCTGCTCCATTTTTGGCCTTGTAGGCAAACATCAGTGTTTTGACTCTGATATGTGCAGCGACTGGAAGCCAGTGGAGGGAGCGCAGCAGTGGGGGTGGTGTGGGAGAACCACACCATATACATACAATACAAATATTTTGAGGCTAAACATATGATAATGTTGAATTCAATTCTCGTAAAACAGCAGTTTCAAAAGTATTGGCATCAGTGGCTACATTGTTTTCTTACACATCTGTTCAAGCATACAGTAGAACTGATCTTGGTTCAACTCTTCCATATTTTCCAACGTAAAGCGTCTCGTTTTCCCGAATTCACTGCTGATTGGCGTTTTCTGCAGTTAGGCACGCTGCAGGCGAACAGATGGACTCCCCTGAGCTCTAATTACAACCGAACAGAACTCCATGTGTATAAAGGGAAACACAATTCTGTCTCTTTACATGCAAAGTATTGGGGCACAAAAGTTTGTACACCCTGGCTGTTACAACACTGATTAATATGATTTAAATGGTGGCTTCTATTCCTACTGTTTATATTGCTGAGACCTAAGAAAAATTTCATGTCCCCTGTGGCTTGTTTTCCTGCTGAAGCACATTAAGTAGAGCATGTCAACACGGATGAGCTTGCTAATAAAAATAACTGGCAGTTAGGCTCAATATGTACTGTAAGTCCAGGATAAGGAATAAACATGAAGAAATGGGGGGGGGGGGGGGGGAGTTCACCCAGAAAGCAATAGGGATGAAAATTTCTACTTGTTTACTGATATACAGCACTTCAGATGGATTCCTGGATACAGCAAAGAGAAAAGATTTGTAATAATCGCGATAAATGGTATATACATTGTTAAAAAAACTGGACCACAATGTACACTAGCATGTAAATAACTGTGAGGACCCAATTAATTTTTGTGTATATTTTTATATTATTTTGTGTATTTGAACTGTAAGATACGTACATATGTAAATGTATACACAAATCCTGATTCTGTTAGAAAGGAATGCTTCACTCTGGATTTATGATGAAGGAATGAAAATGATTGCAGAAGCTCTCAATCAAATCCAGTCTCAGTGAAAAGATGCCAAGCTTGATTGGTCCCATTTGTGTGTTCACTAAGCAAGACTGGTACCAGCTGGATCTCACTGAAAAAAACATCTTGGACGATTAATTCAGAGTGGCAGTTCTGATTCATATTCTTGACAAAAGAGCAATAGATAAAATAGATAGTTTATATATACTGTATATATATATATATATATATATATATATATATATATATATATATATATATATATATATATATATATATGAATATCACTGATTATCTCTTCATCATTTCACCTGTTAGTGGGTGGATATATTTATTAGGCAGCAAGTGAACATTTGTTTCTCAAAGTTGATGTTAGAAGCAGAAAAATGGGCGAGCGTAAGGATTTGAGCGAGTTGAACAATTTGTGACGTCTAGACGACTGGGTCAGAGCATCTCCAAACCTGCAGCTCTTCATGTGGGATGTTCCTGGTCTGCAGTGGTCAGAATCTATCAAAAGTGGTCCAAGGAAGGAACAGTGGTGAACCGGCGACAGGGTCGTGGGTGTCCGAGGCTCATTGATGCACGTGAGGAGCAAAGGATGGTCCGTGTGGTCCGATTCAACAGACGAGCTCCTGTAGCTCAAACTGCTGAAGAATTATTTAGCATTTAGCAATTAATTAATGCTGTTAATGCTCAATGGTTGGACATAACAGGTGGTCGTAATACATATATATATCACACTAAAAAAAGAAATGAACAGAATGTTCTTCCACATACAGTTTCATGGAAAAGTACAAGGACACAATTACTCTCGCTGTGTTACATTTCCCTCTACTGGATCCAATCATATTCAACATATTTCAAATAATGGTTTGTGATTTATACTGTATATCAAATATAAATATATGCTAGATATAAATATATATATATATATATATATATATATATATATATATATATATATATATATATATATATATATATATATATATATATATTATAAAAACTAGACATATATTCATTACTGTATGGCTTTGACTGCACCCCAGGCCTCCACTTACATCAGTACCTGACTCACACCCTTGTGGTTGAATAAATCTCACACAAATCTCCACAGGCTCCAAAATCTAGTGGAACATCTACTCAGAAGAGTGGGGGTTACGGTAACAGCCAATGGGGACTACATGTGAAATTTGATATTCAAAAAGCACTTACTATATATTCTGATCAGGTGCACACATACGTTGGCCATAAATTGTATACATATATTTTACAAGGCAGTAACAAAAATTAAAAATAGGACAATAATAGATGTATTAACATATTCAGTAACATCATGGGTATCCCTCAGGAGGATTTGAGATCTCTGACTGTGGATAATTAAAGTCTGGATTGACCTTCTCTGCCTTCTGCCATCACAACCCCTACCAAGAAAATCAGAAAGCTTATAAATGCTTCCTTAAGTGGTCCTTCTATTTAAACTGTCCTTCTAATAAATGCCATAAAGCCCATTCTCCGAACAGAATGTAACATTTGACTTGCCCTCTCCTTCACCTCTACACACAGCAAAGAAGCTTCAGAAATTCGCATGTAAGACTATTCTCCTATCTTCTCAAGGCCATGCTCTTCTAAGATGTGCATTCATTTGCATGCACCCTGTACCCTTTACACAGCCAATTTAACAGCATGCAGTGCAGAATTCTAACCAGCAGGGGGCAGAAAGCGTGCACGGATGACCCAAAGTGTCCAGACATGGCTTTCTTGTACAAAGTTTGAATAGAATATATAAAATTTTCTCAGTGGGTTTCTTAGTGATATATAGTGTTAAGATGCATAATGTGAAAGGAGCAAAGCATGACAGAGAATTCTGTGATAGGAAATAATCAACAACATGGTAGAAGTTACTATTGTTACTGCTTTGAAGCAAATTATTTCCCAGAATACAAAAAGCCCCATGTCTCAAATTAGACATTTTTTTTTTTTTAATGAATATTAGAGTTAACCTCTGATAATTACAAAGCACTGACACTGGAGACACCTTCCAAAAATAGTCAATGAAGCAGAGATGGCAAAAGTACACACATCCTTCACTCAAGTAGAAGTACAGATACTCATGTTTTAAAAGACTCTGATAAAAGTTGAAGTTCTGACTAAACTTTTTCACTCAAGTTAAAGTAAAGAAGTTTGGGCTCTGACATGTACTTAAGTAAAAATTACTACTACTCCTGTTTTAGTGTCATGCCTTTAAATGGACCAAATGTCATTAATATAAAATATTATAATGAATATAATGAATGTATCCAGGCTGTATCCACCATATAGAACACAAGCAGAGAAAAGATAATTATGATCAGGTGATTAGGAAAGTCTCTGTTCTCAGTCATGTTTACATCAATGACTCCCTCTGTCTCATCCACATTAACCCCATACTTAAAGTTGCCTTCTGCCCTGCTCATTGTGAGCTTTATACACAATGTCTACATCTGTGGTGTGTGTGAGAACCAGGAAATGATTCACCAGTGGTAGGTAGAATAACCCACGCAATTACAAGAAATATGTTGATGGGGTGAGAACAGCACACAATGAGAAGAAAAAATATTGATCATGTCACCAAATAGATAAAAACTACAGTAACGTAGTAGAAAGTACAGATGTTTGTGCAAAAAATGTAATGAGTGAAAGTAAAAAGTTGTCCAGAAAATAAACAGTGAAGTAAAATGCTGATACCAGAAAAGTCTACTTAAGTACAATAACGAATTATTTGTACTTTATAACTTCCCACCTCTGAAATAAAGTCACATAAAACATCCCGATAAATGACTTCATGGTTTTTAAATCCATTCATGTAAAGAATCTGAAACAAAGTACTAATATAGGTATTTTTTGTTACATGTTAATATGAACTGGAGGTCGACCGATAGTGGATTTTACAAATACCAATAGCTAGGTTGGATCGTATTTGCTGATAAATGATTAATTATTATATTAAACCTATAGTTTTTAAAATGGATACTGGCTAAAATTATATATATATATATATATATATATATATATATATATATATATATATATATATATATATATATATATATATATATATGAGACACTTTATTTACAATAGTAAAGAACATTATTACAAAGATTTAGAAAATACAGTACTGAATCATGAAAATGTGCCAAATAAATTAAATATGAATATATGAATTATATTTATAAACATTGAGGAAATGTTTCCTCTTTTATACACCATGTTCTCTCCAGGCAATAGTCTGATGTGTCAAAACTAATAGTTAGTTGTTGTTTTTTTTGTTTGTTTTTTTACAACAATTACAAAGGACCTTTTTAGTTGCTCCAGCAACAAACGCAACCCGGAAAAACTATCGGTATGGATTTTTGTACACTATTGGTGCCAATAGTTCGGCAAAACCAGTGAATCGGTCAACCTCTAATAATAAATTTACTTTTTTGTTTTTATTATTATCTCCCAAGCCACTGTTAGCTTGGACCAGTCAGAATCCGGCATTCAATTATATATAAATGTATTTAAAAATGCCTGCCCTTTTCACTGAAGTGTATTACAGTAAGTTCACTGGTACTCCATACATGTTTTGATATGCTTTTGTTGGAGTTCATCGAACATGCCGTGTAGAGAGCTGGACGTCATGGTACAATGGTTATGATTGCACAGGCTTGTAGTCGGACTGGGTTGCATTTCAGCGACTTCTTTAAATTAGATTTTTTTTTTTCTCAAGATTTTGACCTTCATCCCACTCTCTGCACTGCCTGGAAGCTCATCATGACTGTCCTCTGGGAATTTATCTAAAGACAATCCTGCTGGGGAAAAAAAAAATAAAAGAAAGAAAAAAAAACCTAATAGAATCCATGACCGAATTACTTTGGCTGCAAATACCAACCAACTGTTGGACTGTTGAAAAAAAAAAAATCATTTTTATATGGATGCTTAATGGTGACCTAATGGTCCTTATTAGGAAATGTGATTTGCAACCTGCTAAAGGTGTTCTATACATGATCCTTTACAGTTTCCATTAAATCAATACACCTTCTGTCATTATCATTATCATTGTCTTATCATTAAAACCTTTACAAATTCTATGAAAGTTTCTAGGTGTTTGTCTGAATATCTCTGAATCAGGATGCACAAAGGCTCAAATATTTTTGCGCCGGTTTTCTCGACAGAGAATAAGCCTAGTTCTAGATAAAAATGGCCCTTCAAACCAGATTAACAGAAATCTGCTTTCTTTGTCAGAGTTTTAAATAGTTTAGACTTAGTCTAATCCAGAGTTTAGAAGGTTATGAGCACCCAGAGAAAAACTGGAACTGATACTGGGTCACAGATGAAAGCCTGGGTTCTTAAAGTCAAATAATCTCTGCACTTACTTTATGCATTTGAGAACAATCTTGAAAAAACATTTTTAAATGTTGTAATCAGTGTCTATCAGAACTTGTCTAGGTGGTGGTAAACGTTGATCTTCATTGGTATAGTTTAAGTAATTCATGTGTCCTCCAAATGACATTAATCTAAAGTTAAACCTGCCCCCTGGTAGTTTTCTTTTAAGTTAATTTATTACTGAAGCAGCTCTCGTCTTTCCTCAAGAAATCAGCCTTAAGAAAAAGACTGCATATAAAAACTGTATATACACAATCTACTGTAACAGGATTTTGGGAATATTCCAGGTAGTTCAGACCCTTAGAATAAAAGGTCTCACATTTTTGGAGGCTTCTCATACATTTAATATTTGATGCCATTCTCAATGTTCACAATGTTCTTTCTTTTTAATTCTCACAGAACCATCAAAATTGTGCCACATGTCTATGAAGTTTCATAAAATCTCTTCTATCTACTATATAAAGCCATGTTTGGGTTTGCTAGCAAGCTAAGTGGTGACAGTTTTCACTGTTTATAGAGAGTGGGCTAGTTTGCACAGTAGCTGTTAAACAAATCGTTTGTGAAACCCTTTAGATTACGTTATGTCCATTCATTAGTCTTCATATTTAAGAATGGATTTCTTTTAGACATTTTGGACGAGGCTTTCATTAGAATACAGCACGAGGCAAAAGCTTTGTTGCAGGAAGAAGAAACAATGCCTTTATTTTGGCTAATTAAAGGTAGTTATCTATTTGGGAAAATACCCCTAATCAGGTTTCTGAGCCAATTATTGGATCCATCGCTAATTACTAGACTATTTAAATCCATTCTGTGTGGAAGGTGGTGAGACCTGACGGCTAATTAAGATCTCCTGTAATTAGCAGGTGGTGTGAATCCAGGCATTTACCAATGTGCAGTTGTTGCGCTCAGTGTAATGTTCCTTTAACAAAGTTTGATGGTTTCTGGTTTTTAGATTGAAGGTTGCTATAGTCACAAGGATGTCTTTGAGGTAAGACTTGTGTGTTTAATTCTGGAATGAATATAAATTATGATGATTTTATTATTATTTGCTTTTTCACAGAGTCTATTGGCTATTCCTGATTAATCTTGTGAACATCAGTGCTAAACCTGGTAAGTTCAATCTAAAATGTTTAAGTCTGTTATTAATACACAATCTATATTAACTCATTGTTATTGCCCAGTTTACAGCTATCACTCTCAATATGGACATGAACCAGGAAACTCTGCAGAGGCAGAAAGTAAACCTGCAACAAGTAGATACCAGCTACTGAAGGCTTCCTGCAGTGGTGTAAATGGCCAAGGTCCTTGCTTTAAGATGGCATCAACAGGTGACCGCAATGATCCATCATTCCAGGCTACAAGTTCCTCTGGCGTGGCCTCGCAAGGATCAAGGAGTAGCTTCTTGCAAATGGCAGATGCCTCACCAGATATTTCCCCTACCTTATACTCCAGCCGTGTAATCAGTCGTTCTAATCTGGTTCAAAACATGCAGTCTGTAGTAATTGACAAAAATGCTGAGTATGATCCCAGTAATCCTCATATTGCATCATACGGCTCCGTGTACAGACTTTTAAAACCACACAATGCTTTCAGTACCTCTAGAACTGCACCTTCTGTGAGCTATAAGCCTCCAAGTAGCAGTTCTATCAGGACAACAACTGGGTCTGAACCAAATGATTATAAGGCTGGGGTCTTTAAGATTAGTTATGATGGCACACAACTGAAAGATGCTTATAACTCTACTTCATATATTTCAAGAAATAAGCCATCACTAAGCAGCATGGTGATCTCAAGTGGCCCCATAATAAGATTTATTATGCCAAATCAGAGTAACGACCTACTTGAACAAACTACCAATGAAGCCCAGAGTAGTTTTGAACCTGATGGATCAAACAAGCAAGTGACGGTTAACCAACCTACTTCTAAACCGTTTAAGAATAACCAAGGAATTACCTATCAGAGGCCTACTTCCCAGCCTCAAGCCCCAAGATATCTGCCTCCTGAGACTATTAAAATGCCAATTATTGCCCCCAACAATCATTTGGCACCAACTCCACAATTAGGAACAACAGAGCCTAACTTTAGACAACAAGGAAATGCCTACAGCTCTGCAGATACAACCTTCAATCCTTTCACTGTCTTCAAGCCAGCTCAAACCACCTATATGGAGCAAACCTCTAAGCTGATCCAGAGTAGCCACCAGCAAGCAGATTCTCCCCAAGATATTGTACATGATTCTATTTCTACTTCATCTCCATTGAGTGGCTCTGTATATAGGTTTACAAGACCAGATTATGTCTATGGCACATCTATAAGAACGGGTGCCTACGTGAACATGCCCTTTAGCAGAGCTAAGATCATGCAAAGCAAGAAAATGCAAGACTATCAAGCTGGTCGTTCTTTCCCCAGAGTTGGTTTTGGTTCTTCTTCCTCTGTAATGGCTTCAGGTGACTCAACATATGGTTTTGCACAGTTAGAAAATGCATATACCTCAGATTCCCAGCCCACTGCTGGCAATTCAAATCTAATCCAAAATCCATACTTTAAATCCAAACAAGGTCAGAGCTCTTACTCCATGTTTAAACCATACCAACCAAGCAATTCTTTACCCACATGGTATATGCAAATGCCATCCAAAAGTTTCAATGCTCCAATTTCTCAAAGGATTTCTGTTCAGAATTCTCATCCTGTCTTGGTTTCTGAAACCGTTCCGGATGGTGATCAAAGAAAGTACCATCAAAAGCCTGATCTCCAAACTTTATTACCTTTTCAGTCTCATTCATACACACCCAAAAACCTGTTTTATTATTTGTCAAGCCTGCCTCTCCCAACTAAGCAAACTGTATCCAGCAACTCCAACCAACTTCAACCTGGAAAGTCAGAATCTGCCTATTTGGCCAATAATAATGCAGTCCAAACAATGAAGTTTTCCTCTAAATCAATGCGGGTTTATAACAGTTCTACCCCGTCACTTGTGTCCCAAGGACTTGCAAGGTTGAGGTCTGATTCTGACCGTGTGAGGAATGTCTTGGACCAGTCAGGTAAATCTGTTAAGCCTTCTCAAATTTCCAGACCTTTATCATCAATAAGTAGTTCAAAAAGTATGCCTGTATCGCTGGGAAGTTGGTATGGACCTTCACAACCAGATCTAGGGTTTTTCCTGAGAGGATTGAGGCCAGTGCTAAATTTCCAGAAGGTTTTATTTACCAGGCAACTCTAGTGGTCTAGGGTTCATTCAGTCCTACCCAGGATGAAGATGATTCCAGTCGTTATAACTACCAGTATTTGTCTTATGCCCAGATGGTGGTGAATAAATGAAGGGCGTATTTAAAAAAAAAACAAAAAAAAAAAACAAAAAAAATGTTTTGCAGTATAATCAAGGCGCACATGGAGCAAATTCAGCTAAAATTAAGTCTTCACATTGTACATATTGGAGGAAACACCACCTATTATACACGGTTAGAGGGATTTCCTGTATTGTTCTATGGTGTCATTTCTGCAAAATCTTGTTTAACATCTGTAACGAATAAAGTTTGTCTTTAGGAAAATCTGTTTTGTAACTTGGTTCATCTGTGGTTAGTATATTCTACTGAGAAAGTAGAAAAATCTAATGCTAAAAAGACTATAAAATAACAATGCCATCATAATATTCTCATAATAGCACAAATAACTGGCTTTACTTTGAGGATTAAAATGGACCCTCATGGGTTCTTGGGCTCTTTTTCTGAAAAAAATAACCCCTCTGAATAATTCTAAGCTATTGAACTAAACCATTATTGGTTTAGAATTTAAATAGGAAAATGTCTATTATACACCTATGCAGACAAAACAGTGATGACCTTGTAACCTCCTGTTTTCTTTACAGAGAGTTTTCATAGTCCTAGTATTGGACTCTGTTTTGTCTTGGACTGAATGAAGATGTAAGAGTACATAAAAGCCAAGTAGATAGCTTTTTACATGCACTAATAGACTCAAGGAAACAACGCTGGAGGACAAATGTGTTCGAATGAGTAGTTCTATAATTTATTGAACGTTTTCTGTATTCTACAGTTTGTTCTCTGCTTATATGCAGAAAGCAGACAATTCTGTCATGACTGGTACAAGGCATAGCTGTATCTCTTCCTTTTACCCAAATGCTCACTAAGGAGATGTAAAAAAAAAATGGACATGAAGGCTGGAGCAATATCCAAGAAATCATTACACTGTCAATCTTCAATGTAAATTTGATGTAATATGTGCTAAATGTTAGCTTTGCCAAAGGGGATCCATGGGGATTAGGGTAATAATATTGCTTGCATAATGAGAGAAGCCCGATTCTGTGAGTGTAACGAATCAATCCAAAACAAAATTACGGTACGGCACTGCCGCTAAATCGACTCCGAATGTTGGTTCTTGGTGGTCAAGGTCAGCAAGCCAGGTTGTGCACATGCTTTTGAATAAAAAAGGCAGAAGGGCCAAGAGTGACTTAATGCTTTGTAATGGCGCCAATTCCCTAAAATATACTTTTTATAACCATTTTCTGAGAAGCTCGAAGCAAAAATAGTGTTTGATAGGTCATCATAGGTGGAAGCACTTTGAGCTCTGGCCAGATCTACTGTATTATGGAAACAAATATATATGCCAAATATATAGCATTTTTTGGTTATAATCATTAATGTTTGAACATTACAATCTCTTGCTTTTCCCTGGTTGGCATGACCAGCATGTGGAACTAAGCATACTTGCATACCAAAGAGGAGTGTTTTGGAATGGCAACGTGTGAAGTGCTAAAGCTTGTCTAGCACCGGCCTGGCTCTATTTTAAGGCTTCTGGCAGGTGCCATAACGGTATGTTTGTGCAATAACAATAACCTCTCCTTGGGATTTCTCATTCTCATTCCTGGAAACCTGCAGCGTTTGTTTCACCATATCCGCTGGCACCAAGTATTGTGTACATGTAGCACGTATGCGATTGTTGACTGATTGGGTTGTAGGTAACAACACGGGATACTTTTGTCCCTTTTTCTCTGAGGATATTGGATGACGCAGGTGCCGTCAGTAACTTTCCACATCAATCATCCCCGGCTGTTCTCGGCTCTTTCAGCTTGACCATGGCAACACGTGGGTCTAGGGCACGTTCTGGCTTCTCTCACTATTTTTACCAGAATTACACAGAACTCTTCAGGATTGAGTTTAGAGCACAGGGCCGACATACAGAGAGGGCGGGATGAGAGGCCAGCCTGTGTGTTGTGCCGCCTGTGACGATATCTTAAATTGGTATGGGTGAAGCCATGTGGCCGAGGCTTACACTTGACACGGGTGCAGGGCATACATATGCAGAAACTTTCAAGGAGCCCAACATTTGTTTGTTTAGCCTGCGATAAAAAGATCTCCATTACGGTAATCCAAATTCCTTCTTTTTTTTTTTCAAAGATGTTAAAGAATCATAATATTTTACAGTCTTGTTAGTAATCATGATGCCAATGGCAACATTTCCTTTCATTGTGATTCATTCTATGCTGGCATTGTCACTGATTTGTCAATGTTGTTATATATATGTTTAAGCTTTCCGGTAGGAATTAATGGTTTACATGGCTCTTAGAGTTGGCGGGAAGAATTATGGATATTATTGATATAGATATTCTTTTGTCAAAGTAACACTCAGGATGCTACGTTTCTATTTATTTAATTATTAGACACAGAATTTAAACATTAAGGTGAAAATGTATCAACATTTACTTAAAAATGAATATAAGTTTGGAAATGTATCAGAAGGAAAGGATGAGAACCCTGTCCAGAGCTAAGAGGCAGGAAATTCTTGTAACATTACAAGAGGTTAAACGTGTCTCACAAGAATTCTAGCAAGAATTTGTAGAGTAACAAATCGATCATGCTAGGATATCCATCTCATATTACATCTCTAGTATTGAATTTTTTTTTAGCATGCACTATTTACTGTATATTGAGATAATGTCCATTTTCCATGTCTCTGAGTTCTCTTCTTCTCAAACAACAGAGTTTTTCGGCCCATGTCATCACTTTCTTTAAGTGCCATGCCTCAGGTCCCTTCTCTGCAACATCGAGCCGCGTCACACCGCTACATCTGTACCAAGGTCCTTCTGGCTGAGGGTGAGGAGACGCCTTTCACAGTGCACTGTCGCAACTATGAAAACCAGTATCAGGTGAGGACTCCAGTCACCACCCACATCAAATAGTGACAGACTTAACCAGAAAATTAGAGCAGTAGAACTAATGGCATTCCAGAATACCAAACTAAAGAACTTAAATCTGACTTTGTGTGCGAGATGTTTCCAAATCCCTTTTATTATAAAGGCTGTGTTAAGAGGTGCATGTGGTACTATTTAATGAGGAATATTCGGAAATTAAGGAGCAAAGAGGATATTTGGATGCATAGAAATATTTTTGGAAAATGAGTAAATGAAGAAAAAAAAGTTAAAAATTTGGATTTTCCCAACACTCTTTTTAACCCTAATGGTACATAATTGGTTTGCCTGAAGGGGCCCATCAAAGAACCTGTGAAGGGGCCCAATACATTTTAGTTTATGAAAAATAAAATACAAATAGTTCTTTTAAATCTAAAAGTTATTTAGCAGGTGTTTTTTGTAATACAAACTGAAAAATGAATGCACATGCAGAAGTGTTAACATCTATAGTTAAATTTATAGATAGATATTTAAGAATTAATGATATTTAACCCATTACTGTGGTAAAATGAAAGCTGTCTAAACTTTTTTACCTCAATCAATGGCCACATGAAATGAACCAGCAAAAAAGGCAATTCACCAAAGAGGAAAGGATGTGGAACTAATTATTTTTGCTATGCACTGATTTTATTTACCTGAAATGTGACAGGACAGAACTGTGAAATAGTGGCTACTTATTAAAGTTTAGTTTTTCACAAACTTTTGCCTTACAGATGAAGAACTATTGCTTTTAATACATACAGCATTCTAGTGGTCGTATATACTGGCAGGGTTATTAGGACTTTCCTGTGAGCAGCATTGACTAACTGCACAGCATGCCTTCTTTCTAACCAGATTCTACAGACAGAGATTCAAAAGCTGAAGGACCAGATGCAGAAGCTACACAGAGACCTGACCAAGCACCACTCGCTCATCAACACAGACTCCACGAAGGAAATCCTTGAGAGATCTGTGCACATTGATGAACAGATCTCAGCACAGTATTCTGCCATGCAGACCCTAAGGAGCAAAGAGGTGAGGTTGAAGGACATCATCATGCAGCTGTCTCCATGCTGTAAAACTATGTGAAAATATTTCACTACATCTCAGCAACTATCTGTTTTTTTGTAGGCCTGTGAGGACACATTTCAGAAAATCACAAACATACAAGAGATCTATGAAGGTAACCTGAAGCATCTTTCAGCTGTTACTAGGAATGTGTACGTTCCAAAATGCATCTTCTGAAGCGCATAATTGTTTCCTAATCACAGCACAGCTTCATGATCTTCTTCAACTCAAGCAGGAAAACGCATACTTGATGACTATCGCACGGCAGATTGGTCTGTACATACTGTCTATAGCTAAAGTCAAGGAGCGCCTTGACCCCAGGTAGCTGACGTCAGCATTATCATTAAAACCATAATATCATTAAACCCATAATATGAAATTAAGCATCTAGCATTCTTTTTTTTAGGTTCCAGGAGCCAAAAGAACCTGAAGCTGACCGTTCTGTCACCACGCTGAAGATCTATGAAGATAAGACAGTGACAAATGAAAGAAAGTACAGATGATCTAACAGTACTTTTGAAATTATAATCTATTAATTTGTTTTTTTAAAACCACCAAGTTTGTAATGTACGGAAGCCCGTTTGTGTAATTGTGACTTTATTTCTTGCAATTCAGACTACCGGTATATTTACAATTCTGAGTTTTTTTCTAACAACTAAGAGGTAGTTATCACTTCTGCTCCTGCTTTAATGTTACAATGCATCATGTGTTCATAGCAGACAAGAGCTAAGGCTACAATGGTTGCATCTGCCCTGAATTGAAAAATAAACAAAAGTTTGAATTGACAGAAATAAAGTCGGAATTGCAAGAAAACAGAGAAAAAAAAATGTCAGCACTGATTTCCAGCTCTGAGTCCACAACAAAACCCACCTTCCTCACCTGCTTGTCCAGACGTGAGTTGTCCTTCTTCTTGATGCTACAACAGTCACTCGCTACAACAGTCTGATAGAACATTTGCAGCAGCTTTTTGCAAATGTTGAAGGACGTGAGCCCTCTGAGAAAGTACAGCCGGCTCTGTCCAGAGCGTCTGTGTTGGCAGTCCAGTCCATTTTATCATCCAGCTCTCAGGTATTTGTAGATCTTTACAAACTCAACAGTCACCGTTGATGGTCACAGGCTCCAGGTGAGACCTGGGCCTCCTGTAGACCCCCACCATCTCCCTTGTTTTAGTGGTGTTGAGGTGCATGTGGTTGAAGTCACACTATGCAAACAAGGTCCTGGATATTTTTTCTGTACTCGTCCTCCTGTCCCCTCCTGATACAGCCCACAATGGCAGTGTCATCTGCGAACTTTTGCATGTGGCAGGAGTTATATTGGAAGTCCGATGTGTACAGGGTGAACACTACCAGAGAGCTCCAGAAGTGCTCCAGTACTGCTGATCACAGTGTCAGACCTGCAGTCCCTCAGTCACACATACTGAGGTCCGCCTGTCAGAAAGTCCATAAAACACGCCACCAGGTGTGAGCCCACTTCCATCTTGTTTAGTTTATCTCTAAGGAGCAGCAGCTGGATCGTATTGAAAGCACTTGAGAAGACAAAAATGTAGTTATCACAGCCCAGCTGCCACTGTCCAGGTGAGGGAGGGATCAGTGTAGCATGTAGATAATGGTATTCTCCACTCCCACCTTCTCCTGGTATGCAAACTGCAGTGGATCGAGGGCATGGTGGACCTGAGACCTCATATGGTGTAGCAGCACCCGCTCCATGGTCTTTATTACATGTGATGTGAGAGCAACTGGCTTGAAGTCATTCAGCTCTCCAGGGCATGGTTTCTTTGGAACTGAGATAATGCAGGATGTTTTCCACAGCCGAGGGACCCTCTCCTTGAAGATGCGTAGAGTTTCTCCCAGCTCCAACGTGCAGGCAGTGAAATGAGGTGTGAATGATTCGGGGTGGTCAAACCTCCCCAACATCTCCATTCATCCTTCAAAAAAGAGGAAAGGACATGCATTGCTAACCAGAATTTACCAGTGAAAGATATCTGAAGATCTTCTTTTGCTACCCTGAATACAGTTTATTAATAACCTCCAGAATAAACAACAATAATATATGTTCCTCACAAAATATTTAAGGTGGAACATCTGCTCTACAATGGCATTTGCCAATGCAAGACTATTATAATAAATATAAAACACTAAATATATACTTATCAATAAATACATATATTTTTACAAGTAGATTTCCATTTCAGTGAGTTACTCCTAACCCATATCCTTCATCTAAACGTTCCAATGCTAAAAAAAACACCCCCTGATCATTTTATTTGGATTCTTTCCCAGCAGAGACGATGAGAGCTCTTTCACAGCCTACAGCCGGGATTCACACAGAAATACGAAAGCTGGAATCTTACAGCAGGAGACACCAAAAAACTCCGAACGCCGATGGCAGAGCAAACTCAGAAACATTTCAGAGACACTGCTATGCAAAGAGCTGCCATTCCAACACCGCACCTTCAACCAATAATATAGGACCTTCATCATAACCTGAATGGGTTAGAGAACATTACTGTAAAATGTAGAGTGAATTTTATTTCTAGTGCTATAATTATACATTATTGCAGTATAAGCGTATGGTTGTAATAAAATCTGTAAGCAAATTGTAACTGCTCTAAAATGAACAGAGGTGGCCAAACATTTTGCTATGAAGGGCCAAAAATTACAATTGAAGTTGCTTTAGTTTCCTGCGTTTATGATTTAATATTAATTCAATATAAATATATAGAAATAATACTCTGTAATCTGTTACTTCCAACATTTTCTAGTTGAATGCAAAAAAAACAAAAAAAACAATTATAGTTCAAATGCTCCAATGCCCAATACAGCTATTCAGGCTACAAGCAATACAGTCATTTTGTACATTTACATCTGCGGCATTTAGCAGACGCGCTTAGCAATGAATAAATCTACACTGGTACGCAAGATTACAAATTTAATATAAATATAACTCTTGAATTCTACAGAGCAAACTTGGAAAGTGCTAATTTAGGTGTTTCAGGAAGAGGTAGGTCTTCAGTCGTCGCTTGAAGATAGTCAGGGATTCCGCTGTACGGACATCTAGGGGAAGTTCATTCCAACACCTCGGTGCGAGAACAGAGATGAGCCTTGAACTTTACTCTCATTCTGAGAGAAGGTGGTACCATTCGAGCAGTGCTGGAGGATCTCAGACAGCGTGGTGCAGTGCGAGATGTGATGAAGTCTCTGAGGTAAGATGGCGCTGGTCCATTTTTGGCCTTGTAGGCATCATTAGTGTTTTGAATCTGATATCTGCAGCGACTGGAAGCCAGTGGGGTGGAGTGGGAGAACTTGGGCAGATTGAACACAAGTCGAGCAGCTTGTGTACAACATTTTGTAAAATCAGTGACCTCTAATAAGAGTTTTCTCAGCTAAAATACAAAATAAAAATATTAGATGTTGAATTGAAAATAAAGATCTGTGTCAATTGTATTTTTCCCCCTTCTTTTTTCTCTTTTCTTATATATGCCACATCAGGCAAATCAAAGGTTACCCCAGGCTAACTTTAGCTCATAGGCTCTAGTCTGGTACTCTGCAGTATACTTAATAATACATTACATATAACCAACTGAATACATAATAGGGAATACTGAAAATACTGCAGTCTATTAAATGAACATTGTAGTTTGTGTATTTAAAAAATAAAGTGAGTCAAAAGTTAATTGATTATTAAATTTGCTTCTTCATTTCAAAGTAACAAGGAGATATTTCCATATGTACACCTGAAATTGAACCATATATTATGTTCCCTATATTGAGTTGTATGTAGGTAACATAACTCATGACAGCTTATATAACTTTATGACCAGCTACTTAAATGGCTAGTTATAAAACTGATGTGATGTCCTACATAGACTTTTAATTTCCATAACATTGCCTTCGCTTCTAAACAAAGAAGATTTTTAAGGGGGAAACATATATTTCGAAATAAACAGATGCACTATTTCTTGTTTTAAGAGGAAAGATGAGGTTAATTTGGGACACGGGGACATATCTGAGGTGAGTTATCACCATGACTGCATGTAGTCAATAAATCCTAAAAGAAGAACTCTCGTAAAATGCTGCATGTCCTGATCATGGCTGTCATCACCCTCTCAGAGTACATCCGAAGAGTAAAGAGGCTGTAACTCTCACTGTAGAGCTGTCACCACCATAGCAGATGTACACACACACACACACACACACACACACACACACACACACACACACACACACATATAAAGGGGAGGTAGACTGTGGAGAGAAAGATACTGGACTAGCCATTTATCAGGTCAACAAAAATTACATTTTTGGACATAGATTATTTATGTATATACACATATACACACTATGTGGACAAAAGTATTGGGATAGTTTAATATATATAAAGTTCATGTTTCAAGTTTATTTTTTTTTAGTGCTTTTCACAAAGTCTCAAAGCAGCTTTACAGAACTTAAGAATTAAAGTGAATTATGTGTTTATATCCCTGACTGTGGCAAGAAAAAAACCTTGAGAGGAACCAAACTCAAAAGGGGAACCCATTCTCATTTGGGTGACTTCATGAGTGTGATTATAAATCTTAAAAACAATACAAAACACTGAAGAGAAAGAAGTAACATAAGTACAATCTATCTATCTATCTATCTATCTATCTATCTATCTATCTATCTATCTATCTATCTATC
>NC_139602.1:8730551-8818051 GCF_946808225.1 Silurus aristotelis
CATCAAGGCTTATAATGCACATTATATATACAGTATATGCTTTCTTGGTGGCCTGGGATGGTCCCAGGTATCATCCAGAGCAGCTCACAACCTGTATTTTCTCATACTTTCTGTATCATTTATATTCCTAAAAATGTTTCAATTTATTTCTACTTATAGGTCGGTCTATTTTTGCTCGTACATACAGCTTTTACCAGCCGTTAGCTACTTACCAGCAAAAACCCATTAACAGGCAGCTACAATTAAGAGCTTTCCCAAGCGCTGGCATGTGCAGGAAAAGAGTGTGAAACACTGGGAATTGCAAATTTTGCTTAGTACAGAAGATATGTGATGCAAAAACACGGAAAAAATTGAACGCAACTGTAATTGCATTAGCTCCAATTAAAAAACCTACACGTTTAAAGAAGCAGCAAGTATTAATGAGATAAAATAAAATGCTGAACTTGTGTTCTTATGATTGTTGTATCATTAGCAATCCTAACAACTATCTCTAAAGAAACCCAACCGTAGTTATAATTAGTATTCCGCATCAGCCCCGGCTCTCTGACCAGCCATTCGGGTGCTAATGAGGACACAGGATAAACGATCTCTATCTGCATAGGAAGAAAATAATAACAGCTCAGGCAGAAGCATGAGCCTGATAATCAGCCGTCTAACCGTCACCTTCCTGTGTTTCTCATTAGCAGCGATCTAATTGAGCCCGCATCTTTTGCCACTGCAGGCACCAAGCGCCGAAACGTTATCCGTACGGATATGCAGCATAAATAACTAATGGTTGTCTCCTTATCAGGCAGCGTAGTTCCTATGGAAACCGCTAATGAGTCTATTGGGAGATGAGAACAATAATGTGTATAATTCTAAAATAGAAACCATGAAAAAAAGAGAAGTGCTGAGATCATATAGAGGAGAGAAATAAAATGGAAAGTATGCACAAAAAAATTCATAGTTTTGGAGCAACCTGTAGATGTAGCCATTATACATGATACTATTCACACAAAAGTATTGGCACACTTGACTTGGCCATCCATATAAGGTTCCTCCCCAAAGTATTACCACAAAGCTGGAGGCACACAATTGTATAAAATGTCTTTGGATGTGGTAGCATTACAAATTCCCTTTACTTGAGCTAGCAGAGTTGAACCTGTTCCTATCTACATGAAGATATGGTTTTACATGGGTTGTAGTGGAAGAACTCCTGCTTTGGAGCTCTGAGCTCAACTCGAACATTGAACATTGACGGCACCCCAGGCCTCCTCACCTCAACTACATCAGTACCTGACTTTACTTACACCCTTATGGCTGAATGAGCACAAATCTACACAAGCACACTCCAAAATTTGGTGAAACATCTTCTCAGAAGAGTGGAGATTATTATAGCAGTAAATGGGGACTAAATGTGGAATGGGATGTTCAAAAAGCACATATCAATCTTATGGCCAGGTGTCCATGAACTGTTGTTCAAATATATGTTGTTTATATATTTATACATTGTAATTACTGCCCACTCTCTACCCACATAGCAATTTTCTCTGGCCCAGCTCCGGCAAACACAATCAGCAACAAGTCTCAGCCAAGTTAAATATAATTGGTCCTAAATGACATCTGGCCCATGTCTTGTGAGCTGCCTTAAAAACAGTACCACCTCTGCCAAACCGGGCCATGTTTGGCCCACATGCAGTATGCCAGTGCTGGATGAATTCCAGCTGTGCCAGATGAATGCCAAATCTGGGCCAAATTTGTTTGCTGACTGGGTAGCTGATAAATAAAACTGTTCTGATATTACACTGCAGACAATTATTTTATTAGGCATTATTGCATAAGAGCAAAAAGAGCCTGCAGTCAGATAATGGAAACTCCAAAATGAGCAAATGACCTCAATGTGATCCAATGAAAACTGAACGTGACCAATCACATGTCACACATCAGGCTGAACATCACGTAGTGCATAATGCTTATGTAGAGATCAAAGACAGTTGACCAACATGAATGTGAAATTACTAAATGGGGAACTGATCCATGCGAATGCAGTCAGCTTATAAACAGGAAGTGGACTGTAACAAGAGGAAATTGCAAAAGCATTACTAAATAGTGTAAAGTCTCTGTAACAGTAGGGTATAGATCATGAGAAAAGTAATTATATTATATTTTTATTTATATGTTATGATGTTTATTCAACAAATTGATGATGGTGTGAAAAAGTGTTATTATTTTTTCATAAAAAAATTCACATGTACGTTAGTATTCACTGCCTTTGATCAATACTTTGCTGAAGCTCCTTTGGCACCAATTACAGCCTCAAGTCTTTTTGAGTTTGATGCTACAAGCTTAGCACACCGATTTTGAGGCAGTTTCTCCCATTCTTCTTTACAGAACCTCTCAAGCTCCATCAAATTGGATGGGGCACAGCTATTTTTAGATCTCTCCAGAGATGTTCAATCGGGTTCAAGTCTGGGCTCTGACTGGTCCACTCAACGTCCACTTGGGGTCGTTGTCCTGTTGGACGATGAACTGTCCCCCCATTCTAAGGTCCAGCGCGCTCTGAAGCAAGTTTTTTTTTTTTTTCATCAAGGATGCATCTGTACATTGCTGCATTTATCTTTCCCTACAACCTCAGTCTCCCAGTTCCTGCCACTAAAAAACAGCCCCACAGTATGATGTTGCCACCACCATGCTTCACTGTAGGGATGGTATTGGTCAGGTGATAAGCGGTGCCGGGTTTCCTCCAGACATGACACTTGGCATTCATGCCAAAGAGTTCCATCTTTTTTTTTATCAGACCAGAGAATTTTGTTTCTCATTTTGTCTGAAAATCCTTCAGTTGCCTTTCGGCAAACTCTAAGCGGGTTGTCATGAGGCTTTTGAGGAGTGGCTTTTATTTGGCAACTCTACCATACAGGCCTGATTGGTGGAGTGCTGCAGAGATGGTTGTTTTTCTGGAAGGTCCTCCTCTCTCCACAGAGAAACGCTGGAGCTGTTTCAGAGTGACCATCAGGTTCTTGGTCAATTCCCTGCCTAAGGCCCCTCTCCCATGATCGCTCAGTTTGGCCAGGCAGCTCCGCTCTAGGAAGAGTACTATTGGTTCCAATCTTCTTCCATTTATGGATGATGGAGGCCACTGTGCTCAAATTTTTCTGTATACTTCCCCAGATCTGTGCATCAATACAATCCTGTCTTTTGAGGTCTACAGACAATTCCTTGGACTTCATGGCTTGGTTTGTGCTCTGACATGTTAACAGTGGGACCCTTATATAGACTCATGTTTGCCTTTCCAAATCATGTCCACAACTGAATTTATTACGAGTTGTAGAACATCTCTAGGCTGATCAGTGGAAAAAAGGATGCCCCTAAGCTCAATTCAAAGTTTCATTGCAACGGCTGTAAAAACGTATGTACATTTGATTTTTCATTTTTAATTAGAATTTAATATATTTTGGAATAAAGCCGTAACATAAAACAATGAATAATTTCCAAATGCACTGTGTGTGTGTATATATATATATATATATATATATTATACTGTATATAAAATCATATACACACACACACACACACACACACACACACACACACACACAATATGGATGAAACCGGCCTATCAGCTACTGTTGTTGTAGGGTGAGGAGGCTTGGGGTGCGGTATTACAATTCATCATATGGGTGTACAATAGGATTGAGGTCAAAGTTGTGATGATGACACATGAGATCTCCCTCTCCAAACTATTTAACCTTCATGGAGCTGGGCTTGTGCACAGGGTACATATGTGTACATATTTTACATTCACTTGAAAACTAAATTAATTTTAAAAGCAACATGTTGAAAACTTTCACCATTTCAGGCAAAAAACACAAATGTACTGATTACAGTAACAAGTAATGCTACGCTTCAGTAACATGGTTCGGTTTATGTTTTGTTTCCCCAGAAAAGCAGTGACCATTTTTTTTAAAACAGACAATGAGTAAAGACATAAATCAGTAAGCTCGCACTCCATGCTTCTGGTCCTCTCCTTGAATAATTGGCCCGGGCGTGTTGTCTGATTGGCCCTGCTGGTCGATGGACTGATAAGTGTCTCGGTTCTGGGTCACTGTCGGAAAACCTGGGGAGACAATGGAGGACATCTGGATTTAGAGGGCAAGCAGGGATCTAGGAAGTGTTCTGGTAAATTTACTCTCAATTTTCTTCCACTTTTAATAAAAACAGTGTATATATATATATAAAATGATACCAGAATGTAACATCACTAACACACACACACTCAGAATATTAAAAAAAAAAAAAAAAAAAGGAATTGTACCACTTTTTGATACAGCATATGGTTCCACTAAACATTGCAATACACCATTAAACTGGCTTTAAACTGGGGTTTTATTTAATAATTTATTATAATTTTTTTTTTTTTTGACAATTCACTGCTATTCAATTCACCTTCTAAAAAGCCAAATCAGACTGGAGCCTCCTAAAAAAAGAAATAAATCTCTGAAAAGTAACGAATAACAAATTTCATACATTTTAAACGTCACATTAAACGAAACGTAAAATGTTCTATGATGTATTTAAGAAAGAAACAATTCTCTTTGTGTTGAACTTGTCTTTAAAAAAAAAAAAAAAAAAAGAGTTTTAAAAATATAATATAATGTATTAATGATATATTAATATATAAATATAATAATAAAAACAAAATAGGGACTTTATGTGAATTAAATCACAATAAATACCACAGGATCGCTTTTTAAATTAAATAAAATCTCGTCATTTTCGCACATGAACTGAAGTAAAGAGATTTGGAGAAAAATGTTAAATAAATAAAAACAAATAAATAAGAGTGAAAAGAACCATAGTAATCTAAATGCAACAGAAATATCTAAATTCTTATTAAACAGCTAATTTTTGCTGCTAATGCCTACCAGGAAACAAAAAATAGAATGGTTTAAGTAGCTAGAACATAAACAAAATTTATTGAAAATATATTAATAGTAATTTCTATCAAGAAAGCTGGATATTTAAATAGAATATAAAGCATTTATATACATACACATATATATATATACACATACATACACTAATATATATATATACACATACATACACTAATATATATATATATATATATATATATATATATACACACACACACACACACACACACACACACACACACACACACTAATATATATATATATATATATATATATATATATATATATATATATATATATTAGTTTTTCCTGGGATCCCGGATGCTCAGTTTTTGGTCTAATTTACATTAAATGTGTTTTTGTATCAAAACATTTAAAACAAACAAAAAAAAAAACCATATAAAATCATGTCATTATCAAGTATACATATAAATGTGAATCTTGCATCTAGCTGTCAAGTATTTCATATAGTTTCTGTCAATAGTTTGGAAATACCTTTATGGTTTTTGAGAGACATATCTATGTTCCTTTCATTTATAAACAATTTAACAGTATGACAATTCACTTTGACAAATATACAAAAGTTCGTCATTTTCTTTGAAAAATAAATACACTAGTAAGCGGTTTGCTCTCTAAATAACACTTACAGAGCTTAGACATACGCTTCAAGTCATTGTCTGGCTGTATGGTGAAATCGGTTCCAATTAGCTTCAGTCCAGGCGCAAGTACATGGTGTTAAAGTATGGAATGGTAGCCATGTTCTATTATCAGTATTCCTTTCACCTGAAATAATTCTCCAACCTTCCCTGCTTCAAAACAACCCCAAACCATTAAGCTTTTTTGTGTTTTACACAAGTTCCTCTGTTAGAGACAAAAAAGTCAAAATCGAGACTCATCTGTCCAACCAAAGATCTTTTCTTCCAGTCATTCACTGTCCAATTTTTTGTGTGATTTGGTCTTTTACCTAGTTTGTTGCATAGAAACAAAAAGAACATTTATGTGTCTCAAAAAAAACAAAATTTTAGGTGTTTCCAAACTGTTGACTAGTGCTGTATATAAAAAAAATTCATATTGAAATTCCTATTCTGGAGACATTCCCATTTAGAAGAAAAAGAATTACACTGTTTTTTTTTAGTATGATTTATTAAAATACAGCTTGAAATCCCCCAAAAATAAAATAACAATAAATAAATGCAGGTCAAATTCAACCCAGTTGTTGCTATCTATTAAAAGTAACTACGTGTACAAAGAATAAATAAGTAGCAAACCTTCAATGCATACATTTAAATTGCAAATATTTACAATTTTCGGTGCTCAAAAATTAAATTTTTTTAAACTTTGCGTAAAAGTTTACAAATGAAAAATCTGATATTGCTTGTTCCCTTACTCTACCTATAAAATCATGTGCAACTGTTCAAGTAAACTTTAAATTCCACAGTGTTTGGATATTGGAGACAAACATACCTTAAATAAAAATGCTGCGTTAGAATAAAACTCAAAACTGACTTAAAACTTCCATCCAAATTCAAATTAACACGGCTGCTCAAAGCTTTGAGAATAAATAAAAGCAGTACGTAAGCAGTAAGTAATATTGTATATACTTGAATTTCCTTTTCATCAATCAGCAAAATGGCATTCTGTTTAATCTACTACTGTAACTACAAGTTCAATGATTTTCTGAGGTAAAGTTACATCACTCATCACAGTTCGAACTCAAAGTTAAAAACTCAAAGGTTAAGCCAAGTTAAGCCAATACTTTTCTTCACTTGTTATCTAATGGATATTTAATTAATGCCTAATACATTCTAAATACCTACTAGATAGAACAGTAATACTGTGCATTCTAGCCTAAGAAATACAAGGTTATAAACCTTATGCTAACCGGCGATGTACTTCTCACGTTGTAGCTCAAAAGTTTTAACTCTAAGATTAAAAAAATAACATAACTACAACATAACGTTCTCCTTACAAGTTAAGCCATACACAGCAAATTTTTGCTTTACTATCCTAATGGCCGTCTAAAGAACTACTAGCAAGAACATTAATACATCCTAGCCTAAGCAATACAAGTTTATAAACCTTTGAAAATTCCCATTTTAACGCTCTTACTCATGATTTTTGTGAACAAAAGGCACATGTCTGTTGATGCCTCATGCGCAGTTACTTTCAATGAGAAGTTGCACAAATGTTTCAGTAATTGTAGGATTGCATTTATGATTAAAAGCGTCATTTTATTACCGAGCTGTAGGCAGACGGATTTTTTTTTCCAACTAGCAAAACTCTTATTGGATCGTTATGCAAAGTAACTAACTAACTTTCTTTCACTTTGGGTATCTGGCAGTTTTGTTCATAAAATTATAAAATGGCAAAATTCTGACACTATGACTTGTTTTTATACACTCAACTGTAGAAGACTTACTGGTGTCATTGTTTCGCATTGATCATTCCAGCTACACGTTTTAGACAGGTGTTATATTTTCAGATGCTCATTAGAATATTAGCATGCCCACTTGGACATTGAGTTCAAGCTAGCGTTTTGGCAGCGATTTCATTTACATTTTATCCTGGGTTTTTTTTCTCCACAATCAAATTGTATGCTGTTCATCACATTCCCTGTGGCTCACTCACAAGTGACTAAACGCACAGATTGGGCATGCGTCGATGGATTTCTGAAAAGCATTTACATCGTTGGTTTTGACATTTCATCTCTGTGTTTATCAGAACAAACATGCGGCAAATCACACACACACACACACAAACGCACAAACAGGCAAACACACACACCACAATAATTTATAGCTTACACAAACAAAGTGTCTGATTGGCTTCACAAACACAGAAATTAAGAGTAAAGAGAGGAAGTGAGGAAGCTTTCAGTATCGTCGCCCAAGGAAAGTGGTATCAGCGCTGTCGGTGGTGCAACGACTGTCCACTGATGTCTCCAGGTCTGACAGGAAAAAGTGATACCGAGATAAGATGGACAGACAGAGGGAGCAGAAAAGCAGGAAAACAAAACAGTGAGGACGGGGTGACTAAAAAACAGACAGGTGAAAACAGACAGCAATAAAAATAGACATTTTTATAAATATGTATCTGTATATCTGTATGTGCAGCTATGAAAATCCGAAGATACAGAAGTTTATGCTGGTGTTCTTGTGGTTTTAACTCTGATGAACTCAGTTTTTAAACATAAATATATACAGCAAACCTGCCAAGCCTGAAGTATAGTCCTGAGAAACTGGGAGCTTAATAAGCAAGAACACACACAGTATGTATCTTTAATAAATACCGAAAAATTTCTCTGTGGAAATTGATTCATGTATTTTTGTTTTGTTTATACCTTTTTTGGTGTCCATAATTTTGTGGCATTCCTAATAAACTAACTAATTAAGATCTAATTCATTTAATAATTATCTAACAAAGTAACTTAAAGATGTAATTAATTTCAAAATTAACTGACTAACAAAATATTTGACTAACTAAATAATTAAGTAACTTTCTATTGAACTAATTAACTGATTAACCATCCAACTGAATAATTATTCAGCCAGTCAGCAAATTGATTAGTTAAGTCATAAAAGTAAAAGTAAACTGCATCATCTTTCAATTCTGCATCTACAGACTTATTATTCCATCGTCAATTAATGAACGCAACGCATATTCCATTGACATATATATATATATATGTATTGGGTCACCTGGTCATAAGTATGTTATGTGATTTTTGAGCATCGCATTCCACATTCCCTCCCAATTTCCTCTTATAATTCCTCCACTCTTCTGGGAAGATGTTCCACTAGATTTTGGAGTAAACTTATGGATATTTGTGTTCATCAGCCACCAGGGTGTTATGAAATGCAGGTACTGATGTAGATCATGCAGATCAGATCTTTCAAGGACCTCACTTTGTGCACAGGGGCATTCCCATGCTGGAAAAGGATTTGGGTTTCCAAGTTCAAGTGAATGCAGAATTGTAATGAAGTGCATCTAAAGACGTCCTGTACGATTGAGCTTCTCCAGCTTTGTGGTAACAGTTTGGAAAAGAACCACATAGAGCAGGAAAGGTCGGGTGACCCAATACTTTTGGAAATATAGTGTATATACACATTATATATATATATACACATATACACAGTAAGGAAAATAAGTATTAGAACACTCTGCTATTTTGCAAATTCTCCCACTTAAAAATCATGGAGGGGTCTGAAATTGTCATCGTAGGTGCATGTCCACTGTGAGAGACATAATCTAAAAAAAAAAATCCAGAAATCACAATATATGATTTTTAAACTATTTATTTGTATGATACAGCTGCAAATAGGTGTTTGAACACCTGTCTATCAGCTAGAATTCTGGCCCTCAAAGACCTGTTAGTCTGCCTTTAAAATGTCCACGTCCACTACATTTATTATCCTAAATTAGATGCACCTGTGGTGTGGGGGAGTGGTGGCTCCAGCGGTTAAGGCACTGGGTTGCCGATCGGAAGGTCTGGGGTTCAAGCCCCGGTATCGCCAGGCTGCCACTCTTGGGCCCTTGAGCAAGGCCCTTAACCCTCTATGCTCCGGGGGTCCCTTACGAGGGAAATATCAAGGTCCCTGACGTCGGTGTGACGTGGGGCCGCCTTCCTGTGGGCTCACCACCTGTGGGAGGAACCGTAAGGGACGGTGCTGTGAGGATTGGGCAGCAGTCGAAGGCGGGGGCCTGCTTAGACTGCTGCCCCCGCGACCCGGATTTACGGATAAGCGGGAGAAAATGAATGAATGAATAGATGCACCTGTTTGAGGTCGTTAGCTGCATAAAGACACCTGTCCACCCCATACAATCAGTAAGAATCCAACTACTAACATGGCCAAGACCAAAGAGCTGTCCAAAGACACTAGAGACAAAATTGTACACCTCCACAAGGCTGGAAAGGGCTACGGGGAAATTGCCAAGCAGCTTGGTGAAAAAAGGTCCACTGTTGGAGCAATCATTAGAAAATGGAAGAAGCTAAACATGACTGTCAATCGCCCTCGGACTGGGGCTCCATGCAAGATCTCACCTCGTGGGGTCTCAATGATCCTAAGGAAGGTGAGAAATCAGCCCAGAACTACACAGGAGGAGCTGGTCAATGACCTGAAAAGAGCTGGGACCACCGTTTCCAAGGTTACTGTTGGTAATACACTAAGACGTCATGGTTTGAAATCATGCATGGCACGGAAGGTTCCCCTGCGTAAACCAGCACATGTCCAGGCACGTTAAGTTTGCCGATGATCCAGAGGAGTCATGGGAGAAAGTCATGTGGTCAGATGAGACCAAAATAGAACTTTTGGGTCATAATTCCACTAAACGTGTTTGGAGGAAGACGAATGATGAGTACCATCCCAAGTACACCATCCCTACTGTGAAGCATGGGGGTGGTAGCATCATGCTTTGGGGGTGTTTTTCTGCAAATAGGACAGGGCGACTGCACTGTATTAAGGAGAGGATGACCGGGGCCATGTATTGCGAGATTTTGGGGAACAACCTCCTTCCCCCAGTTAGAGCATTGAAGATGAGTCGAGGCTGGGTCTTCCAACATGACAATGACCCAAAGCACACAGCCAGGATAACCAAGGAGTGGCTCTGTAAGAAGCATATCAAGGTTCTGGCGTGGCCTAGGCAGTCTCCAGACCTAAACCCAATAGAGAATCTTTGGAGGAAGCTTAAACTCCGTGTTTCTCAGCGACAGGCCAGAAACCTGACTGATCTAGAGAAGATCTGTGTGGAGGAGTGGGCCAAAATCCCTCCTGTAGTGTGTGCAAACCTGGTGAAAAACTACAGGAAACGTTTGACCTCTGTAATTGCAAACAAAGGCTACTGTACCAAATATTAACATTGACTTTCTCAGGTGTTCAAATACTTATTTGCAGCTGTATCATACAAATAAATAGTTAAAAAAATCATACATTGTGATTTCTGGATTTTTTTTTTTAGATTATGTCTCTCGCAGTGGACATGCACCTACGATGACAATTTCAGACCCCTCCATGATTTCTAAGTGGGAGAACTTGCAAAATAGCAGGGTGTTCAAATACTTATTTTCCTCACTGTATATATGCCAGATAAAGCTGTATAAAATACTTTCTATATTAGACCAATTTCCTGGTCCTGATCCTGTACAGCTTATTGCATTTCTGCTTGAACTCATGTGACTTGACAAATTAGTGTGTCATTGAGCTGAAAGCTGAATCAGGTGAACTTTTATTTATTTATTTTTTTTATAAAAGGGAAAAGAGCCAGCAGTACTGCAGGATTAAGAAACACTCGCTAAATCTAAAACCCGACCAAAAGCAAGAGGTACTTACCGACTTCGGGGTGTTATTTGATGCATGGCAGCTGTGCGATATTTCATATCAACCTGCTGTGTCAGCAACTTGAGTGAAATAAGGTGTGTAACATTTAAAAATAAATAAATAAATAAATAAAACGTACATGCATACATCACATCTGCAGGAGATATTCACCTTGTTTCTGATATGAAAACATTCCGCTTTGGATCTGTTCCAAGGATCAAGTATAGAGTATGGGACCATTTAAATTCTTTATCTCTGGGGAATTTTAGCTTTGGACCAGGCATTTATCTTGTGACTGTCTCGCTAATTCATTTACACTCGTCCTTTGGCTCAATCCGTCTACTACACAGTGTTACACGGAATTAACGCACACTGAGGGAGGCCAGAAAACAAAGTAGGTCAAAGCAATAGAGCTGGAAGCGACACAGGATGAGCACATGCATCTCAACACACCACATGTTAAGCAATCCTTCGCTTTGACAATAGCCGGATTCATCCACGGGTTTTATTTTAAATTAATTCAACCTGAAATTTTCTTGAAATGTAAAGAAATATATACCAAAATCTGTTTTCCTGTTTGGCTGAGGAGCAAAAGAGTCAATAAATAGCAGTGTCCTCATTTGCATACCTCGTGGCCGTCCACTTACCGAAGTTGATGTTATATTCTCCGCCTCGCTCACGGTACATCTGATAGATGAAGAAGCAGGAGAAAGGCTTGAGGATGAGGCTGAGGATGGCCATGCCGCTGCTGAAGCGGAACAAGTCTCCGGTGCTCAGCGAGTAAAATATCGCAAAGTGGACGATGTCAAGTACGATCGTCAGCAACAATCCAATCAGGAACTGAAGAGAATAAAGTCAAAAGAAACGTGTTGATTTATTTCAACTCTTTTTTCATTCGAATTCTTTTTTTTTTTTTTCTTCATTATTTTTGCTACCCGATACATTTTGATTTCACAAACATAGATCTCCATATCTTTTTAGGTGACGTACCATCAATACGGCATCTACAGAGTCCCTCTGGGCCACGGCCCACACACCCACAGCTAACACACTGACGTTTGCCCAGATGTAAGAAGAAGGTAGCCAGGGCATCATGCAGCCCCTGTGATCACACACACATACACACATTTACATTACACAACTCACTGCAACACAATGTTGGACCTTAGAGAAACCAGTCACTGGAGAAATATCCAGATTGTAATCACATTTGCACAGAAGATCTTGACATGCCTCATGACCACCAATTAGCATTAGGAATCATATTAGATATTTATATATATAAATAAAAAAAAATATATATATATATTTTTATCTAAAGTTACACTGTTTAAACAAACTGAGTATTCAGTAGGCAAGATTTTTTCACTCTGTGGATTTCTATAATTTTTCTACCAGATCCTGTATGGGGAACTATGTTTCTGTTTGTTTCACGACTGAGGAACCATCAGGGATTTGGCCCACCTGTGAAGAGGGCGAATATGACATGGATCAATATAAAGGAAAAAATAATAAAAAAAAATACAATAAAAAAAAGAAAAAAAGAAAATCGACAACCAGGCTGCAGAAATATTCAAAAAATAAACCACCTTCCTGCATTCCACACTAAAACTAGCTATTTTAAACTATTTACTAAGCTACTAAATTATGCTAATTTGTCTGGTCAAGCGACATTCCAAGAACGCTTATATTTCTAATACCCACCCCAGGATGTTTCAACGCATGTATTACTTCCGCTGTTTCTACCACCACAAACCAAAGCAGATTAGCGACGTCATCTTCAAACATGGCAAATGACATCTTTCAGGAATATAATGTTTGACTTAAAATGTGAAAGCTCATCAAATAATAAAAAAAACCCAGGAACTTTCTAATATGGCTCGATAGAAAGCTAGTCGGAGTGGTATAAGGTTTGTGGAGTTTCTCTAGCGGGATCTATTTTAGCTAGATTGTGTCGGAAATATCACTTACTCCATATTCGTTTTTTGTTTACAGAACTGTTAAAAAGGCAATTCTTGTATTCCTAACCCTGTGCTTACACTGAATGCTGATATTCAGTAAATCTGCACCACACATTTTTGGTGGGGTTTTTTTTTTGTCATTTCTTTAAACACTTGGTAAAGGTTTCTGGAAGAGCTTCACGGGTATGTCTCGAATGCACACGGCCCTCAGCAAACATTCTTTGGCTTGTTGGTTTGTTTTAGTACACACCCCCTGAAACAGACATGTCATCAGTTATGCTTTAGTTGTGTGTCCAAAAGATATCACGTAAAATGACAAAAGCGCCGAGTGAATCAGATCTCAATCTGATCTGTAACCGAGCCTTTGAATGAGTGTTGAAATACCTTTACGACTGCACATCTTTGACTTCACTTCTCAACCTGTGTATTGTCTAAATCTGATGATCTCTACCCGCTCTTGCCCTAAAATGTGTTCATGCCTAGAACCCATGCATACGCCTAGAAGTAGAACCACCGGAATTTTTACGCCCTCGGTTTGTGTTGAACTAAAAACGAGGTGAAATGGAGAAGACATGGAGAAGACGAGGAAGCAGCAGAAATTCCTCGGGTAGGTGAGGAGAAGAATCACCAAGGAGCCATTTGACACACTCACCAGATTGTCAGTAACCAGTGGACCACCAGGATGGCCTGTAAAAACACACACACATGCTATGATTGTGAGGAACTTTTTGGAGGTACCATTAATATAATTCTCACATTTTTGTAGGATATTAATGGTATGCCTTCACTGAAACCTAATAAATAAATAAAAAATAAATAAATAATCCAAATGTCCCCAGTAAGGCAACATTCTTAAGTATGTGTTTGGTAAGCCCTCAAACTAGACAGACAGACAGACAGACAGACAGACAGGAATGCAGACAGACAGGCAGACAGACAGACAGACAGACAGACAGGCAGGCAGGCAGGCAGACAAACAGACAGACAAACAAACAGACAAACAAACAGGCAGACAGGAATGCAGACAGACAAACAGGCAGACAAACAGGCAGGCAGGCAGGCAGGCAGGCAGGCAGACAGACAAACAGACAAACAAACAGACAGACAGACAGACAGGCAGGCAGACAGGCAGACAGGCAGGCAGACAGACAGACAGACAGGCAGACAGGCAGACAGGCAGAGACGTGGTTAACATTGTTTTCTATGTTCTTATATAGATAGATACAGTAGATAGAAACACACTACTTTCTGTTCACATGTGATTATATAAAACGGAATGAATGTGATTAGTAAACACTTCCCCCCTGCAGCTGCTCAACGCGGCTCTCACACCGACCACGGAACTTATAATCGTGCGGCGTGAAAGTAATCAAAGTTGATCAAAGTCAGTAAAGTTACCTTCAGGTTGATGGCTGGAATCTCCATCCTACACCTCAAAACTCAGATCTTGCAGGTTTCCTCCACAGGCCCGTGTTACACACGCTGAAGCGGAGCGCTGAAACTTTCTTCCTACTCGCAGATAGAGAAGCTGAGCGGCGCTTAGCCCCGCCCACCGACTGCCCAAAACAACGGGCATGTGACAGGGGCATGACTCCGACCACGTGACTTCCAACACGTTCCAACTGTGGGTTCCACACTACTCCCTCCCTATTCATTTTTACCTTCTCCCTACTTATAATTCCCTTCTCCCTAATCACAATTCCTTACTCACAATTTCCTTCTCACTGTTTACTTCTCTCCATTCACTGTTCACTTCTCCCTACTCACTATTCACTTCTCCCTACTCACAATTCCCTACTCATTATTCCCTTCTCCCTACTCACAATTCCCTGCTCAAAATTCCCTTCTTGTTACTCACAATTCCCTACTCACTATTCCCTTCTCACTGTTCACCTTTCTCTTCTCACAATGCCCTTCTCCCACTCACTTTTCACTTCTCCCTACTCACTGTTCACTTCTCCCTACTCAACATTCACTTCTCCCAACTCACGCTGGTAACTGGACCTCACATCATATTAATATATATTAATAGAAAACGAATTTCAGATTTTGTTACTTGATGAATGTATCCAGGAATAACAACCACCATATAGAACACAAGCAAAAAAAATTTGATGATCGGGGGAAAAAAGATGACTGAAACGATGACTGGGAATTTATATGACTGACTCCCCCCTGTCTCAGTTACGTTAACCCCAGACTTCTCTTTCCTTCTGCCCTGCTCATTGTATGCTTTATTAACTAGCCTACATCTGTGGTGTGTGAGAGCCAGGAAATGATTCACCAGTGGTAGATGCAATGACAAGAAAGAGGTTAAAGTGCAAAAAAATATATATATATATCTTGATCATGTGACCAAATAAATAATAAAGTAAGTAACGAGTCTGGTTTGAAAATTTAAGAAGTAGAAAATACAGATGTGTAATAAAATTGAGTGAAAGTAAAAAGTTGTCCAAAAAAAAAACAAAAAAAAAATAGTGACGTAAAATTCTGATACCAGAAAAATGAGTATTTCAATACTTCCCATTTCTACTCCCTACTCACTGTTTCCCTTTTCCTACTCACTCTTCTCTTCTCTCTACTCACTATTCTCTACTCCCCTACTCACTAATCCTTTCACTATACTCACTATTCACTACTCCCCTACTCAACAATCTTTTCTCTCTACTCACTATTCTCTACTCCTCTACTTACTAATCCTTTCTCTCTACTCACTATTCTCTACTCCCCTACTCACTAATCCTTTCTCTCTACTCACTATTCTCTACTCCCCTACTCACTAATCCTTTCACTCTACTCACTATTCTCTACTCCCCTACTCACTAATCCTTTCTCTCTACTCACTATTCTCTACTCCCCTGCTCACCAATCCTTTCTCTCTACTCACTATTCTCTACTCCCCTACTCACTAATCCTTTCACTCTACTCACTATTCTCTACTCCCCTACTCACTATTCTCTACTCCCCTACTCACTAATCCTTTCACTCTACTCACTATTCTCTACTCCCCTACTCACTATTCTCTACTCCCCTACTCACTAATCCTTTTTCTCTACTCACTATTCTCTACTCCCCTACTCACTAATCCTTTCACTATACTCACTATTCTCTACTCCCCTACTCACTAATCCTTTCACTCTACTCACTATTCTCTACTCCCCTACTCACTCTTCTCTTCTCTCAACTCACTATTCTCTACTCTCCTACTCACTAATCCTTTCACTCTACTCACTATTCTCTACTCCCCTACTCACTCTTCTCTTCTCTCAACTCACTATTCTCTACTCTTCTACTCACTAATCCTTTCACTATACTCACTATTCTCTACTCCCCTACTCACTAATCCTTTCACTCTACTCACTATTCTCTACTCCCCTACTCACTCTTCTCTTCTTTCAACTCACTATTCTCTACTCTCCTACTCACTAATCCTTTCACTCTACTCACTATTCTCTACTCCCCTACTCACTCTTCTCTTCTCTCAACTCACTATTCTCTACTCTCCTACTCACTAATCCTTTCACTCTACTCACTCTTCTCTTCTCTCTACTCACTATTCTCTACTCCCCTACTCACTAATCCTTTCACTCTACTCAATCTTCTCTTCGCTCTACTCACTATTCTCTACTCCCCTACTCACTAATCCTTTCTCTCTACTCACTATTCTCTACTCCCCTACTCACTAATCCTTTCTCTCTACTCACTATTCTCTACTCCCCTACTCACTAATCCTTTCTCCCTACTCACGATTCCCTTCTCTCTTCTCACTATATCATTATCTCTCTATTCCCTTCTTCCTATTCATCCTTCCATGCTCCCTTCTCATTATTTCCTGCACTCTTCACCATATGTATTATTCCTTCAGGCTAAGGTGGGTTTACCAATGTAAAAATCATATAACAAAAACCAGAGGGTCATGCCAAAAGAAGACGTATTACTTTAATGAGGAGCAGGAGAGAGAATTTCTTCTCACAAATATCGATTGTAACAGTGTTAGCTTGTAACCTGTGGAGTTAGCATGGTGCCGCAGTGGCCGCATTTTTTATTTTTAAGTCTTCAGTGCTAGCTACCATCTGGATACATCTGTGAGGAAAGAAAAAGTACATTAAGCCATATTAAGCAAATGCATTATTTTTTTTGCCTTATGCTGTGTGTCACAAACTACAACTAAAGAAACTTCGTCATTGTTTTGTTTGGAACCAACACCAAAACTCATTCTATGCAAAAAAAAACAACCATTCATTATTATTAAAACTGTGACAAATTAATTTAAAAAATCATGCCATTTATATATTCAGAAAAGGTGTAATGTCATTGAAAGGAACATTTACATATTTCATTATATTTTCATGATTGATTCAAGAAAATCAGTAAGGAATCAGCTATATTTATTGAGCCAGGATATCAAAATATAATTTATACTTTATACAAAAATCACTCTGTCAACACATTATGTCCAAAATAGCTTCCAGAATTATATGAACTGTCTTGGGGTCACTTATGCAGTGATATTTAATAATAGAGGGACCAATCTTTTAATTTAAAGTACAGCATTTTCCATAAACAACCAAAAACAGTTTTTTGTGGCTGATTGAATAATTGTATGAATCGGTTGTGGTGGTGAATACAATACTGACAGAAGATGCTACATAAAAAAACAGAGTGCGACATGCAATTCAAAAAGAAAGAAAGAAAGAAAGAAAGAAAGAAAGAAAGAAAGAAAGAAAGAAAGAAAGAAAGAAAGAAAGAAAGAAAGAAAGAAAAAGAATGAAATGTGCTAATTGTTAGTGTATGTGTGAGTGTGAAAAGTGACAGTGAATAATAATATACATGTATATAAGTTGTGTATGTATATAAGTTGCATTTAACATCTGTTACATAGAGTGCAATAGAATACAATTAAATACAATATACTATAATACACTAAACTTCAATACTCTACACTACAATACTGCTACAATTCACTGATATACAATACAGTACACTACCCTATACTACACTACACTACACTACAATACACTGCACTATAACACAATACACTACACTACACCATGCTACACAAGACTACAATAATAATACAATACACTACAATACACTACAATACAATACACTACACTACACCATGCTACACAAGACTACAATAATAATACAATACACTACACTACAATACACTACACTACACTACGCCATGCTACACAAGGCTACAATTATAATACAATGCACTACAATACACTACAACATGCTACACAAGAGTACAATAATAATAATACACTACAATACAATACACTACACTACACTACACCACTAAAATACCATAAACTACACTACAATACTTTCTACACTACACTACTCTATAGTAAAATACCATATAATACACTACAATATTCTCTACACTACACTACAATACAATACACTACTCTATAGTAGAATACCATATAATACACTATAATATTCACTACAATACAATACAATACACTACACTACACTACACCATGCTAAACAAGACTACAATAATAATACAATACACTACACTACACTACACTACACTACACTACACTACACCACTAAAATACCATACACTACACTACAATACTTTCTACACTACACTACAATACAATACACTACAATACACTACACTACACCATGCTAAACAAGACTACAATAATAATACAATACACTACACTACACTACACCACTAAAATACCATACACTACACTACAATACTTTCTACACTACACTACAATACACTACACTACTCTATAGTAAAATACCATATAATACACTACAATATTCTCTACACTACACTACAATACAATACAATACACTACAATTCACTACACTACACCATGCTAAACAAGACTACAATAATAATACACTACACTACACTACACTAAACCACTAAAATACCAAACACTACACTACAATACTTTCTACACTACACTACAATACACTACACTACTCTATAGTAAAATACCATATAATACACTACAATATTCTCTACACTACACTTCACTACACTACACTACACTACACTACACTACACTACACTACTCTATAGTAAAATACCATATAATACACTACAATAATCTCTACACTACACTACACTACAATACACTACACTACTCTATAGTAAAATACCATATAATACACTACAATATTCTCTACACTACAATACACTACACTACAATACACTACACTACACTACACTACTCTATAGTAAAATACCATATAATACACTACAATATTCACTACATTACACTACAATACAATACACTACACTACACTACACTACACTACACTACACTACACTACTCTATAGTAAAATACCATATAATACACTACAATATTCTCTACACTACACTACAATACAATACAATACACTACACTACACTACACTACACTACTCTATAGTAAAATACCATATAATACACTACAATATTCTCTACACTACAATACACTACACTACAATACACTACACTACACTACACTACACTACACTACTCTATAGTAAAATACCATATAATACACTACAATATTCACTACATTACACTACAATACACTACACTACACTACACTACACTACACTACTCTATAGTAAAATACCATATAATACACTACAATATTCACTACATTACACTACAATACAATACACTACACTACAATACACTACACTACACCATGCTAAACAAGACTACAATAATAATACACTACACTGCACTACACTACACTAATAAAATACCAAACACTACACTACAATACTTTCTACACTACACTACACTACACTACACTACACTACTCTATAGTAAAATACCATATAATACACTACAATATTCTCTACACTACACTACACTACAATACACTACACTACACTACACTACACTACTCTCTAGTAAAATACCATATAATACACTACAATATTCTCTACACTACACTACACTACACTACACTACTCTATAGTAAAAGACCATATAATACACTACAATATTCTCTACACTACACTACACTACACTACACTACACTACACCACTAAAATACCAAACACTACACTACAATACTTTCTACACTACACTACACTACACTACTCTATAGTAAAATACCATATAATACACTACAATATTCACTACATTACACTACAATACACTACACTACACTACACTACACTACACTACTCTATAGTAAAATACCATATAATACACTACAATATTCACTACATTACACTACAATACAATACACTACACTACAATACACTACACTACACCATGCTAAACAAGACTACAATAATAATACACTACACTGCACTACACTACACTAATAAAATACCAAACACTACACTACAATACTTTCTACACTACACTACAATACACTACACTACTCTATAGTAAAATACCATATGATACACTACAATATTCTCTACACTACACTACACTACAATACACTACACTACACTACACTACACTACACTCTAGTAAAATACCATATAATACACTACAATATTCTCTACACTACACTACACTACACTACACTACACTACTCTATAGTAAAAGACCATATAATACACTACAATATTCTCTCCACTACACTACACTACACTACACTACACTACACTACACTACACTACAATACTTTCTACACTACACTACACTACACTACTCTATAGTAAAATACCATATAATACACTACAATATTCACTACATTACACTACAATACACTACACTACACTACACTACACTACTCTATAGTAAAATACCATATAATACACTACAATATTCACTACATTACACTACAATACAATACACTACACTACAATACACTACACTACACCATGCTAAACAAGACTACAATAATAATACACTACACTGCACTACACTACACTACACTAATAAAATACCAAACACTACACTACAATACTTTCTACACTACACTACAATACACTACACTACTCTATAGTAAAATACCATATAATACACTACAATATTCACTACATTACACTACAATACAATACACTACACTACAATACACTACACTACACCATGCTAAACAAGACTACAATAATAATACACTACACTGCACTACACTACACTACACTAATAAAATACCAAACACTACACTACAATACTTTCTACACTACACTACAATACACTACACTACTCTATAGTAAAATACCATATAATACACTACAATATTCACTACATTACACTACAATACAATACACTACACTACAATACACTACACTACACCATGCTAAACAAGACTACAATAATAATACACTACACTGCACTACACTACACTAATAAAATACCAAACACTACACTACAATACTTTCTACACTACACTACAATACACTACACTACTCTATAGTAAAATACCATATAATACACTACAATATTCTCTACACTACACTACAATACACTACACTACACTACACTACACTACTCTCTAGTAAAATACCATATAATACACTACAATATTCTCTACACTACACTACACTACAATACACTACACTACTCTATAGTAAAATACCATATAATACACTACAATATTCTCTACACTACACTACACTACACTACACTACACTACACTACACTACACTACACCACTAAAATACCAAACACTACACTACAATACTTTCTACACTACACTACACTACACTACTCTATAGTAAAATACCATATAATACACTACAATATTCTACACTACAATAGTATACACAACAATACACTACACTGCACTTAAATACCATATAATACCATATAATACACTATAATACTCATGCATACGTCATAAAGACTCTGAACGTTCTCATATCCGTGACGTAGAGGTGCTATAAGTTCAGCTACAAGCGGAAAAGCGACCACACTACAGTATATATACTGTAGCGGTCACCAACATTTTGGCATCACAGACCGGGTGTGTGTGTGTGTGTGTGTGTGTGTGTGTGTGTGTGTGTGTGTGTGTGTGTGTGTGTGTGTACATATTATATTACTATTATATGATTTAATTACTACTTTAATTATTACGCACAGTATATAATATAAATGTATCTAAACTCACCATAATGCAGAATCAGTGTGGTTCAGTTGTCGATGCATGGGAAAAACTACTGTTTTTTATATCTATTTATTTATTTATTATACATACATTTTCCGACATTAAAAATAAGAAAATAACAAAAAATTATTAATAGGATTTAGCGTTTCCAAACTCGTACTGCGCATGCGCGCCACGCGGGGGCAGCACACCTGCTGTAAACTGTTTGAGGGCAGGTATGAAGACTTCTGTGTTACTCCGTAACTTCATGGATCCCCAGGCCGTTGATGTGAAACCATCACCAGCTACACAGAGTGGACTTCAGTCAAAGAGAGCGCCATCAAGAGGATGCAGGCAGATCCGAGGAGAGGAGAGGGGCAGGATCAGTGGTTACTGGTACCTCAGGAGCATGTTTAACTCAAAGAGAAGAGGGGTGATGGGGAGGGAAATATATTGATTATTAAGTATTCTTATTGTTGTATAAAAGTTAAGTGCAGTTGGGGACTCCGACAAGACTCGCTCTGGCAGCGTAAATAAAAAGGAGAACCAGAAAGTAACCTGACATGAGGGATCTCTGGGATAAGAGACGGCCCACCACACCACCGTCAACAAACCTGAGTGAACATGACAGAGTGAGGGGACGACAGCAAACAAATATCCCAGTTCACCAAACACTCTAAAACCATGATCCCTCCAGATCTGCTCCTTCACTCCTTCAGTCCCGAACACAGATTGGAAGAATGTTTCCATATCCAAATCATGCTAATTGTTATATCTTTCCATTTTTTAGAATTCTCCTGTCTGCATTTGTGCCACACTGACCTTTGAAAACATACAAATTTGCCGAACAAATGTTTTTTTTTCTCAGCAGCTTTAAAATGACTGGTTAAAAATGTTTTCATAGGAAAATATTTCAAACATAAAAACATTTAGTTTTGACTTTATTAATAATAAAACACCATTTTATATCGTATTCCTAGTCTGTTTCTCTTTTATTGATTGTATGAATGTGAGTTTAATCTCCAGCCATTTGTTTTTTATTTCCCATTTTGTTTCCTCCTGCAGAGAGATGTCTTATAAAAAAAACCCTGAATCGCCTCCTTTAAGAAGATCGTTAAGGACGAACATCATGGCAGAAGGGACGCTGGAGACCAAGCAGTTGTATAAACTGCTGCAGCTGGTACACCAGCAGAATGAAAAAGAGGTGGTGAAGATAGTGCATAACGGCGTTCCGGATCTGATCAACCTGACCGAGCCGAATGACGGGTACAGCGCCCTGCACATGGTCTCCATGGTCAACAATTTAGAGATGGCTGAAGTTCTCCTGACCCTAAACGCTCACCCTGACATCCAGAACCTAATGGGACAGACTCCATTGATGATTTGTGCAGAAAAGGGTTATGTCGACATGGTCAAGCTTTTGACTAATTATCAAGCCAGCGTCAAATTTTTGGACAAAGAGGGTAGAGGTGTGCTTGTTTTTTTTGTTTTTTCAACCGTCTGAGAATCTGCCGTATTATTTGTATAGTTTGGACGTTATTTATTTTCATCCTTGTGCCTGTTGTTCTGTACAGGAGTGCTGTTTTACTGTATCGGCCCTACAGATATGCACAGGCAGATCCAGGAAATTATTATGAGCACCGATATCGACGTTACAAACGTCTCGAACTCGGGCAAATCCGCGTTCTTGTTTGCCTGTGAACACGCCAAGGACTGTGAAGACCTCTGCATGCAGCTCATAGAAAGAGGAGCCGATCCCAACGCTGCTGATCCGGTTAATCTTAACCCCTCCCATTTAAACAAATAATAACTTGTTAATAATGCGCACAGGTTTTTATTAAAAATAGAAATAATACGTGTGCTTTTCAGGAGACCAAGAACACGCCTCTGATGGCGGCAATCAAATCCGGATCTGTCGCGTTGGTGAGAGCGATCCTGCAGAAAGGAGGAAACCCGGATGCTGTTGACAAGCAACAGCTGCACGCTGCCCATTTCGCAGCAACCGGAGGATTTGTCGAGGTAACAAAGGGTTACAATAGGAATCTAACGACAGCATTACTATGCTTATTGTTATTATTATTAATGATGATATTTACATTGTTATCCCAGATGCTGAGCCTGCTGTCCGCATACGCTGCTGATTTCAACATGGTGTCGTTATTTGGGAATACGCCATTGCACGCAGCCGCAGCCGAAGGCCACGATGTTTGCTGCAGGTTTCTGATTCAGAGGGGTGTGTTACAGTTCAAATGCACAGGATTCTAGAAATGCACAGCATATCCTTTTTCTGAAATGATCTACAAAAGAAGGGCTGGGTTCTACATGTTTCACGTGGCCTTTTATATTCATCTTAAACAGTAGTGGAAGAACTACACAAACTATGTACTTGAGATAAAGTAGAAAATATTATTTCAGTGAAGAGTCAAAGTACAAGAATATTTGCCTTCAAATCTACTATCCAAAGTACTATGATTCATTATGTCTATAATGTTCATTTCTTGTCACAAGACAAAACCTAGTTCATGTAAAAAGACTCTAATGTTACTCTTAATACACCAAACTATCTATAGAGTGATAGTAATGAGTCAATCACTGATTGATATCAATTTCAGTTATCATGAGCCCAATACCTTCTTTTTAAGAAAATCACGAATATAGTCAGAGTCGGAGTCTGGATTTTCTTCCATTATTTCTTCCTCTCAAAATGTTCTGCTTGCTGTTGAACTGTATGTTGGTGATAAGTAGATACACCAAGAGCCAATCAAAACAAGTTTAAAACAGAGCACGCGCTCGATCCCGATTGGTTACTTGCTGCGTGTTTGACCACTTACGTTTTTATTCTCAGAAATAAAATGAAATGGCTGATTTAGCAAAATGTAGTTGAGTAAAAAGGAAGATGTTTGACTTTGAAATTTTGTGAAGTTAAAGTCTCCCCAAATTATTATAGAGATTATTATTATATAAATTTTAATAATTTAAACGAGGGAGGAAGAATAGAATAGCCTTTATTTGTCACATATACATTACAGCACAGTAAAATTTGTTCTTCGCATATCCCAGAAGGTTAAGGGCCTTGCTCAAGGGCCCCTAGAGTGGTAGCTTGGCGATACCGGGGCTTAAACCCCCCCGACCTTCTGATCAGTAACCGAGCACCTTAACCACTGGAGCTACCACTTTCCAGTACCACTTCTTGAAACACTTAAACTAGCACTTTCTACCCTGTTTGTTTTACGTCTTTGTCTATTGAAAAAAAAAAAGGTGCTGTAAATCCCCCCCATCAGAGTTCAGGCTGAAGGTATCGTAAGGCTATAACCGGATGAAACAGTGTTGATTTATTCATTGACGAAGCACTTTTCTACGTGGGCCTGGTTAGGGGCGTCTGCTAATTGTAAATGTAAGCGTCTTTTGTTTTCAGGATGCAACGTGATGACGAAGAACCAGCTAAAGCTGGCTGCGAGTCAGGTGGCCAAACAAAACCGCTGCAAAGCCGCGCTGAAAGAACTGAAAGCAGCTGAAAAAGCTCAGAAAGCAGGAAAACTCAAACCGCTGATTGATCCGGCCCGCCTACACGATTGGTCTCTAGAGCACAAAGAAGCGCTCACTCGTGCCTTCCAACCAGAAGAAGAAGCGAGCCCTTTTATTCCCGAGGAGACGTTTCTTTCCGTACTGCAGGCTCATCACGCCCCCGTAACCAACGAAACACTTCAAACGATCTACAACAATTTCGTGGGAAAACAAAGGGGCGAAATCAACATTGACGACTTTTTCACCGGGAACGGCTTCCTCCCGAAAAAGTACCAGCTCTCTTCCTTTTTGCCCAAAGTCAAGAAAAGTAAAACAAGGTCAAGGAAAATGTATAAAACCGACAAAGAAAAATCCCCTCAGTCTCCAGATGTGATGGACCCAGGGGAAGATACGAGTCCCTTCAGCCGCGAGCGTACTCCAGACCCTTCGTTGTTCTTCGATTCCATGGACGTTTATATCAACATAAACAAATGTTTGAGAAAGAACGACTTCGAGACCCTGAGGTTAGCGTTTAGCCAGAAGATCCCTGTGGACATCAGAGATAATTTGTACAAAACGCCTCTCATGAACGCCTGCATCTCTGGGAACTACGAGATGGCTCGCTTCCTCATTGAACATGGGTAAGGAAGACCACAGAGTGGTGATGTAGGCCTTTCAATGCTGTTTCTACTGACTAGAGGTGTACCTGAAAATCAGTCTTAATTAAAAGTATAGATACCTTACTGCATAACTTACTTCAAGTCCCCAATTCCAATATGACTTTAGGTTTAGAAGCACCAACCTTTTTGAAACTGAGAGCTACTTCTTGGGTACCGATTAATGTGAAGGGCTACCAGTTTGATACACACTTCTGAAATAACACATTTGCTCAATTTACCTTTAATTATATGTTATTATTAATAATGAATGATATTCATCTATGTGAAGACACTGATCGTGTTGATGATTTCTCACAATAATTATCAACAATGATTTAACAAGGTAGGAAACAGATAAATATCAATATGCCAAACTTTATATATATCATTTATATAAACTTATATAACTATATATAACTTTATACCAATGCAAATGTGATTTAGAAAAGAATAGCAACAAACTAAAATTAGATGCAGCTCACTGGTAAGTGGCGCTATAGTGAGCTATTTTTAGAAAAGGCCATGGCTGATGTGGTCCTTGCGGGTGACCATGTTGGTGACCCCCTGGTTTAGAGTATCTGATTTGAATATAACTTTGAACAGTATTTTACTCATATTGACCGTCGGTTCAAAGATGCACTAGTCCTTAACACCAAGACACATGTTAGTGAAAACCTAAAAACAGTCAACACAACAGTTTCTTCAACACAACAGCCTCTTCAACATGTCAGAATGAACCAAAGATCAGACAAGTCAGACAAAGTAGAAAAGCAATCTTTCTAAAGGGGATCGTTAATGAACCAAAATATAACAGGATCATGTCACGTAGTCGAAGAACCATTCAAATTGAAACCGACCATTAAAATAAAAGTAAATAATTTTGGACAAAGTAAATCCAAAGTTGTCCGAACTGACTGGGATTGGATGCATTGCTCAGTCTCAGAGAGGGGTGATTATTTTTATTCGACTCCAAAAAATCTTTTTGAATTGAAAATAAAGCCAGCAGTGCAAAAAAGTAAATCCCAGGCAGCAGATGCAGGTTGGGAGATGTTGAGCGTTAATGATGTCTTCAGCAGAGGTGCAAAATGTAATTGGCAACACATTTTTAGTGGAGTAAAAAGTGCATATTCATGACAATAAAGTTATTCCTTCGCATATATATATTAAATCATAAATGTATTTGAGTAGAGAGTACATTTACTCAAATACTTTCCACCACTGCTACTGACTCTGTGTTCAGTCAGTTCATGAGGTGACACTAAACGCGTGTTTGATCCACGTTGTCAGGGCGAACGTGAATACGCACGATCAGCTGAAGTGGAGCAACCTACATCACGCCTGCTTGGGCGGACACACGGACATCGTGAAACTTCTTCTGGAGCACGGCGCTGTTGTAGATGCAAGGACTACAAATGATGTGACACCGCTAATGAGGGCCATCCAAAGCTGCCAGCTCTGCTGTGTGGATCTTCTCATCAAATCCGGTGCGGACATCATGGCCACGGACAAGCATGGTACTTAAATTATTATTATTGCAATGCTAAAGGATTCCCCAAACCTCTCCAGGCTTGAGGCTCCTCCTGATGACTAACCGAACCCTTTTGATGCATGCTTAAATTGTTGAATTCACTTTAGAGTTGCAGAAAAGTCACATTTTTGTTTTATCTCTATGTGTTTGTGTGTTTGTGTGCAGGACAAAGCTGCCTGTTCCTCGCCGAGAAATCCGGAAATGCACAAATCGAGACTCTGCTTAAAAATGCCCCCCAGCAATCAGAGGAAAACGAGGACCCACCAGAACCTCCTGAGATGGAGGTTAGACTGATAGAAAGACCGATCTCTCTCACCTGTATTCTCTTTACACATATTGCACTATACGAGGTGGTATCAAAAAGTTTCAAGACTAGCTCTATTCACAAGAAAGTACTTTATTTATCTTCAACATCTATCACCTTCAAAATAGTCTCCTTGCACAGCAATAGAGCGCCCCCAGGGTTCATTTCGAAGGGTCTCAAGCACCTTCTGCGATTGGCGCTGGATCTCCACAATGGTGTAAAATCAGCGAACTTTCAGCCGGATCTGTGCGAGTGGGGTGGGTGAGGGAAAGTGAGATCATGTGACTTGCTCTCCGCCGATCATCATGCACGAGTCGCCTAATAGATTTTTATTTTTATTTTTGGGGACTGAGGTCTTTGAAGATCTTCCTAAACTCTCTTGTCATCCTCTTGAAGAGCGCATGCAACTCAAAACACCTAGAACGACTTGACCGCAGCATGACCGCATGTCAAACATCTCCGTGACAGATTTTCCCAGTTTCATGCTGAATTTTCACGTTCACTCTTTGTTCCAACTTTCTGTTCGTGATAAAAAATTACAGACGTGGTAATGCACGTGGTCAGAAAAGCACCAGTTAGTCTCGAACCTTTTTCGATACCATCTCGTACTTCCCTGTACCATACGATGCTACATTCTAGCATACCATACAACACAATACCATCAAATAATATGTTAAATATTGGTTCACAAGAATGTCATGTTTTCACCTGTGTGTATTGAATTATTCTGATTTGCTATTTAGACACTCATGGTAGATTGAAACACATTCAAAAGAAAGCTATGGTGTGATATCGTGATATTTCAACATACACTTTATTCTACATCTCCACCACCATGGCCTGGTATTTCACCTTTAGCAATATGTAGTTTAGGAACTCTATAAAAATGTCTTTTCTGTGTTTGTCTGGGTTTTTTGTTTTGCAGAAAGGTTCGCCCAGCGCGACGGCTAAAGGATGCATGGTAGCTTTAAACCCTGCCGCTGCAGATCAGTGCATTACCCTTCCCTCTAAAACAGTAAGTCATTTATTCTTCATTTATTTTTACACAACGATTCTAAAGAATAAAATATACTGTTAATGCACCACTGTACAGTGTAAAATAAAAATTACTACAGACTTTAGCAAAAAGTAGATGTACGTTTTCATATGCACCCTGGGGTAAATAATAAATAAAAGGTCCATCATGTGGATACTACAGAGTGAAGTGTATAGTGTAAGATGTAATATGTATAGTGTATAGTGTAAGGGTGTAGTGTGTATAGTGCAGAATGTAAGTGTGTATAGTGAGGAGTGTAAGGGTGTAGTGTGTATGGTGCAGAATGTAAGTGTGTATAGTGTAGAGTGTAAGGGTGTAGTGTGTATAGTGCAGAATGTAAGTGTGTATAGTGTAGAGTGTAAGGGTGTAGTGTGTATAGTGCAGAATGTAAGTGTGTATAGTGTAAGGGTGTAGTGTGTATAGTGCAGAATGTAAGTGTGTATAGTGTAGAGTGTAAGGGTGTAGTGTGTATAGTGCAGAATGTAAGTGTGTATAGTGTAGAGTGTAAGGGTGTAGTGTGTAAGGTGCAGAATGTAAGTGTGTATAGTGTAGAGTGTAAGGGTGTAGCGTGTATAGTGCAGAATGTAAGTGTGTATAGTGTAGATTGTAAGGGTGTAGTGTGTATAGTGCAGAATGTAAGTGTGTATAGTGTAGAGTGTAAGGGTGTAGTGTGTATAGTGCAGAATGTAAGTGTGTATAGTGTAGAGTGTAAGGGTGTAGTGTGTATAGTGCAGAATGTAAGTGTGTATAGTGTAGAGTGTAAGGGTGTAGTGTGTATAGTGCAGAATGTAAGTGTGTATAGTGTAGAGTGTAAGGGTGTAGTGTGTATAGTGCAGAATGTAAGTGTGTATAGTGTAGAGTGTAAGGGTGTAGTGTGTATAGTGCAGAATGTAAGTGTGTATAGTGTAGAATGTAAGGGTGTAGTGTGTATAGTGCGGAATGTAAGTGTGTATAGTGTAGAGTGTAAGGGTGTAGTGTGTATAGTGCAGAATGTAAGTGTGTATAGTGAGGAGTGTAAGGGTGTAGTGTGTATAGTGCAGAATGTAAGTGTGTATAGTGTAGAGCAGGGGTGGCCAACCCGCGGTTCGCAAGCCGCATGCGGCTCTTATGTTCCTTTCGAAGTTTGTGTGTGTTTGATTTTTAATGTGCGTGTTCGCTTTGCTTAAGTTCAATACGGTATTTTTAAGACTTAAATGAGCGGCGCCCCTACTGGGAAACTTTGCGGTATATCAGACCTTGGCATGAGGCCAAACATAAATTACAGGGATGCACCGAGAATTTTCGGAAATACCTAAATCACCAAAACAACACGACAGAAACACAATTGTAATGACCAAATAAAAAAGCGCAGCAGCACACGGTTATCTGGATAAGAGCAACATGTCTGCGGTGTGAGGAGAGCGATTTGCAAAACATGCAATGCTGAAATTTCAAGAGGGGGTGTATCTGCAAAGAGTTTCTCCAAGTCGGGTTTAATTGATCACCTGAAATCCAAACATCCCGATTTCCATTCTAAATATGAGAACGCGGCGCAGAAAAGTAGTCAATCCGAGCATGCGCACTCCGTCTGTAGAGGACGTTTTTAAAAAGGCAGGAAAGTTTTCCAGTGACGATGCCAAGGCAAAAGGCATAACACAGAAAATTATCGAATTTATTGCCATTTGAATTGAATTTTCATTTCGGTGCATCCCTAAAATATTATCGTTGGTGTGGCCCTCTGACACAATTCAGCTTTCTCATGTGGCCCCTTGTAAAAATTAATTGCCCACCCGTGCAGTATATTCATCTCATGCACATTCGCATTTGACGAAAATACCGTATTGAACTCAAGCGAAGTGAACACGCACATAAAAAAAACACAAACAAGGTCTGTGTTTTCTACCCTGAAACATGTGAAATCAAAGCATCTATCTGTTCTGACTGACACACACGTGAAAGAATTGCTTCGAGTAGCAACAACGGAATACGAGACAGATTTGAAGGGGATTGTTCAAGGCAAAGAATGCCAAAAGTCCCACTAAGTAACATGCATAGTAAAAGAAAAACGCTATTGTAAATTATTATATATTTTTTTGTGGACTTAGTTAAACTGAGTTTGTGTGTGAGACAGTGCACACAATGTTCATTGTTGAAAATGACTGGCCTGTGGTCTTAGAACTGTAGGAGTCAATTTCTGTCATTATGTTGGTGTGTGACATTTACAATAAATCTGGCTGAGCAGAGGTGTGTGTGTGTGTGTGTGTGTGTGTGTGTGTGTGTGTGTGTGTGTGTGTGTGTGTGTGTGTGTGTGTGTGTGTGTGTAAGAGGAAGGGATGGGTGATGTTCATGTGTGCCCATGTGTATGATGTGGCTCTTTGCGGTAACACAGTAAAAAATGTGGCTCTCGGTCTCTGACTGGTTAGCCACCCCTGGTGTAGAGTGTAAAGGTGTTGTGTGTATAGTGCAGAATGCAAGTGTGTATAGTGTAGAGTGTAAGGGTGTAGTGTGTATAGTGTAGAGTGTAAGGTGTAGTGTGTATAGTGTAGAGTGTAAGGGTGTAGTGTGTATAGTGTAGAGTGTAAGGTGTAGTGTGTATAGTGTAGAGTGTAAGGGTGTAGTGTGTATAGTGTAGAATGTAAAGGTGTTGTGTTTATAGTGCAGAATGTAAGTGTGTAGAGTGTAGAGTGTAAGGGTATAGTGTGTATAGTCCAGAATGTAAGTGTGTATAGTGTAGAATGTAAGGGTGTAGTGTGTATAGTGCAGAATGTAAGTGTGTATAGTGTAGCGTGTAAGGGTGTAGTGTGTATAGTGTAGAATGTAAGGGTGTAGTGTGTATAGTGTAAGGGTGTAGTGTGTATAGTGTAGAATGTAAGGGTGTAGTGTGTATAGTGTAGAGTGTAAGGTGTAGTGTGTATAGTGTAGAGTGTAAGGTGTAGTGTGTATAGTGTAGAGTGTAAGGGTGTAGTGTGTATAGTGTAGAGTGTAAGGGTGTAGTGTGTATAGTGTAGAGTGTAAGGTGTAGTGTGTATAGTGTAGTGTGTATAGTGTATAGTGTAAGGGTGTAGTGTGTATAGTGTAGAATGTAAGGGTGTAGTGTGTATAGTGTAAGGGTGTAGTGTGTATAGTGTAGAATGTAAGGGTGTAGTGTGTATAGTGTAGAGTGTAAGGTGTAGTGTGTATAGTGTAGAGTGTAAGGTGTAGTGTGTATAGTGTAGAGTGTAAGGGTGTAGTGTGTATAGTGTAGAGTGTAAGGGTGTAGTGTGTATAGTGTAGAGTGTAAGGTGTAGTGTGTATAGTGTAGTGTGTATAGTGTAGAGTGTAAGGGTGTAGTGTGTATAGTGTAGAATGTAAGGGTGTGTTGTGCATAGTGTATAGTGTAAGGGTGTAGTGTGTATAGTGTAGCGTATAAGGGTGTCTAGTGTAGAATGTAAGGGTGTAGCATGTTTAGTTTATGTCTACAGTGTGTGATTTGTGTGGGTTTTGTAAGGTATTTTAATGTAAGGATATAGTGTGTATAGTGTAGAGTGTGCTGTAGTATAAGGGTGTAGAGTGTATACTGTAGAATGTAAGGGTGTAGTGTGTATAGTGTAAAATGTAAGGATGTAGTGTGTATAGTGTAAGGGTGGAGTGTGTATAGTGTAGAGTATAAGGGTGTAGAGTGTATAGTGTAGAATATAAGGGTGTGGTATGTATAGTGTATACTGTGGAGTTTAAGGGTGTAGTGTGTAGAGTGTAAGGGTGTAGTGTGTATAGTGTAAGGGTGTAGTGTGTATAGTGTAGAATGTAAGGGTGTAGAGTGTATAGTGTAGAGTATAAGGGTGTAGCGTGTATAGTGTAGAATGTAATTGTTCAAGGCAAAGAATGCCAAAAGTCCCACTAAGTAACATGCATAGTAAAAGAAAAACGCTATTGTAAATTTTTTTGTGGACTTAGTTAAACTGAGTTTGTGTGTGAGACAGTGCACACAATGTTCATTGTTGAAAATGACTGGCCTGTGGTCTTAGAACTGTAGGAGTCAATTTCTGTCATTATGTTGGTGTGTGACATTTACAATAAATCTGGCTGAGCAGAGGTGTGTGTGTGTGTGTGTGTGTGTGTGTGTGTGTGTGTGTGTGTGTGTGTGTGTGTGTGTGTGTGTGTGTGTGTGTGTGTGTGTGTAAGAGGAAGGGATGGGTGATGTTCATGTGTGCCCATGTGTATGATGTGGCTCTTTGCGGTAACACAGTAAAAAATGTGGCTCTCGGTCTCTGACTGGTTAGCCACCCCTGGTGTAGAGTGTAAAGGTGTTGTGTGTATAGTGCAGAATGCAAGTGTGTATAGTGTAGAGTGTAAGGGTGTAGTGTGTATAGTGTAGAGTGTAAGGTGTAGTGTGTATAGTGTAGAGTGTAAGGGTGTAGTGTGTATAGTGTAGAGTGTAAGGTGTAGTGTGTATAGTGTAGAGTGTAAGGGTGTAGTGTGTATAGTGTAGAATGTAAAGGTGTTGTGTTTATAGTGCAGAATGTAAGTGTGTAGAGTGTAGAGTGTAAGGGTATAGTGTGTATAGTCCAGAATGTAAGTGTGTATAGTGTAGAATGTAAGGGTGTAGTGTGTATAGTGCAGAATGTAAGTGTGTATAGTGTAGCGTGTAAGGGTGTAGTGTGTATAGTGTAGAATGTAAGGGTGTAGTGTGTATAGTGTAAGGGTGTAGTGTGTATAGTGTAGAATGTAAGGGTGTAGTGTGTATAGTGTAGAGTGTAAGGTGTAGTGTGTATAGTGTAGAGTGTAAGGTGTAGTGTGTATAGTGTAGAGTGTAAGGGTGTAGTGTGTATAGTGTAGAGTGTAAGGGTGTAGTGTGTATAGTGTAGAGTGTAAGGTGTAGTGTGTATAGTGTAGTGTGTATAGTGTATAGTGTAAGGGTGTAGTGTGTATAGTGTAGAATGTAAGGGTGTAGTGTGTATAGTGTAAGGGTGTAGTGTGTATAGTGTGTATAGTGTAGAATGTAAGGGTGTAGTGTGTATAGTGTAAGGGTGTAGTGTGTATAGTGTAGAATGTAAGGGTGTAGTGTGTATAGTGTAGAGTGTAAGGTGTAGTGTGTATAGTGTAGAGTGTAAGGTGTAGTGTGTATAGTGTAGAGTGTAAGGGTGTAGTGTGTATAGTGTAGAGTGTAAGGGTGTAGTGTGTATAGTGTAGAGTGTAAGGTGTAGTGTGTATAGTGTAGTGTGTATAGTGTAGAGTGTAAGGGTGTAGTGTGTATAGTGTAGAATGTAAGGGTGTGTTGTGCATAGTGTATAGTGTAAGGGTGTAGTGTGTATAGTGTTGCGTATAAGGGTGTATAGTGTAGAATGTAAGGGTGTAGCATGTTTAGTTTATGTCTACAGTGTGTGATTTGTGTGGGTTTTGTAAGGTATTTTAATGTAAGGATATAGTGTGTATAGTGTAGAGTGTGCTGTAGTATAAGGGTGTAGAGTGTATACTGTAGAATGTAAGGGTGTAGTGTGTATAGTGTAAAATGTAAGGATGTAGTGTGTATAGTGTAAGGGTGGAGTGTGTATAGTGTAGAGTATAAGGGTGTAGAGTGTATAGTGTAGAATATAAGGGTGTGGTATGTATAGTGTATACTGTGGAGTTTAAGGGTGTAGTGTGTAGAGTGTAAGGGTGTAGTGTGTATAGTGTAAGGGTGTAGTGTGTATAGTGTAGAATGTAAGGGTGTAGAGTGTATAGTGTAGAGTATAAGGGTGTAGCGTGTATAGTGTAGAATGTAATTGTTCAAGGCAAAGAATGCCAAAAGTCCCACTAAGTAACATGCATAGTAAAAGAAAAACGATATTGTAAATTATTATATATTTTTTTGTGGACTTGGTTAAACTGAGTTTGTGTGTGAGACAGTGCACACAATGTTCATTGTTGAAAATGACTGGCCTGTGGTCTTAGAACTGTAGGAGTCAATTTCTGTCATTATGTTGGTGTGTGACATTTACAATAAATCTGGCTGAGCAGATGTGTGTGTGTGTGTGTGTGTGTGTGTGTGTGTGTGTGTGTGTGTGTGTGTGTGTGTGTGTGTGTGTGTGTGTGTGTAAGAGGAAGGGATGGGTGATGTTCATGTGTGCCCATGTGTATGATGTGGCTCTTTGCGGTAACACAGTAAAAAATGTGGCTCTCGGTCTCTGACTGGTTAGCCACCCCTGGTGTAGAGTGTAAAGGTGTTGTGTGTATAGTGCAGAATGCAAGTGTGTATAGTGTAGAATGTAAGGGTGTAGTTTGTATAGTGCAGAATGTAAGGGTGTAGTGTGTAGCGTGTAAGGGTGTAGTGTGTATAGTGTAGAATGTAAGGGTGTAGTGTGTATAGTGTAGAGTGTAAGGTGTAGTGTGTATAGTGTAGAGTGTAAGGGTGTAGTGTGTATAGTGTAGAGTGTAAGGTGTAGTGTGTATAGTGTAGAGTGTAAGGGTGTAGTGTGTATAGTGTAGAGTGTAAGGTGTAGTGTGTATAGTGTAGAGTGTAAGAGTGTAGTGTGCATAGTGTAGAATGTAAAGGTGTTGTGTGTATAGTGCAGAATGTAAGTGTGTAGAGTGTAGAGTGTAAGGGTATAGTGTGTATAGTCCAGAATGTAAGTGTGTATAGTGTAGAATGTAAGGGTGTAGTGTGTATAGTGCAGAATGTACGTGTGTATAGTGTAGCGTGTCAGGTTGTAGTGTGTATAGTGTAGAATGTAAGGGTGTAGTGTGTATAGTGTAAGGGTGTAGTGTGTATAGTGTAGAATGTAAGGGTGTAGTGTGTATAGTGTAGAGTGTAAGGTGTAGTGTGTATAGTGTAGAGTGTAAGGTGTAGTGTGTATAGTGTAGAGTGTAAGGGTGTAGTGTGTATAGTGTAGCGTGTAAGGGTGTAGTGTGTATAGTGTAGAGTGTAAGGTGTAATGTGTATAGTGTAGTGTGTATAGTGTAGAGTGTAAGGGTGTAGTGTGTATAGTGTAGAATGTAAGGGTGTGTTGTGCATAGTGTATAGTGTAAGGGTGTAGTGTGTATAGTGTAGCGTATAAGGGTGTATAGTGTAGAATGTAAGGGTGTAGCATGTTTAGTTTATGTCTACAGTGTGTGATTTGTGTGGGTTTTGTAAGGTATTTTAATGTAAGGATATAGTGTGTATAGTGTAGAGTGTGATGTAGTATAAGGGTGTAGAGTGTATACTGTAGAATGTAAGGGTGTAGTGTGTATAGTGTAAAATGTAAGGATGTAGTGTGTATAGTGTAAGGGTGGAGTGTGTATAGTGTAGAGTATAAGGGTGTAGAGTGTATAGTGTAGAATATAAGGGTGTAGTATGTATAGTGTATACTGTGGAGTTTAAGGGTGTAGTGTGTAGGGTGTAAGGGTGTAGTGTGTATAGTGTAAGGGTGTAGTGTGTATAGTGTAAAATGTAAGGGTGTAGAGTGTATAGTGTAGAGTATAAGGGTGTAGCGTGTATAGTGTAGAATGTAAGGGTGTAGAGTGTATAGTGTAGAATGTAAGGGTTTAGTGTGTATAGTGTAGAGTATAAGGGTGTAGCGTGTATAGTGTAGAATGTAAGGGTTTAGCGTGTATAGTGTAGAATGTAGGAGTGTAGTGTATATAGTGTAGAGTGTAAGGGTGTAGAGTGTATAGTGTAGAATGTAAGGGTGTAGAGAGTATAGTGTAGAATGTAAGGGTGTAGTGTGTATAGTGTAGAGTATAAGGGTGTAGAGTTTATAGTGTAGAATGTAAGGGTGTAGTGTGTATAGTGTAGAGTGTAAGGGTGTAGAGTGTATAGTGTAGAATGTAATGGTGTAGTGTGTATAGTGTAGAGTATAAGGGTGTAGAGTGTATAGTGTAGAATGTAAGGGCGTAGTGTGTACAGTGTAGAGTATAAGGGTGTAGAGTGTATAGTGTAGAGTATAAGGGTGTAGCGTGTATAGTGTAGAGTATAAGGGTGTAGAGTGTATAGTGTAGAGTGTAAGGGTGTAGTGTGTATAGTGTACAGTATAAGGGTGTAAAGTGTATAGTGTAGAATGTAAGGGTGTAGAGTGTATAGTGTAGAGTATAAGGGTGTAGAGTGTATAGTGTAGAATGTAAGGGTGTAGAGTGTATAGTTTAGAGTATAAGGGTGTAGAATGTATAGTGTAGAATGTAAGGGTGTAGTGTGTATAGTGTAGAGTGTAAGGGTGTAGAGTGTATAGTGTAGAGTATAAGGGTGTAGAGTGTATAGTGTAGAATGTAAGGGTTTAGTGTGTATACTGTAGAGTATAAGGGTGTAGAGTGTATAGTGTAGAGTGTAAGGGTGTAGTGTGTATAGTGTAGAGTGTAAGGGTGTAGAGTGTATAGTGTAGAGTATAAGGGTGTAAAGTGTATAGTGTAAAATGTAAGGGTGTAGTGTGTATAGTGTAGAGTGTAAGGGTGTAGAGTGTATAGTGTAGAGTATAAGGGTTTAGTGTGTATAGTGTAGAATGTAAGGGTGTAGAGTGTATAGTGTAAGGGTGTAGAGTGTATAGTGTAAGGGTGTAGAGTGTATAGTGTAGAGTATAAGGGTGTAGAGTGTATAGTGTAGAATGTAAGGGTTTAGTGTGTATAGTGTAGAGTATAAGGGTGTAGAGTGTATAGTGTAGAATGTAAGGGTGTAGAGTGTATAGTGTAGAGTGTAAGGGTGTAGAGTGTATAGTGTAGAATGTAAGGGTTTAGTGTGTATAGTGTAGAATGTAAGGGTGTAGAGTGTATAGTGTAGAGTATAAGGGTGTAGTGTGTATAGTGTAGAATGAAAGGGTTTAGTGTGTATAGTGTAGAGTATAAGGGTGTAGAGTGTATAGTGTAGAGTATAAGGGTGTAGAGTGTATAGTGTAGAATGTAAGGGTTTAGTGTGTATAGTGTAGAATGTAAGGGTGTAGAGTGTATAGTGTAGAATGTAAGGGTGTAGAGTGTATAGTGTAGAATGTAAGGGTGTAGAGTGTATAGTGTAGAGTATAAGGGTGTAGAGTGTATAGTTTAGAGTATAAGGGTGTAGAATGTATAGTGTAGAATGTAAGGGTGTAGTGTGTATAGTGTAGAGTGTAAGGGTGTAGAGTGTATAGTGTAGAGTATAAGGGTGTAGAGTGTATAGTGTAGAATGTAAGGGTTTAGTGTGTATACTGTAGAGTATAAGGGTGTAGAGTGTATAGTGTAGAGTGTAAGGGTGTAGTGTGTATAGTGTAGAGTATAAGGGTGTAGAGTGTATAGTGTAGAGTGTAAGGGTGTAGTGTGTATAGTGTAGAATGTAAGGGTGTAGAGTGTATAGTGTAGAGTGTAAGGGTGTAGAGTGTATAGTGTAGAATGTAAGGGTTTAGTGTGTATAGTGTAGAATGTAAGGGTGTAGAGTGTATAGTGTAGAGTGTAAGGGTGTAGAGTGTATAGTGTAGAATGTAAGGGTGTAGAGTGTATAGTGTAGAGTATAAGGGTGTAGAGTGTATAGTGTAGAGTATAAGGGTGTAGAGTGTATAGTGTAGAATGTAAGGGTTTAGTGTGTATAGTGTAGAATGTAAGGGTGTAGAGTGTATAGTGTAGAGTATAAGGGTGTAGAGTGTATAGTGTAGAGTATAAGGGTGTAGAGTGTATAGTGTAGAATGTAAGGGTTTAGTGTGCATAGTGTAGAATGTAAGGGTGTAGAGTGTATAGTGTAGAGTATAAGGGTGTAGAGTGTATAGTGTAGAATGTAAGGGTTTAGTGTGTATAGTGTAGAATGTAAGGGTGTAGAGTGTATAGTGTAGAATGTAAGGGTGTGGAGTGTATAGTGTAGAATGTAAGGGTGTAGAGTGTATAGTGTAGAGTGTAAGGGTGTAGAGTGTATAGTGTAGAGTGTAAGGGTGTAGCATGTTTAGTTTATGTCTACAGTGTGTGATTTGTGTGGGTATTTGTAAGGTATTTTAAGGTATATAAATATCCAGGGTTAAATCTTTGCACTGTACAGTGTGAACAAGCCTCAAACGAAAAATGTGAACATGACAATTTGTAACGTATGAAATGTGTGTATTGTAGATCTGGGGGGAGAAGGTTGTAACAACTCTTAAGCTGAAGCGGAGAATTGAAGAAAGGCATGTCCATTTTGCAGAAGACATAATGACAGTCTCAGACGAATCAGAGATAAATAGCCAGATTTCGCCATCCTCAACTGCGGGGCCATCGAAGACTCCAAAACGTTCACCAAGCAAAAGAAAACAATAAACTGCTTACTGTAGGAAACATTGTACTCTCAAAATTCATGTAGTTTTCCCACCCAGTCTGGATGATGGAGCACACTGCTTTCACATAAACACTTTGAAGGCCTTTTTATTGTAAAACTATAAGGCTGTTTGTTGAATGTGTCTAATTCTTTTTACCAGACAAATTCTTTAAAAAATATTTTCCTTGTGTTTAAGAATTTATTTAAGCTAATTGAAAAATCATTTGCAGGTTTGTTTTGTATACTAAATATATAGTAAACCAGTATTTAAGATGATGATAATAATAATAATAATAATAATAATAATAATAATAATAATAATAATAATAATAATAGTAATTGCAGTGCTGTATGTATGGAAATGTATACTCTATAACACATTATGAATTTATTACATGTCTTAATGTCATATTTTCCAAAATTATTAGGTCATTTCATATTATTTGGAACAAATTAAAATAAGATACACCAAATGCAATATCCAATTATGATAAGACAGAACAGTGTATCTAAAAACTTTGTCGTAATTAAGTCCCAAATCATATGTAATTTAAACATAATTTTTTCATACAAATGGTTTAAACTAAAAATGGACTAAAGATTGTGTGTGTGTGTGTGTGTGTGTGTGTGTGTGTGTGTGTGTGTGTGTGTGTGTGTGTGTGTGTGTGTGTGTGTGTATATATATATACAGTACAGACCAAAAGTTTGGACAATGAAAATTGTAGAGTCACACTGAAGGCATCAAGGGCTATTTGACCAAGAAGGAGAGTGATGGGGTGCTGCGCCAGATGACCTGGCCTCCACAGTCACCGGACCTGAACCCAATCGAGATGGTTTAGGGGTGAGCTGGACCGCAGAGTGAAGGCAAAAGGGCCAACAAGTGCCAAGCATCTCTCGGGGAACTCCTTCAAGACTGTTGGAAGACCATTTCAGGTGACTACCTCTTGAAGCTCATCAAGAGAATGCCAAGAGTGTGCAAGGCAGTAATCAAAGCAAAAGGTGGCTACTTTGAAGAACCTAGAATATGACATTTTTCAGTTGTTTCACACTTTTTTGTTATGTATATAATTCCATATATAATTCCACATGTGTTCATTCATAGTTTTGATGCCTTCAGTGTGAATCTACAATTTTCATAGTCATGAAAATAAAGAAAACTCTTTGAATGAGAAGGTGTGTCCAAACTTTTGGTCTGTACTGTGTATATATATATCACCATTCTCCCTTTTCCCAGACACCTTATTTAACTTAAAAATGAAAGAAAAGAAAAATGAATTGCTTTCATTTAAAGAAAACATAAAATAATGTAATATACTGTATATCTCTTGACCTCAGCCTCATCACAATACATAAAGGATACAGGCACAAAGGATAAAAGCACAATCTTCTGGAAGAACAGTTCAGGGACTTGCAGTAAAGGACAGAACTCACGTCAATTGTTTTTTTTTTTCCATTTCAGGCAACGAAACAACGTTCCTCCAGGACCAAGGTGTTACATAGAAGAACATAAATGAACACAAGATGACGCAAAAGACCTTGTGCACTGCATCAAATGTGAACAATATTTAGTGCAAACAAACACACCACAATGAGACATTAAACACAGTAACTGTGCATCACTGACCAGTGCATTCAATTTGTGTTCGTGCAAATATATAATTATATAAAGTCCAATAATAATAATAATAATAATATTAATAATAAATCAAAACATTGTTGGTTTAGCAGCAGCTATTTGTGCAAGAGGTTTCGATGGTCTTCATTTGAGTGTGTATGTGTGCAGGAGCACATGCTTGTGTGTGTGTGTGTGTGTGTGTGTGTGTGTGTGTGTGTGTGTGTGTGTGTGTGTGTGTGTGTGTGTGTGTGTTGTTTGGGGAATTTCAGCTCATATTTGTGAAGATCATCCTTTATAGGTGGGAATTGGTATCGGTACTAAAGTTATGAATCTGCTGAATTGCATTGTATTTGACATTTTATATTACATCCCAGGATCCCTGCAACAGAAATGACTTGTCCTGTGAGAAATATCAAGCGTGGCAACTTCATTTCTGCAGCGCATTGTATCAGAGCTGCGTTATTAGAAATAGATGGTGCACGTAAACACACAAAGGCCCAACTGGGCGCGTTAGACGACAAATTCCTAGTATTATTGTCCTAAGTATGAAAACATTGTATTTAATAAACGATTCAATAATAGAAAGAAAAAAAAAACAATCACAATTCAAACAAAGCAAAGCCTTGAAATGTAATGAAGGATCACTGGGTGTATTCAATGAGCCACCTGCGCTGTGTCTATATAGTGACAGCTCTGATTGGATCAACCCTACACACGGGTTTGTTAGCTCTACGGGACATAAAGGCAAATTTGGGGGGATTTGGCTCACACCCTGGTGTGTGGCACACGACTGATGGTGACGGCAGATGGCGACCTTTGACCTCCTGTCACCCCTGGCTAAGTAATCTCCTCCCTGGAGGATGCAGTCTGTCCATTGTGTTTTGTCTTGTTTTAGTTTGGCCAAGTGATGGATGGTGAAGTCGGTGCAAGTCAAAAAGAGGGATGAAAAAAATAAAGTGTTCTTCTTGTAAAACTGTCATGTCTTGATCATTTTATCCTGGTTTAAAATGAAGGGGTTTCTATAAGCATTTGTTTAAAAAAAAAACAAAAAACAATGCAATTGATGCAATGGAAAAAATATGATGCTATGCAATTCAATACTGTACTGCGCTTTTTTTGGGGGGGGTTCAGACAATTACTTAAGTGCCTTCTGACGCATGGCCCTTTCACAAACAGGCCTTTGTAGTGCGAAAAAAAAGAAAAAAAATTCATTAAAACCAGACGTTCTTTTCCTGTTCTGTCTGCAGGAAGTTACAGCTCTACCTCTGCCAGGTTAATCTGTATTCTATGTGACTCTCAGGACACGCCTCGGCCTCCGTAGTGTTGCGATACGTCATATTCACGTAGCAGCAGCGGCGCTGAGGGAACGCGCTCGAGAAACGGTTTAGAGAGAAGAAATCGGTCTACATATCAAATATTGGTCACAAATTATTGGTCACTTTTTGAATAATAAGAGTATAGCGCATCTACTAAATATTATATATAAATAAATAGGTTTCGATTGATGCGAATATGTAAAAACGATGCATCATGATACGAATGCCAACTTGTATTCCCTCTCTAGTGAATGCAACCAACCTTCATCGCAAACCCATGAGGGAGAATCGTAAACACACTTTATGAAATCACTCTGGTATGAAATCCAAAGTTTGCAACAACTCATCATCTAGTCAAGACTTACAATCTTATTTCTAGAACAGAATTCTTTCAGCTTCTCCCGTTAGGGGTCGCCACAGCGGATCCTCCACATGTTTGATTTGGCACATGTTTTTACGCTGGATGCCCTTCCTAACGCAACCCTCCCCATTTATCCGGGCTTGGGACCGGCACTAAGAGTGGCTGGGGTTGGTTCCCTGACCGGGGATCGAACCCGGGCTGCAACGGTGAGAGCGCCGCATCCTAACCACTAGACCACCAGGGACCCTCGCTTTAAGACAGAATATATAATGAAAATTCCTAAATTAAGAGGAATTGTTTTGTTTACTAGCGCTGGTTTTAAGATCTTTTCACACAAATGAAGAAAAGTTTTAAGTGTTTTAATACTCATTTAAATATATTTTGTGTTTCCTTATTTCCAGAAATCCTACTTAGTGTAATTATCTTAGATAATTTACCTTTTTTCTAGTCTGTATCTTCTTAAGTCGTGCATTTGTTTCTTCTATTTAGACGGTTATTTTCTGGTGTGAACTGTTCACAATGTCACTGTTCCAAAAAAAGTCCTTTCCCTTTTCTCTCTATACCTCATGCTTCACTGTGTGTTTTACAGTCAAAGCAGGTCCCATGTGAACCCAGTGTGTGTGTATGTATGTGATCTATCACTGTTCTGGCATGATTCCAGCACCAGGCACAATGCAGCACGGACCACAGAGATTAAAAATACATCAGAAACAGAAGCATGAGAACAGTTCAGCAGTTTCTCTGTGCAATTAGATCATCTTACAGGTCTGGAACAATGTATGTATCATGTGCATGTGTGTGTGTGTGTGTGTGTGTGTGTGTGTGTGTTTGTTTAAGATATTGACAAGGGTGCAAGCTAATATTGTTCTTGTGAACACTTAGTGGTATCGATCGTACTGGGTTTGTGCTCGTGTCAGTGAGAGAAAGACAGGGAGAGAAAGAGAGTGCGAGAGGGAATGAGAAAGATAAGCTCGGAGTGAGATTTATGTGGATGCAGGCTGGAACAGAGAGAGAGAAAGAGAGAAAAGGAGTTTGATAGAGTCACAAAGAGAGTAAAGATGACCGTATTGTATACATGCAAGAGTGAAATGACACGACACAACGATGATTTTAAGACATACAAACAGACATACATTTTTGTATTAAATAATGAAGAATGACATTGAAAACACTTCTTGGGGCACAAGGGCTTGGTCACAGATCCCATCAAATTGTGAAGCAGTAGTTAGTAGATGGGAAAAATTTTCATTTTTTGCACCAACTCATCCAGGAAAATCCAAAAATTACAGTTTGTGAGATCGAGATGTTACTCTTGTTCACATGTTCCCCTACTCAGCGATATCCACGTGAGATCCACGTGTGGGATACGGAGTAAATGAGGCCTAAAGAGTCTATATTTAACTGTACGTCATGTGATCGTGAGCAAATTTATAACTGGTCAGTTTTTTTTTTTTTACATTTCAACAAAATACAGACTAAATACAAAAACATTTTACTCAAGGAAAACAATTTCTTTTTTTTGGACAATTTCAATCCAATTGTGAACGACTATGCTTCCTTTGTGACTTATCAAAGCCAGCTATCCACATCTTTCTCAATCAGCTGGTCTTGCTGGATCATGGGGCAGCATAACATACTCAGAGTAAAGCGATATCTGCCCTCTTCCACATACATGAGGTTACGGATGCCAGTGATTGGCTAGCATTAGTGTGATTGACATAAGAGACAACTTATGTCCCTCCCACCTCCCCATTAACAAAAAAACAATGGAGCAAACAATTTTTTGTTGCCCCACTCACAAAGATGTATGTTTCATTTCCTAATTTGTTTGAATTCATAGTCTGTTCTTTATCTGTTAATTACCAGTCACATTAACAATTCAGTCGTTCATCCCACTTACAAACAATAATCTAAAAAATGGGTGTAAAGAGTCTGGATTTTATTGGAAAACCACAAATAAACCTAATGGAAGACCTTGTTCTCGGAATGTGCATATGGGTTTCCTTATGGTTTCTCCAATTTGCTTCCACTTCCCAAACACATGCCGGTAGTTGAATGTCAGGGGTTATGCCAATTTGCCCATAGGTGTGAATGAGTGTGTGAATGTGTGTGAAAAAATGTGTGTGTTTCAACAATTCATCCCCAAAAAAGGAAAAACCAATGTGATATTAATTGCATTAGTTTAATCAGGACAGTGAAGTAACTGAAGAAAAAACCCCCACAAAATACATACTGTATTCCACAGACCAAATAAATTCCAGATGGTCACTTCAAGCTAGAAAAACAAATGCTGCATTGTAAATAAAGGCAGGAACGCAAAACAAATCACTGAACGAGGAAGAAAATGATGCATCTCCCCTTGCATACAGTATGTCGTCCTGCAATCAATTTTCACAAGCCAAGAAAATGTACTGAGCTCAATTTATGGCATGTTTCTCAATAAGACATTGTTAAAAAATTGCTTTATTCTGGCAATTATTTCCTGAAAAAAATGATGTAAAACATTTGCTATTTGTTAATTAGAATCAATGAAATAATTTTACTGGAATGTAATTAATTATTACTTTTTGAAAAGTTCATCCAAAAATCATTTTGTAATCTTATTATTATGTTGAGAAATAACACATAAATTGGCCTGGATCATCATTTTTTCAACAAAAAACTAAACAAAATAAGCAAACAAAAAAAACTGTACCACAGCACTGCAGTATAACAATTACAGCAGAATTTTTCAGTAAAAAAACAAACAAACAAACAAACAAAAAAAACGCTTCCTGTCCAGTCAAGCCACAAAATCAATATGTACAGTGTGAGTGACGTTGATACACAGTGCACGTTAACATACACACGATTTGGTCCGATCTTTTTTTTTTTTCCATCTCATTAAACGTTTCAATTCAGGTTTAGTCCATCTGAAGTCTTTAGAAGGAGGTACAGGGTTGTAGGACCATGATCGTTTTTTTTCGTTTTTCATCTCTCTGTGTCTTTCTCCTCAGATTGTGATGAAAGCTCCTTGGTCGCTGTTGGCCGATTCGGGTTCCACGCAGCGTCCGCGTCTACGTGTCACCATTCGCTTGCGGTGGAATTTGGCGTAGCACCGGAGACCTTCGTGCACAGAAAATATGTCAGGTCTCAGAGCTACAAAATTCAGACACTTTGTTTCTATATTACTAAATGAAACTCAAATGTTCTCCACAGCCAACTGGCAGGAAATGCTAGATTTATTGAATGGGATTTATGTAAATATTCTGAGCATAGATTCATTTAAACCAATCCTTCAGATTCATTGCTTCACCATATAAAATCTCATTTTCAGGTCTGTCATTGTGCCACATTGTTGCTGTTGCTTGAAATTGCGTCTCATTGTCATGCACGTGTTAGTGACATCCACACGTGTGCATTTCGAACCTGGCTTGACAATCTTTCAGGTATTTGGGTAGACATTTGTAGACATTTATTTTACATTTATGATCCTTTTTTTGTAAGTAGAGACCAATTTAGAGCCCAAGAATAATGATTTAATAAGTAATTTTTGTATCAACGGCAATAATTACACGCACCTTTTCAAATGAGAGTTCAGTGGACTTTTCTTTTCCCGACATTTTAGTCTCAACAAACAAACTTTGCCCGGAAAGAACAGTTTTCCATATAGAGAATGATCTAGGTAAGTCAGACATTTCAGCACTACATACACTTTATGGACAAAAGTTTGTGAACACTTGACCATAAGATCAGTATGTGGTTTTTTGAACATCTTATTCCACCATTTAATCCCCATTTGCAGTCCTCCTCTCTTCTGGGAAGATGTTCCACTAGATTTTGGATTGTGCTTTTGCCACATTCAGCCACAAGTGTGTTAAAAGTAAAATCAGGTACTGATGTAGGGGATGTGAGGAGGCCTAGGGTGCAGTCAAAGTTCCAGTTTATCTCAAAGTTCTTTCACTCCAGCCCATGTGAAGCATATCTTCATGAAGCTGACTTTAGGTTTGGGTCTCCTAGTTCAAGTAAATGGAAAATTCTATGCTATTACATCCTGAGAAATTTTTATTATTATCTGCCTTTAACTGTGTGTATGTTTAGAGACAGTGGTGTTGAGTGAAAGAAAGGAGATGGAGCTGGAGGTAGCAGAGCTGAAAATGTTGAGCGACGATGGACAGGATTAAAAATTAGTTTATTAGAGGAACAGCGCATGTAGGACGTTTTGAAGACAAGGTGAGCTAGACCCGATTGAGATGGTTTGGAGATGTGCAGAGGAGGGACATGGGGTATATCAGTAGGCGAATGCTGAGAATGGAACCACCAGGAAGGAGGAAAAGAGGAAGATCAAGGAGGAGGTTTATGGATGTGGTGAGGGAAGACATGCAGGTAGTTGGTTTAAAAGAGGCAGATGTAGAGGACAAAGTAGAATGAAGACGGATCATCGAAATCCTGTTTAAAGAGTTGTGAATGAGCCATTACTAGCACCCACCTTCTTCACACATGCAGTCATCGTAGCACTTGTTGTTCAGACCACGGTTATGTGGTTTGCACTCGTGATGTCTGAGGTCACAGCAGGACCCTGAAATGATTTACATAAGACTTTAAAAAAAATGCTTGGTGTGGTCAGGGGTCTGTTTCATTAATCTTATTGCTTATTGGCTGTTATGTTCATGAACCAACCAGGCAGGCAGTCGAGGTGATGATCACATGGTTCAACGTCATCCTCGCTTACGGTCACATTTCTGTTACTCATGTTCTTGCTGCGACGTTTGTCTTTGTGTAAAAAATAAATACAAAAATATATATATTTATATCCAAAATACTATGATTTATTATGGCTACAATGTTCCTATTATCAATTTTATAACGAGACTCTTTGCTTAATCAACTCAGTTCCGTGGGGTGTCCCCCCCGGTGTCCCCCCGCTGGCATGGGGCAGATGTCGCCCCTTGACCCCTAAATCCGCCACTGCCAAGCGCCAATCAAAACAAGTTAAAAACAGAGCGCACGCTGATTGGTGGCTTGCTTGCTTGCTATAAATATATATATATATATATATATATATATATATATATATATATATATATATATATATAAAATAAATACATATATAAAATAAATAAATAAAACACAAAATGGCACCATGTTCTTGATTCTGCCGGAGTTCACTTTCGGAAATCGATAACAACATTATGAAAGATGAACGCGTGTCTGCGTCCAACTTGCTGACGGTCAAATTGAACTATAATAATTAAAATATTTTTTATTGATTACTTCAAGCAATCTCAGCACCGGGAAAATTTGATTATTAAACAGCCCGTCAACCTATTTTTATATAATTAACTTTTAGCTAGTGCTTTTGTGGTGAATTCAGTATCGACCTGCTGAGGCTTTTCTCGCTTTTCTCGCTCACTCAGGCTCTTTTTTCCCTCGAGTGTCCGAAGATAAACTTAATCTTGCCATATATATATATATAGTGAAGTATAGTAAAAAAATGCTTATCGATTAGCTGTAAAAAATTGGCTTTTGTAGCAGTTAATTTTAATTAAATGAGGGCTTAGAATAAGTAAATTCCAAGAAACATTTTTTCATTCAAGCTTTAAAAATTAAGTCAAATAAAATAAGAAATCCTGTCAGAAGTTCCTGTTAGCTAGCTAGCTATTCTTCACAGTAAATATGACTTCAGATCTTCTTTATTCAAACTGTCCGTTTGATCATTTTAACTCCTTCAGTTCCTTTTAAATGATAAGCTTCATATTATTAAATAAATATCAGGGTCAATCATTATGTACAAACATAACAAAAAGCATCCCCTCAGACATAATTCACATTATCCAGTTGGCTAGTATTAGCAGTGAACATAAAACCACATTGTACCTTTTTTCTTGTTTGATGGCCAGCTGTCCTCAGGCCTCATGTCCTCGTAGTCTGTCCAGTCAAAAAGAGCCATGTCCAAAGTAGGCAATACTTCACCTTGAGCTTTTCCTCGACCTACCTTCTATGTGCAAACACACAGACACACAGACAGAGGTTACTTTATCATATACAGTACAGACCAAAAGTTTGGACACACCTTCTCATTCAAAGAGTTTTCTTTATTTTCATGACTATGAAAATTGTAGAGTCACACTGAAGGCATCAAGGGCTATTTGACCAAGAAGGAGAGTGATGGAGTGCTGCGCCAGATGACCTGGCCTCCACAGTCACCGGACCTGAACCCAATCGAGATGGTTTAGGGGGTGAGCTGGACCGCAGAGTGAAGGCAAAAGTGCCAACAAGTGCCAAGCATCTCTCGGGGAACTCCTTCAAGACTGTTGGAAGACCATTTCAGGTGACTACCTCTTGAAGCTCATCAAGAGAATGCCAAGAGTGTGCAAAGCAGTGATCAAAGCAAAAGGTGGCTACTTTGAAGAACCTGAAATATGACATTTTTCAGTTGTTTCACACTTTTTTGTTATGTATATAATTCCATATATAATTCCACGTGTTAATTCATAGTTTTGATGCCTTCAGTGTGACTCTACAATTTTCATAGTCTTGAAAATAAAGAAAACTCTTTGAATGAGAAGGTGTGTCCAAAATTTTGGTCTGTACTGTATATATACAGTGAGGAAAATAAGTATTTGAACACCCTACTATTTTGCAAGTTCTCCCACTTAGAAATCATGGAGGAGTTTGAAATTGTCATCGTAGGTGCATGTCCACTGTGAGAGACATAATCTAAAAAAAAAATCCAAAAATCACAATATATGATTTTTAAACTATTTATTTGTATGATGCAGCTGCAAATAAGTATTTGAACACCTGAGAAAGTCAATGTTAATATTTGGTACAGGAGCCTTTGTTTGCAATTACAGAGGTCAAACGTTTCCTGTAGTTTTTTACCAGGTTTACAAACACTGCAGGAGGGATTTTGGCCCACTCCTCCACACAGATCTTCTCTAGATCAGTCAGGTTTCTGGCCTGACACTGGGAAACACGGACTTTAAGCTCCCTCCAAAGATTCTCTATTGGGTTTAGGTCTGGAGACTGGCTAGGCCACGCCAGAACCTTGATATGCTTCTTACAGAGCCACTCCTTGGTTATCCTGGCTGTGTGCTTCAGGTCATTGTCATGTTGGAAGACCCAGCCTCGACCCATCTTCAATGCTCTAACTGAGGAAAGGAGGTTGTTCCCCAAAATCTCGCAATACATGGCCCCTGTCATTCTTTCCTTAATACAGTGCAGTCGCCCTGTCCCATGTGCAGAAATACACCCCCAAAGCATGATGCTACCACCCCCATGCTTCACAGTAGGGATGGTGTTCTTGGGATGGTACTCATCATTTTTCTTCCTTCAAACATGTTTAGTGGAATTATGACCCAAAAGTTATATTTTGGTCTCATCTGACCACATGACTTTCTCCCATGACTCCTCTGGATCATCCAAATGGTCATTGGCAAACTTAAGACGTGCCTGGACATGTGCTGGTTTAAGCAGGGGAACCTTCCGTACCATGCATGATTTCAAACCATGACGTTTTAGTGTATTACCAACAGTAACCTTGGAAACGGTGGTCCCAGCTCTTTTCAGGCCGTTGATCAGCTCCTCCTGTGTAGTTCTGGGCTGATTTCTCATCTTCCTTAGGATCATTGAGACCCCACGAGGTGAGATCTTGCATGGAGCCCCAGTCCGAGGGAGATTGACAGTCATGTTTAGCTTCTTCCATTTTTTAATGATTGCTTCAACAGTGGACCTTTTTTCACCAAGCTGCTTGGCAATTTCCCCGTAGCCCTTTCCAGCCTTGTGGAGGTGTACAATTTTGTCCCTAGTGTCTTTGGACAGCTCTTTGGTCTTGTCCATGTTAGTAGTTGGATTCTTACTGATTGTATGGGGTGGACAGGTGTCTTTATGCAGCTAACGACCTCAAACAGTTGAATCTAATTTAGGATAACAAATGTAGTGGAGGTGGACATTTTAAAGGCAGACTAACAGGTCTTTGAGGGTCAGAATTCTAGCTGATAGACAGGTGTTCAAATACTTATTTGCAGCTGTATCATACAAATAAATAGTTTAAAAATCATATATTGTGATTTCTGGATTTTTTTTTTTAGATTATGTCTCTCACAGTGGACATGCACCTACGATGACAATTTCAGACCCCTCCATGATTTCTAAGTGGGAGAACTTGCAAAATAGCAGGGTGTTCAAATACTTATTTTCCTCACTGTATATATTAGGGCTGTCAAAATTAATGCATTAATAATCCGTAATAAATATAGAAGAGGTGAAATTAAAAACTTCAGCGCAACACACATTTATTTCACAACGTAATTTCTTCACTCAAATATAAAAAATTTTAATAAACGTCACCGGAATGTTTTTTTTCATTACTAAACATCTGTTTTTCTGATGCACCAAATCTCAAATCAAGCACCAAAATCCACCATGATGCACACACCCAGCAATAAAAACCGTCCGTGTGGAAACATAGCAAAAGTTATCTTTGGTGTCTTGATGAATTAAGTAATTTAAAACAACAATTACTGTAAAACCTTTACAAGAACATTTTGTAATCCTGCTCTATGTTGAATATGGTTTCATGAACAGGTGAAAAACTTGAAAAGTATTCATTCGGTATGGAAGATCTTGAGTGGCCTGCTATAGAGCTTTGATCTCAACCCTACTGAACACCTTTGGATGAATTGAAACGCTGACTGCATTCCAGGCCTCCTCACCTCACCTTCCTGACTTTACTAACACCCTTGCGGCTGACTTTCTGACTTTCTTTTCGGCTTCTCCCGTTAGGGGTCGCCACAGCGGATCCTCCACACGTTTGATTTGGCACATGTTTTACGCTGGATGCCCTTCCTAACGCAACCCGCCCCAATTTATCCGGGCTTGGGACCGGCACTAAGAGTGGCTGGGGATGGTTCCCTGACCGGGAATCGAACCCGGGTCGCAGCGGTGAGAGCGCTGCATCTTAACCACTAGACCACCAGGGGACCTACTAACACCCTTGCGGCTGATTAACACAAATGTCCACAAGCACACTCCAAAATCTTGTGGAACATCTTCCCAGAAGAGTGGAGGGTTGAGCAAAGTGGGACTAAATGTGGAAAGCGATGCTCAAAAAGCACATACCATTCTTATGACTAGGTGTCTACAAACTTTTGGCAAATACATATTTATATCTACAGCTAAACTTACTTTATTTGACTGTATTACCTGACTCAGGGAATTTTAGATCAAATTGAAAGATATTCATAATCTTTACTGTACATTCATATTCATTTTATGAATGATATATAAGAAGCTTCTTCTTACGTTCCATTAAACATGGGTTTAAACATGCTTAATGAATGATTAAACATGAGTTGAATTTCTCACTTAATAACCTCTAGTAGAGATTTATCACTTGATTATAATCAGGACAATCGATTCTTTTAAAACGATGGTATTTCAGAGTGTTCAACAATCAATATATACATGCATAAAAGGTAAAGCATTTTAATAAGGATAAACAAATATATATGGATAATATATATATATATATCTCCAGGGTTAATTCTACTTCACACTAGACTGAATCACACCATCGTTCACTGTTTTCCTATAACAGCACATCGATAGTGAACATGAAGTTATGATAAACAGCGAAAGTCATATAGTTCATTTCCTTGCTCTATAACGGAGTGTTAATTGAGCATGTTCGGTTTTGTTCCTGAGAGGCGAAACTCTGATTTGTTTCCGAGTTGTGAAAATCAGGCTACTTTTCATGTGTCAGTGCGCTGCCACAGGCGTTCACAGCTCTCTCAGAACCAATCTGTGTATGTGCCATAAAAAGCTGTTGTTTAAAAAGCACAAAATCAAAGTGTTTTAAAATCTCAAAGCACTTTGTGAGGCACAGACCCGGGTGGTTTTAATGGCTTCCTGTTTTATAACGAGGGAGTTCTACTACAGAGACTGTTTATGGCTTTTCCTTTAATGTAGCTTTTTTTTTCCTACACATAAACACATACATTCACTCACACCTGTTTTTGTGACAGTATGTGGGTTTTGTGTGTGTGTGTGTGTGTGTGTGTGTGTGTGTGTGTGTGTGTGTGTGTGTGTGTGTGTGTGTGTGTGTATTTTGTGTGTGTGTTAAAAAAGTTATACATTTTGGTAGCTATTCAGTTTAGCTTATGCTAGAAGGCAAACTTTAGCTGTAATAATCCCATCACATTCACTCCCACTAGCTAACTGGCAAGTTTTAGCATTTTTCTCACAGAAATTCTGGCACGTTAACTAACCGGACAATTCAAACACTGAAGCTGGCACTAAATATAACAAATGAATGAATATAAATGCAAAACAAATCAAACAGACACAACAGATTTAACAAATCTAAAAGAAATCCTGTCAGGTTGAATAACATTAGCAATCTCACTGTTTTCAACAATAAACAATACAGAGATTTTGATCTCAAATCCTTTCTGTCAGGTAAACCAGTTAGTTTAGCTCTTTAACTAGGTTTAGCAGTGAAGATAATACATGTAGGATTGAAGAACGAGTTCGAAATCCTGTCAGAAATTTCATCGGATTAGTTCCTGTTACCCAGCTAGCTAGTCTTAGCTAATCTTAGCGATCTGACAAACAAAATCTTTCGCTTTCCTAATTGTAGATTACAAAATACACATTTAAAGATTTGCCCACATTTCTTTTAATACACAAAATTGCAGTCTAATTTGAACTATAATGAATGCGTTTTCTTAAAGATGAAAAAAAAAACAATGATCTGCTGTTGCGGCAGTATTGTCTGTTCAGGACATTTTCCAATGAAGCACTGTCTTGAAATAATAAATGTGATATATAAATAATTAACGCCTCTTGGATGCTGGTCGTGATTGCATAGCTGAAGGTCGATAACATCTTCATACTTCGCATTAACCTGTTTCGGAGGTGAGGCTAAACATGAGTTCGATTTCTCACTCAATAAGCTCTTGTAGAGATTTCTCGCTTATGATCAGGACAATTTATTATTCCGTATCGATCGCATTTCGTAATGTACAACTCCGTGCTTGGGGACTTTAAAACCACTAGACATGTTTAATTAATTACATGGAGCCGTGTTGCTCTGGGCTCTTAATCTGTATGGCAGCACAGATCGAAGCTAAATTAAGACTGCAAATTTGAGGCACTGAACCCATATCTATAGGAGCATATCAGTCCACCTCCCCAGGGGCTAGTTTACAACCATAAGTTCATGCCTGCTCGTACACAGCAGGTTAAACAGAAACCAGCAGGACTTAATGGTTCTTTAGATTTAATACAAGTCTTCTGAGTGTGTCTATTGAGCTGTGCACTAGGGTCTTTTCTTTTGCTCTGCACCCACATACAATCTTTTCCAGCGTATTCACTTTCCAAACCGATACATCATTCATAATGATGTTTCTGCTTTCTTAAAGACTTTTAAGTTCTTTCTTCTCACTAGAAAAACAATCAATTTAATAACAATGGCAGCATTGCTCAGTCAGGCTACACCTCACCAATTTCTGAAACAGAAAAACATTGCAGGAGAGATGAAAATACATTCTAGCATTCAGTTAGCGTCTTGGCTTTCTGAGAGGAACATTAGTCATATTAATAAATGTTTTTTTTCACAGTTCACAAAAAAACAAAAAACATAAACTGTTTTCTTTTCTTTTTTTTTTTAACTCCCACAAAGTTATAATCTTATTGCCAGCTAGCAAAAAGCTTTCTGGGACAATATTCAGTCATATTCCTACATATTTCTAAATTCCGTCGTCAAAAAAAATAGTTAGCAAGCTCTTTAATGTTAGCTAACCTGACAAAACTTATTTTCACATAGTTATCACAGTTGTTTTAAAAGCATAGCTAACTCGCTAACAGTTAACCAGACAGGATTTCTAAGAGAAGTTAATGATGTTAACAAATGTTTTTTTTTTTTTTAACTTACATTTCTTTGTTTAAACACAGCTTAAACTAGCCAGTTATCTAAAAACAACTGAATTTTTTATTAGATTATTTTATATTCATACATTTACTTAATCTTAACTATTAAAATTAACTAGCTTTCAAAACTATTAAAACTATTTTATAAAAATCGTCAGTTAGATAGCTAACACTAGTTTAGAATTTGGGTCAAATTTTGCAAACGCTTCTAAACTATCCAGCTAGTTAATATGGGCTAAGCTATAAGGATTTTAAAGGATTTTAAAGTGATTTTCATAACAAAAAATTTAAATAAAATGTAGAAATGATGTGTGGCCTTGCTTGTGAATTTCTTTGTAAATATAGCAAATAAAATAGCTAGCATAGCTAGACAACTAAAAGCAACAGAAAATTGACTAGCATGAATACATTTACATTTACAGTTGATTGATTATTTACCTACTACAGATATGGGCAATTGGTGGAACAGTATTTTTATCCGAATAAAAATAATTTTTCATGCATATGATTTAAAAAATTATGCTTCCAGGGAGGAGTAGGGTCCTGTCTGCCTAGCTTGTTAGCATAGCAGTTAACATGTCGACATAGTGATGAAGAAAAGTTAACTCTTGCGTTAAAAGTAAAATCTACAAAAAGTAGATTCAGACATCTGAAAAATTGCTTATCGCATGTTTGAAGGTGAAGATGAGTCCATTAGGACAAAAACACATGAAATGTGTTTATTACGTTTAAGCGGTTGTGTTAAGGAGTGTGTTTGTCATCCTTGACTCTAGTGTGCATATAAAATGGAAGCAAAACGTGCCATGGTAACCAAACATGAGCTTGATTTTGGATACACAAATGACAACAAGCTTAATTGCGGAAAGCGACAGGACGCACACGCTTGACAACAAGCCAGTGGAGGAGAAAAGAGAACAGATGGTTATAAGGAGGAGGAGGAGGAGGATGGAAGGACGAGCAAGCGAGCGACACCTCTCTCCCCGACACTGGTGTTGTTTGGCGCTCCCCTTCCCCCCGCCTCCATCCCAGCATACACTGAGCTCATTTGGACCACGTTATGAACAACGGGAAAGGTTCCCGCATGCAGTAATAAAGAAGCAAAGGTGCTGCGCCACAGCCAAATAAATCTACACCAGCAGGTCCCTCACACCTGCAGCGATTGAAACAACCAAATAATATTTACAATGCACTCAGGAAAAACTGTGCTGGGTTTTTTTTTGTGTGTGTTCTTTGCATAGTTTTGGAATTAATTTTTTTTTTAAACCATTCAATCTTTATTTTTGCAATAAAAATTTTCTGTGCAAAAGCATTTGTTTGTGAATTTCATTTTGAAATCAAATGGCAAAGAAAAAACTTTCACTCTGTGTGAATGTACTGCTTTCTATATTTGAGCCAAAGGAAAAATTCTGAATGTGGTACTGTGTTTCCTCTATAATGTATTAATAATTTGTTTTGTATTATCGTTGGTTTAAAACAGGGTTGTTTATTATGCTCCCGTTAGGGGTCGCCATAGCGGATCATCCGTCTCGATATCATTCTCACCACATCCATAAACCTCCTCCTTGGTCTTCCTCTTTTCCTCCTGCCTGGCGGCTCCATCCTCAGCATTCTTCTACTGATATACTCCATGTTCCTTCTCTGCACATGTCCAAACCATCCCTCACCATGGCTCCAAAACGTCCTACCTAATAAACTCATTTCTAATCCTGTCCATCCTCATCACTCCCAGTGAAAATCTCAGCATCTTCAACTCTGCCACTTCCAGCCTTTGTGTCATTGCATGTGTATTACAAATAGATCATACACATACATGACCAACCAAACTATTCTGGTCTCTTCTGGAACTTAATTTGGAAAAACACAGAAATAGCAAGAAATAGACAAACTTTTTTCTTCCAAAACACACTATTTCACTATTTTCCATCCTTTTCTTCTCAACAAAAAACACCACCATTCAAAAACACTCTTCATGCGGAAGGACGGCCCTCAGTAGCGTGCCAATGAACCGGCATAAATCGCTCGTAAAGCTCAACGTCCCATTGAAGTGAAAAAAACTTTTCAAGGGCAGTTTGGCCGAATTGATACCTGTGGTTTGGTGGAGGTTGGGGCTCGAGTTGATGGATGCTCAGGCATCGCCGTGGCTACCGGGATGCGAGAGGCGGGGCCTTCTGCTAGCGCAGCGGCTTCACGGTTGGACAAGCGAGAATAGGCTCCGTCTACGTCTCTCATCGGAGAGCCAAATCCTGTACTGGGGTCATGAAAGAAACCTAAAAGAAGAGACATAGAATTGTGTTTAGTCTATAAATGAATTGGGTTTTTCGTCTTTTTTAGAGACACGTCATGATGTTATTGGGTGAATTAAATGATTTAAAAATGTGGGTCAGGGAAACCTGAGACTGGGAATATATGCTTCTACAAGTGAGATATTTATTAAAGAAAGAAATGCATATGCGGTCTTTCACTGCAGCATTCAGTCTATTCAAATGCATTTCAAATGACCACAAAATTTAAGATTTTTTAAGAAGAAATTTATACATTTATATCATTTCATATAGTTAATCAATATCACATGAAAAGCTAAATATTTTCTCAAAAAAATCAGCTATTAAAATATAGTATACAATAAAATGTATATTATATTACATATTCATATATTACATATAAAATACTGCTTTTGCTTGAAATGCGACTCAAAAGATGATGCACAATATAAGTAAAAATCCATTTAAACTTACAGGAAAAGATGAATTTCTATCTATATAATGAGATCATTTTTTATAATTTTTATTTCTACCATTTGTTTGAGTTAGCAGTGGGTTATAACCCCCCCAACATTTCATTAGTAGCTATAAATCCCTTCATTAGTACACAAAACGAGTCTGTGACACACCTTTCCCATGTGATCTGTCCTTGCGTCCATGTTTTTTGCCCCCCTCTTGCCCATTTTTCCTCCCTTTGCGTTGGAACTCTCCTCCCTGATGCTGCTTGTGCCCTCTCGAATGCCTTATGCCTCTTTCCCTACCCCAGTCTCCTGGTCCCATTTCCAGTCGGACGGGACTCAGACCCTCCAGGCCCACTCCCTCGTCCTCAGGCTGCAAAGATTTTTGGGAAAACAGGCCTCGTGAACTCTGACTCCTCCAACGGCCTCCATTAAATGGTGCTGAATCGGGATCCGGGATATTTTTGATGCCAGGATTCTTGGCGCTTCGGGAGGGAAGGGTGAGGGCTGTGAGGAGAAGGGTGAAGGGTATGCACCAGCTGAAGGACTTCATTTTCACTCACAGCACCTCCTGTTGGTCAGAGACACATATGGGGCGTTAAGAAGAAAGTGGAATTGACACAATGTAATGGGGTTAATGGCTGGCATGGTCTATCTACTGAAAATGACACACTCTAAAATTACACAAATAAAATTTGACCATTTCATAATGTTTAAATTTAAGGATGGATGGTGGTTTAGACAAAATTTACCCAGACATGTGGCTATAATCATTGAGAAAATGTACAAAACAAGCGCTATTAATAATATGCTAAACAATGTAATAAGAATAAGATGTTCTCTAAGTTTGTCCCTAATGAGCAAGCCAGCTAGCTAGCTAACAAGCTAGCATACTGATGTTAAATTAACTGACCCAGCCAAGAACAAGAAGCAGATGAAGTCTAAAAATTTTTATTGTACCTGGCTACACTGATCACAGGAGCTAGCGAAGAAATTTACTGGCTAAGCATGGTGGTTAGCATAGTTATTGTACATGAATTAAAAGGATATTCCAATAATATAGTATTTGTTTTTTCCAATTTTTGGAATGGAGAGACTGAAATAAAGCCTTGCATAGAACTAAAGCATAGACTGTCTAGACTATATATTAGACATCTGACACTTTTCTGTTCTTATTCATTAAAATCTGCTCAGTCAGATCCACTATATCCATTACTTTTGTTCCCAGTGCGTTCCAAACATTTCCAAAAAATACCCAGCTATTATACTGTACTAGAGCCATTCGCTATAATGACTTGCTGTGAAGCAGCAATGGAAAAAATTCTATATGGACAGAAGTATTGGGACACCTGATTTTTCCAGCCATGGGTGGTTGCTTCCTAATCTGTTACCTCAAAGTGGGGGCAAACAATTGTATTGGATGTCTTTGGAGATGGTAGCATAACATTTTCCCTTCACTTTATCTTAGAGCTCCAAACCTGTTCCAGCATGACAATGCCACTATGCACAAAGCCAACTCCATTAAGATATGTTTTACATGAGCTAGAGTGGAAGATCTCCTGCTATATAGTTCTGACCTCAACCCTACTGAACACCTTTGGGATGAATGTGAACGCTGACTGCACCCCAGATCTCTTCATCTCACCTACCTCATTACCTGACTTTACTAACACCCTTGTGGCTAAATTGTTCCAAATCACCACAACCATACTCAAAAATCGAGAGGAACATCTTGCCAGAAGAGTGGGGGTTAAATTTTATAAATGTTATGGTCGGGTTATGATCTATTCATGGAGCGATGCCGTTCTCACTCCATTATTCGATTTTAATTGGTATTGCAATGCCGTCTTTCAGATTCCCCCCTGGAATGCATGTGCGAGCAATGTTATTGAAGGGAAATTTAAGATGTAATGGACAGAAATATAAATCCACAGCTTTGAACAAATTCCAAATTCAGCCTAGGGACCGTGTATTCGTCTATAAATTCTTTCTCTAAAAGAACAAAAATCCATCATTTTATCAGATTGCTGGTTTGGCCACACTGTTGTAAGGGGGCGGCCGGGCCACATACAGGAAATCAATAGCAGTGGTGTATTGAGTTGCTGCTGGGCTGCAACTCGATAGATAGTCTAGCCTTTTCTTCATTGCGCAAACACACACACACACACACACACACACACACACACACACACACACACACACACACACACACACACACACACACACACACTCTCATCTACCTTGTGTGGAAGATTGTGTATAGGGGACAGGTACCCAGGGCAATCTTTCGAGGGCTATTTAAGAACTCATTGGTACTCAGCAAAGAGCAGGAAATTGCATATGAGAAAGCGAGAATGAATGGTGCCAGGGGAAATTTTTGCAATGCAGATGCCCGAGTTTCTTTTTGGGAATACAAGCCGAATGTTCATGTTTGTCTTGTAGCAACTGTGCACTTTTCGACAACCGCAGAGCACAAAGGGAACGCCCACAATATTCTGCTCAAATGGCAAAATCAATAGGACAAAGAGTTATAACTAGAAACAATTGTAACATTATATATATATATATATATATATATATATATATATATATATATATATATATATATATATATATATATATATATATATATATATATATATAAATTACAAAATTATTGAGTTTAAAATATTTGTATTTTTTCTGATATTCCTGTACAAACTCAAGAAACTGCTCAAGTAAAATGTTGAGTACCTAAAAGTACATAAATATCTGAGTACCTTTTTTTATGTAGACATTTTAGACTTTTACTTTGCGTGGAATTCATTTACACACTTTCACTCTATCCTGGTCAGGGTCTTTTGGTCAATCCTGAAGCCAAAACAATGAGAAACAATAGGGGTGGGTCTGGAATAAACCCTGGATGGGGCTCCAGTCCATCACCTACATTTATTAACCACTCATCCACACCAGTGGGAATTAGAAGTCCCAATACTGTCTCCTATTTTATTTTTTTATTTTTTGTGTTTGGAGGAAACCAGAGAACCTGAAGGAAATTATACAGGCTAAATGAGTGTGTAAATGATGCCCAGTGATGAGCTCCAGTCCCAACCATGGGTGTAGGAAGTGGTAGCTCAATGGTTAAGGCATTGGATTCTCAAATACTCAGTTATATACATGAGATAACTGTAAATTGTTTTGGATAAGGGTGTAAATGTGCTGTATAATTGACAAAATATTCCATAATTAAAACAGGACATATCTTTGTAGTGATACATGTAAAAAATAAAAATAAAAAGTAATATATGTTTTTATGTAATTATGTATTAATGTATTTATGTAATATATAGTATAATTATGTAATATTTTGTAAATATTTATGTAATTATATAATATTTGGAAAATCATTATGTAAATATTAGGGCTGTCAATCGATTTAAATATATTTAATCACGAAAATCACATGATTGTCATGAGTTTATTTTTTTATTACAAATTTTAATCTGTTCCAAATGTACCTTAAATTAATACTTTAAGTTTTTATTACTAATCAATGTGCATGGACAAATATAGATGCTTTATGCAAATGTTTATTATTAGTAAAACCAAACTCAACATAGAGCACAAAGACAAATTATACTTGTAAATGTTTTAAAGTAATAACACTGTTTTAAATGACAGAAGTCATCAGGGCATTAAATAGAATTTTTGCTATGTTTCCACACGGACGGTTTTTATTGCCGGATGTGTGCATCATGGTGGATTGTGGTGCTTGATTTGAGACTTCAGTAAAACATAAGTAAAACAAAACAAAACAAAAGTTATGATACATTATTTTTATATATATCTGAGTGAAAAAAGGATGTTGTGAATAAATGGGTGGTTTTAATTTCACCTCTTTTCTATTTATTGATTTATATAAATTAAATCAGTGCCGTTAAAATTCATTTGCGCTAGTGACACGGCAATTTTGACAGCCTTATTAATTAAGTGAATTTTTTTAAATATTTATGTAATTATATAATATATTTATGTAATTATATAATATTTAGTAAATCCTTATGCAATTATTATATTTTCCGGACTATAAGCCGCTACTTTTTTCCCACATTTTGAACCCCGCGGCTTAAACAACAAAGCGGCTAATTTAATAATTTTTCCTGGGTTTTTCCCGGTTTCACAAACTTCAAGCCAAAAAACTGAACCCCATAACATTAGACCAATGAAATTTCCGAACGGAAACGAAAAAACGCACCTCACCTGTGTTCTGAGCTGCACGGCATCGGGAGAAAAACTTTCACCGGGTGATTTTTAAACGCACGACGATGCCAAAAGATAAACTCCCGAGAGAAATAGTTGTGAAAGGAGGGAGGAAGACAGTGAACAATGACTTTCTTGCTAGGCTACTGTTTAGAATCAAGCCGTTGTAGCGCGTTGAGTCTGGGTGAATGGAGAGCTCGCTAACTCCAGTTACAACAGAAATCATATAAGCACAGACAGGTTTCCAAAACTCGTGCTTTTTTATTTTTCTTTGCAACAGTGTTAAGGGTTAGTCAAAGAAACTTAGAAATGAGCATCAGAAAATAATAAGGACATATTCCTCAGTCTTACACACACGCAGTAATACCGGGAGAATGCAGTGGTGGGCTATTCCCAAAATACCGCTCTGCTCTTAAAGGAAGCACAACATATTTGACCCGTTACACCGTGTGTAATGTGTCTTTTGTTAAAGACTGTGTAAAGTACATTAGTGTAGACAGTAGACAGCAATAGTGCGGCTTATAGACAGGTGCGGCTTATTTATGTAAAAACTGAAAATATTTGTAAAATTCAGTGCGGCTTATATATATGCGCTTTTTTTTTTTTTTTTTTGCAAAAGTTACATGCTTGTAGATTATGTTTTGGACCCGAGTATACATTCTGAAAGTTTCATTCATAATTTAGCACCGTTAGCTGTACCTCGAGTTATGAAAAATGAACGGAGCAGGTCTGATGTACGGTGCTGAGATCAGGCATATTGTTATCATTCATGTCAACAGTAAAGGCTCCTAAAGCATACTAAAAGTGTATATGTGTGTGTGTGTGTGTGTGTGTGTGTGTGTGTGTGTGTGTGTGTTATTTTGGATTGTAGCACATAAGGAATAAAATCTTATCTATTCTTTACTGACGCACTTCGACCAGACTGAAGCTCAGCAAGCAGCAGCAAATTGCATGCGTTATTCAACAAAGCAGGATCACGATAAGTAGTTTGGATGTAATATTAATAAAAACGGAAAAAAAAAAGAACCACAAATTTAATTTATTCATCAAAATATGACCTATATAATATGTATATATAGTGTACATATGTGTTAGGATACAATGGTGTATTGCATCAGTTTGTAGACGGAAGAATCATATGACAAGAAAGAGCATTAGGGATGTAAAGCGCATGAACTCTTTGATATCTCCAATGCACGAGGATCAAGAAATGAGCTGGGGAGCTTCAACACATGCTGAGAACATCACACAATATGGTGGCTTAGCATCTGCTGCAGTCCATTGTGCCTTGCATTAAAAAGAACCTGACACGAAAGAATCAAGACACAATAGGGATGAACTCAGGATGTACTTTAAAAAAAAAAAACGAGAATTCGTTCACATATGAAAGTTTGTCAGTCTAAAGCAGATTTCTAAAGAGACCATTATCTATTTACGAAGCAATAAAGAACCCTTGCAAGAATCCTTCCTTGAGGGCTCGTTTTGGATTGTTGAGCAAGTTGACAGCATGTTGCTCCAGATAAAGCTACAGACGTTCAGCAGACCAAATTTCTTCGGATAACTGCTGCAGAAATGGGAACGCCACAAACCTGACATGGCAATTACTCTCTGTTCTGAACAACGCGATTACCGCTGTTCTGTTCATCTTGTATTTTCTGAAGAGGTCTTTTCAGATATATAGATCTCTTATCGGCCACTCGTCTTCACCTGATACGAAGTCACAGGTCACCATCGTACAGTTCTCTTCCTTCCTTCCTGTACATTTTGCATTATCTCTGAATAATGATAACTATATATAAAATAGGTCCCCTGGTGGTCTAGTGGTTAGGATGCGGCGCTCTCACCGTTGCAGCCCGGGTTCGATCCCCGGTCAGGGAACCGACCCCAGCCACTCTTAGTGCCGGTCCCAAGCCCGGATAAATGGGGAGGGTTGCGTTAGGAAGGGCATCCAGCGTAAAAACATGTGCCAAATCAAACATGCGGATGATCCGCTGTGGCCCCCCCTAATGGGAGAAGCCGAAAGAAAGTTTATATATAATTGTAAATTGTAAAATGATTAAAGTATTGTAAAAAAACAAACAAAAAAAACACTGTATATAACCTCTGTATAATACATGCACATATTACATAGTATATATTTTTTTAACTCCTCATTACATCTGCACTATTTTTATCTATATGTATCTTTATATCTTTATATCCTCACTGTACATTCTGCCCAACATTTCACATTCATATATATATATATATATATATATAGTAGACTGTTTATTCAGCTTGCACATTTCTTAAATGCCATAATTTATCACCTTATCACCTTCTATCTATCTATCTATCTATCTATCTATCTATCTATCTATCTATCTATCTATCTATCTATCTATCTATCTATCTATCTATCTATATGTCAGTATACTATCTGTATATTCACTGTGTATTATCTTGAAATAAATGTGTGTGTATATATATATATATATATATATATATATATATATATATATATATATATATATATATATATATATATATAAATTCTATTTTATGTATACTGTACTGTATTAACATTTTACTTTATTTTATAATTAATAATGATATTTTTATTAATAGATTTCATTATTTCAACATAAAGCTCCATAAAAACAAAATTTTTTTGGTCTATCTTGATCTCCTTGAGACACCGGGAAAATCAGCCAAACTAATCAGATATGTGGCAAATGCAATTCCGCAATAAATCGGGGGCTCCAGATTTGAACCGCGGTAAAAGCGGGTTATTACTGTATATAAAATAATAACAGTAATCATGTAAGTCTATACAGTGCCTTACATACAATACTGAACTTGTATTTTCGTAGCTTGTAGTGGGAACCTTTGGTTGAATTGTTCTACATAAGACCTTTAAATTCTCTCCAGAGGAAAATTCTGACATTATGTGTGTAGCAGTGTGGTGCATTTGGTGTAAAGTGAGATCATTAATCGCTCTCCAGTGGAGATGATGTTATGTCTTGGAAGGAAGTTTGGATGTGTTATTAAAAGCACAAAATCCAACGATTCCTGAAGACTATTTGGACTTTTCCGTGCTATAAGAGACATTGTTTCTCCCGAATCTCACAGCTCAGATGCACGAGTGGAGCCTATTTCTTTTTCCCGGTATGATAGTACTAGAACCCATCACCCCCTGGATTTTTTAAACTCTCAATGAAGAGCAAATTGGACTGGTGAGTCTCCTTCTCGGAGAGATAAAGTGGCAACATGCTTCGGCAGAGGGCCAATTTCACAGTCAACAGATCGGCTGAACCGAGTGGACAAGCGTGACAAATGCACCGAGGGACCACCACAATGGCAGGAAACAAAAAGCTAAGACAAAAAAAAAAGCACTGATAGAGTTAGGAAAGATGTGATTTGTATCAGGTTTGTCAGTGGAACCTTCACATAATAGCATAAGAGCACTATGGCCCTGATAATGGACCTGAATGCGTTTATTTAAACGCCATTTCGTTACGAGACGTGTGCAATCCAGATTCTTTTCTTATAAAGGTTTATGGATTATAATGTCACAGATAAACTGGTCAACAAACTTTTTATGCTGTAATACTTTCTTTGAATATGTAACTATTTTCTCGAGTTTATTCAGGGGTTAATTATCGGAGCTTTCCATGATTTAAAACCTTTAATGTTCAATACAAAACGAAGCTTTGAATGGTTCCTCTCTAGAAATCTAGAACCATGAATGAGCAAAAAGACCAGAAAGATACTGAAAGACTTTGCTGATTATATTAATTTAATATTAGTATTTTAATTCCTTGATATTAACTTCTAAAAGGTTCTATGGTTCCTATAGGGTTCTGCCTTTATGTTCTTCCTGGTTAAAAAATAAATCACTTCCTCAGACCACATCTTAAACCTTAAACCTCTAAAGTTCTTGAAGCCCTCAAATGAAATGCAATGTAGTGCGGTTTTTTATATGTAGTTTGAGGTCAATGGTTTTTTTTTTCAATGGAACAAACCAATAAAGCACTCTGTAGGGTAGTACAGATGCCGGCGGTTCTTTGGTTAAAGTTATGGACTTAAAATTGGGAGGTCATGAGTTCAAATCCCAGCACTGGCTCAATCGCTCAGTTATATAAACGAGTTTATGAGATAATTGTCCCTCTGGATAAGGGTCGTCTGCCAAATGCCATAAATGTAAGTGTAGAACGATAAAGTGGAATCCGGCTTAAAATTGAGACGCTTTTTAAAACGCGTATTGACGCCTCGCATTAAATCGATTCGATTCGGCAAAACGTTCCGTTTAGCCTGAGATTGGACCACGGCAGCGGGTTTTCAGACCGATGAGAAAATAGAGCTGTCGCGTCTCCACTGAGAATAATCGCGAGTTTCACACCACTTGCTTCAACTTTTGCCAGCTCCGAACGTGTCGAAAGACTCAAAGCCAACAGGGGAACAGCTTAGGTGTCAAAATTGCCATAAGGAGCCCATCTGCTGCCAAGACGAGCAGGAAGAGAGACGCGACGAGGAGTGAGAAAAAACACAGCAAGAGGCGGGATATTTGTTACAACAGATGTAAAGCGAGAATTTTGTATTTTCATAGTTTCTAATGATGAACCCTACCTGGGTGCACCACCAATCCCCTGACCTCAAGACCACTAAAAGACTGTTATAGCTCATTAAACTATGGTTCATTTGAATACCAGTACACATCACACCACTTCTCGCTTCAACCAATGGAGCTTTTTCTATGGATGTTGAACTGTCCACACTGGAGGAGGTGTCACAGATCGTGAAGAACAACCCAGAATGATTGACGTGCCACGAGGGAGAAATTACATCTTACAGACTATTGAGATGTCAAATCAGGGTCAGGTCAGCAATTAATTAAAGATTTTTAATTAACGAAACACGTCACAGCTCCAAGAACCAAAAGATTGAACCTGAGCTTGGTGTCGAGTTGCTTCATTCTTTCATGGGTTTGTTTGGGGTTCTTCAGTTTCTTCCAACTTCCCCAAAACAATGTGAAGGACCAGAGATGCTACATTTCCTGTTGTGTGTGTGTGTGTGTGTGTGTGTGTGTGTGTGTGTGTGTGTGTGTGTGTGTGTGTGTGTGTGTGTGTGTATCCAGGTTTCATTGCAGCCAGTGAGATCTGAGACAGGATCTGGAGCCACTGTGGCCGGCTGATGATCCAGTGTTTATTAAATATGAAGGAAGGTTGAAGTTGTCAATAAATTTTTTTTTAAAAAAGCAAAAAAACCCCCAAACCTTTATATTTAGACTGCTTCTAGAAAAAATTGACAGGTTTCATATAAATCGGCAAAATCGACCATTTCATGGCCTTCTCCGATTTTTTGACATTTCATTATGTCTTTTATAAAAATGACTGATGTTGAAGAAATTGAACACTGATGCATCCTTGAATAATCTGAAGAAGAAGCTGAAAGCTGAACAATAATACTATGTAGGGCGGAGTGTATGAAATACTGGTACTATGGACAAGAGAAGGATTCTGGCTGAAAGGTTGTGGGTTCGAATCCCAGCACAATTATCTCGCCACACTCTGGGATCTCTGTGAACTCTTTGAAATTTTCCATCCTAAGTTTTAGGGAAGTCTGATGATATGAGCAGGAACGATGGCTCTCATTGGTGAGTCTCATTAAATATGGCTGCGCTCTAAAATTTTTGTAAATAAAGCAAAAACCTTCACGGAAAAAAAAACAAACACCTCCTTTTCGTCACATGAAGCCTCACAGGAAGTCTGCAGCCCATCCCAGGAGACTCGGGGCACAATTCCGATGACACCCCGGAATTGTGTTCACAACCCATAACAGGGCAACCACACAAACACACCTATTTACACTCACTACAGATCATCTAGAAATCAGTAGCCTACAATACATGGAATCAGACTAAAGGAAAGAGAAAAAGGGTGTGTGTGTGTGTGTGGGGGGGGGGGGTGTTGGGGGTCTACTAGAGTACTAGAGGAAACCTCACAAAGCATAGGGAGAACATGCAACTCCATGCACAAGGGAAGGAGGTGGGATTCGGACCCATTCTGCCCTGTTTTTTTTTATTATTAGTAGTAGTAGTAGTAGTAGTATAAAAGAGAAAAGAGAGAATTCTTTGAGACTAAAACTACACCAAATATATGGATTCTTACTGTCATCTAGTATGTGAAAAATAAATATTAATAGATAAATCAATGAAAAAAATAATCTAATTAGAAAATGCATTCTTGGTAGTCATTTTTACGCATTTAGTATAAAATCAAATTACAATAAAATCATGAATATTTAATTTTAAATAATAATAATTTTAAAAGCTGAACTTTTTTTCTTCTCACTGCATGAAAACGGAAATTTGTCAACAATGAACAGAAGTTCAGACCTTCATCCCGACCAGCACCGAGCAGACAAAAGGGACGCGCAGACGGTGCGCACCAAAGGCACCAGGAGTGACCCTGCACGCGCGAGTGCGAGCGCGTCCAGTTCAAACCCCGACCTCTCCGTCAAACAAAAGCGCAAAAGACTGGATTGTAAAAATGCATCTCACCCGCGTTCCGGTAACGGAGATGAGGGAAGAGTCCCCGGAGTCGCGGCTCATGCAGATTGGAAGGAGGATGGAGAAGAAGAAAAAAGAGGGAGAAGAGTCGGAGGGAGAAACGGAGTCCGGAGCGCGCGCGCGAGCACAGACTCGCAGCTGCAAGCGCAAAGAGACCGAGCTGGACGCGCGTGCACTGGTGCAAGGAGGAAGGGGAGGGCGAAAGTGTGCGCGTGTGCGTGCGTGCGTGCGTGCGTGCTATACGCGCGCGCGCGTGTGCGTGTATTGTGGGGTGCGCGCGAGCGATGTCAAGAGCGTTCGAGTAAAAGTATTGGCACCTCTTCATGCCATTTGTCGAAATTCTTGAACTTCCGACACACACACACACACACACACACACACACACACACACACACGGTGGGGTGAGATGGTGAGATCCAAGGTGGTGAATTCTTGAACTTCCAACACACACACACACACACACACACACACACACACTAAAGATCCTATCATCATCATCAGAGCAACATGTTCAGGGGGAAAAAAAGAAGCACCAAAGAAGCAGCAAAGTTTTGGCACCCCTATTGGATTGGAAATGTAGGTGCCACGAGGATGAGGATGATGATGAGGATATCTTTTGAGTTTGGTTCCTCTTAAGGTTTCATCCTCTTAACATCTCAGGGAGTTTTTTTTCTTGCATTAAACAGAATTAATAAAAAATAACAAAAAAAGACAAAAGGAGATAAATAATTGAATAATTAATAATGAGGCATAAAGTAATAATTATTTACGTGTGTGCAGAAGTGTCTGTATATATTAAGGCTCTATACAAATAAAACTGAATTGTATTAAAATCATATATAAAAGGGGGATCAATACTTTTGCTCAGGAATGGTGTACTTCAAAGACAACTGGCCGCTACACCTTCTTGCTGTAAATCAGTACTTGCATGAACTGACCCCAAATTGACCCCAAACATGGCAATGGTTTATTTGACTTTTATCTTTTCCTGTTTTGTGCAAGATTTCCTGCGTAAACAAAACCAGACGGACCAAAAGCCTTATTCTTCTCACTTCCTTGTTGAATTTTAGTGACCTTTCGAGATCTTTCCTCTCTGTATAATGTATGAGATGATCCTGATCCTGGCAAATATTTTGGTTCGAATTCTTCAATCTTCATTTCAGGTCATATGATAAAGAGCCTCTAAAAAATACAAAATGGATAAAAAGTTTAAATTGTTCCATGAAATTCGGAGGCACACAAAGTGAATGCCTTTGGATTTGGTAGAAGCACATTTGGAACTTGAAGACCCAAACCTGTTCCAACACGACTACACCTGTATCCAAACTCAGATTCGTGAAGATCTCCTGCAATAGAGCTCCAAACTCCACCATATTGAACATCAGTACCTGACTTTGAGAACACTTAAACTTAAAGTTCTAGCAGAACATCTACCCAGAATAATGAAGGTTATTTTAACAGGAAATATGGACTAAATGTTAAATAGAAAAAAAATTCCATATATATAAATTATATGGAGGTCCTGCATGAGGAGATACAAAACCTGACCTCAAGACACGACTGAAGAAATGCTTAGGAACGTGAAGGAAAACCATAAAGAAGAAACCTGTCGACATGGATGCAGGAAAAACAGGTCAAATCGAACATTTGTTTTCTTCAAACCCTACAACAGTGTGTGTGTGTGTGTGTGTGTGTGTGTGTGTGTGTGTGTGTGTGTGTGTAATCAGTAAAGAGACCTCCTCGCAGAACTCGCTTTCTTCTCCTCTCTGTAGGTTCCTCTCATTGTTCAATAAGACTCGCCCCCATTTTATCATCACATCTTACTCAGTTGAATGAAACTTTGTCGAGAGGAATGAAAAGCAGCGAGCGGAGTCGAGCAGCAGGGGTTCTGCGAGAACGCCGGAGATCAGTGGGCTCTGTGACGGACCCCCTGCCTGCAACTCAAGCTTTATCACCAAAACACACACACACACACACACACACACACACACACACACACACACTAAGCTCATCTCTGAACTACTGAGCTCCTGGGATGCTCTGTTACACTCACACACTCTTTGAAATGGAAAACTAGAAGTCTTGATAAGTTTTACTGAACCTCTACAAAGTCTGTGTTCTATTTTATAATGAGGATTATATAATAAATACAAATATTTCATTCGGCTCGAACCCGAGGTCTTGATTAGAAATGATTATACATAATAAAATCATCTGAAATTGTTGAAAGTGTTGGTGGGGGAAGTTGACGATCTCCTGATAATTTACTTTTAAAGAATAAAAAAAAAAACCTTGCATACGTTTATTTTTTATTTATGCATATAATTGTGAACGGAATCCTCATATCGACCTATGAATATGCATCAAATATGCAAAACAGGCAACCCTGACTACTATCTTCATCTTCTTCTTTCGGCTGCTCTTCTTAGTTGACGACACAGCGGATCATCCGTCTCCATTCCCACCCTGTCCTCTACATCTGCCTCTTTCACACCAACTACCTGCATGTCTTCCTTCACCACATCCATAACCCTCCTCTTTGGTCTTTCTCTTTTCTTCCTTCCTGGTGGCTCCATCCTCAGTATTCTCCTACTGATATACCCCATGTCCCTCCTCTGCACATGTCCAAACCATCTCAATCTCTCCTCCCTCACCTTGTCTCCAAAACGTCCTACATGCTCTGTCCCTCTAATAAACTCATTTCTAATCCTGTCCATCGTCGTCACTCCCAATGAACATCTCAACATCTTTAGCTCTGCTACCTCCAGCTCCACCTCCTGTCTTTTACTCAATACCACTGTCTCTAATCCATACAACATCTCAGGTCTCACCACTGTCCTATAAACTTTCCCTTTCACTCTCACAGATACTCTTCTATCACAAATCACTCCTGCTATCACTCTTCTCCACCCACTCCACCCTGCCTGCACTCTTTTCTTCACTTCTCTAACACACTCTACATTACTTTGCACTGTTGACCCCAGGTACCTGAACTCCTCCACCTTCTCCACCTCTTATCCCTGCAACCGCATCACTCCACTGCTCTCCCTCTCATTCACACACATGTACTCTGTCCTACTCCTACTGACTTTCATTCCCCTTCTCTCCAACGCATATCTCCACCTCTCCAGGCTCTTCTCAACCTGCTCCCTACTCTCACCACAAATCACAATATCATCCACAAACATCATAGTCCATGAAGACTCCTGTCTGACCTTGTCCATCAACGTGTCCATCACCACTGCAAACAGGAAAGGGCTCAAAATCGATCCTTGATGCAGTCAAACCTCCACCCTGAACCAGTCTGTCGTTCCTACTGCACACTTCACTGCAAAGCACATAAGGCGTCTGTGGTGCTCTTCCTCGGCATGGAACCATACTGTTGCTCACAGATGGTCACCTCTTCTCTCAGCCTGGCTTTCACTACTCTTTCCCATAACTTCATGGTGTCGCTCATTAACTTAATTCCCCTGTAGTCACTGCAGGTCTGCACATCTCCCTTATTTTTAAAGATCAGTCCCAGCACACTCCTTCTCTATTCCTCAGGCTTCCTCTCACCTTCTAAAATCCTGTTAAACAATCTGGTTAAAAACTCCACTGCATCTCTCCTAAACATCTCCATGCTTCTACCGGTATGTTGTCTATCGTCCGCCCGACTTTCCACTCTTCATCCTCTTCATCGCTGCTCTCACTTCCTCCTTACTAATCCCATCCACTTCCTGTTCCACCATCTCCCATATCCCACCCACTAACAGGTACCAGGATAAAGAGATAATCAGTGTTATTCACTTGAATGTCATAATGTTATGTCTGGTCTGTCTATCTTTTTTTTTTTTTTTTTTGTCTAATATCGATGTCTAGCACATGAAAAAAATAAAACAAAAAGCTCTAATTCGATATTATCAAGAAAAAATAAAATATGAGCATGATTTTATGCAAATTGAGGGGAAAAAACAACAGGACACGAGTTATTGTGTGAAGACTTTGCAAAATATATTTAACAATGAATTCCAAGTGATTGTCAAGAGAACGATAGATTTAGTTTTTAGCTAAAATACTGTGCATTTCGGAAACAGCAAAAACGAATGCAACACTTATGTACACACATCGTATTTACAATATCCACGACTTTACAAAATCTAAAGACAGATTTGGACACACAGGAGGAAGAGGAAGGAAATAAACATGGACAAACGAACAGCTTTGGTCTGAAAGAAATTGGTAGATTAACTACTCGACACGACCGTACGTATGCGTTCTGTGCGACCAATCAGCTCTCAACTCTCAACTTTATTGCGATCGCTGACTTCCTACTACCTGGTTTATCATCGTATAAAGCTAATACTGATTAGGAATTAAAAAAAATGAATGCAACAAAAAAGCGAGGTTTTGAAGTTATAGCAAATTTAATATGACTAAGGTTTGAGCGCAAATTCCCACCTATGGTGCTCCATATTTGTGATTTCACTTAGTGGTCTATAAGGATGCAGAACACGGCCGCAAACAACCCTGAAGAGCCTCGACGGAAAACCTGTGCCTTCACTCGAATAAACCGCAAAATTGATTTAGAATTACAAAAAAATTAATTTGTAATAGAAATAAAAATCACAATACACAGTGTCTTGGATCGCTGCATTTACACAATACCGAGCGAGTGATGGATGAAAGTGGAGTTTATAATAACAAGACTGACACCTCGTGGTAGCTCCTAGTAGCGCACTTATCTAACGCATTTAAATTTAATTTCCAAATGAACATAGAGCCGTAGGGTCAAAACTATTGGGACACCAGGCTGGTTCTTCTCGTCAGTAACGTTGGGGCGCAACTGTGGAGGATGTGCACAATTTGTAACTGAACTAAAAAAAAAACAGCATGACGATGAGCTGAGCAGAAACATTCACAATTACACTCCAAAAGAGTGGAACGTCTTCCCAGAAGAATGGAGGTTATTAAATGGTGGGGAATAAATAGGGAAAAAGATGCTCAAAAAGCACATTAATCTTAAGGCCTGATATCCACAAACATCTGTCCATACAGTGTATCTTAGCATCCATCTCTAAACGGCAGCGAATGGATTTAAGGAATACTCCGGGTTTCTAAGGTAATCTCCATTCAAAGCATCTGTACTGTGTAAAAAAAAAAACAAAAAAACAAAAAAAACAAAACAAAAAAAAAAGGGATGTCTAAAATACAAGTGCAGATGTTGGGGCGAATTATAAACCCTTTATTTCAAACACTTAATGTAGTAAGATTATGGGTGGAAACAAAGTTTTAGCATCGAGAAATTAAAAAAACGCCTGCCGCTGACTCAAAAAAAAAAAAAAAAAAAAAGTACCGTCTAATCGTTAAGTGAAAACACTGTGGGAAAATAATGGTATAAATTAGGGTGGGGGGTGGGGTATAATCGCCAAGGTATGAACTAATTACCAGCTCGGTTGTGCCTCAGTTAAAAGTTTGAACGTTTGAACCCTAAATACTTGGTTTTTCAGAAGCACAGGTTGAAAACGCATTCTAGAGTATTCCTTTAAAGCTGAACTTGATTTCAATACTGATTTTCAAAGCAAAAGGGCCTCTCACACACACACACACACACACACACACACACACACACACACACACACACACACACACACACACACACACGCGCGCTTCATGGTGCACCGCCATTTAAAACGGGTCACTGTGATGACTCAAGGCACGTACGTATATGTAGAATGTCGTCTACCAAAAAAAATAAAAATAAAATAGATAAACTCTACACGTGTAGCCCTGTAATAATCGTCAGTTTCACGCTCACGCTTCAAATCGCAGAAAGTCTGACCCTCATTCGTAATGAAATGTGAGCCTGTTAATATTTTATATCTGTGCTTCAATTGTTTTTTTTCCTCTTTAAATTGATGCTTGTATATTAAATATACTTCAGCACAGGAAGTCATGTCGTTCGGAATCCCGTGGGGGTTTCCATTGAACAGAACTCCAGGATGTTTGATTTCGGATGCTCTCCTCTTCCCTCTCCAGACACTGACAGATCGACAGCGATTGATTGGGAAGATTTTAAAGCGGGCGTGAACATGCATATTCCTGCTTATTATTAATATTAATGGCAATTGGGGTGAAACAGAAAAAAAAAAAACCGAACCGATTCCAACATCGTGTATACAATCATCACGTCAATCGATTTCCAAATCTTCCGGTGAAATGACGCAGAGGCACAAAAAGTGACGACGCGTCCTGGAGACGTGTGGCGTCTCGTCGTGCCGCGCCGTGTCCTCGCGACCGAGACGGCTGTGTCCGGGACGATGCGTTAATGTTGCCCCTGAGTTTTGGAAGGAACCTCGTATTTAAAGACCACGCTGAAGATCTTGCCGCCGAGCCGCTCGGCCAGCCACGAGTTCTTGATGACGGCCAGCTTGAGGCTTTCGCAGTTCAGCATGGCGTAGTAGTTGGTGTGAATGGCACGGCCCATGCCTTCGATGATCACGAGGTCTGTGCCGCGCTCGCGTACCACCGTCGCCAGGACTTTGTCCAAGCGGCTGGAGGATCAGAACACAGGGGCAGAGAATACATTCAAAATACATCACATCACGGCTGGTTTAAAGCGTACTGATGATCAAATTATTTTGTCCATATCGTTCCAAATCCTATACACATTGTTTTCATGAATATCGTGCTCATGACTAAGCCTGGTTCTTACCTCAAGTCCAAACAGGGAGAACTGGATCCGCTCTGAACCAAGGTCAGCCTGTCCTCGTTTACTCCGGCCCTAAAAACAAACAGGAAACGTGGGAATAAACACGTGAACGGCACGTGTCCACGTCCAAATGCTGCACGCGTGAGAGGACCTACTGAATGACGGGATCCATAGCAGCTATTCTCTCCGTCACGATCTGCAGCTCGCTGTTCGTCACGTCGTTGAGCGCAGGGCCGGAGTTACTCGCGAGAACTACCTGAGAGACAAGACAGCTGCATTTAGAACTGCGCATGACCGCATGCAACTGATGCAGTTTGCACACGCAATGTTGGAGATGGTTTGGTGTTGTTTTTTTAATGCCATGTCAGCATCGGTGGTTGTAGGTGCGTTCGACTACGACAGGGTTCAGGGGTTATATGGAGTCCTTCAGTTTAATGTTTACATTTTCTTTGACACATTTTGGAAAATTCCCACGTGTTTTGTGTTATTGTAGTTCATTAATGTAGTGTATCCCCACTTTAGCTCAAGTACATGGCGCGTGTGTGTGTGTGTGTGTGTGTGTACACAGTCTTACCTCTGTGCCTCGAATGAGCAGTTCTCTTACAAAAGGGAAAACTCCTAGAATGATGTCCACTCCGCTGTTATCGACAAAAAATAATGCACACTTGTGAGGAGGATCCTGGAAAAAAAATGAAAAAGGAGAAGGTTTTAATCACTGGTCTTCTGAATGACATCACACAAAAACATTTATTTTTTTTTTTTTTAGCTGTACTCGAAATACAGGTAACAATACACACTATATGGACATATATGGTTCTTCCTCAAATGTTCCCTTCACTTAAACTAGGAGACCCAAACCTGTTCCAGCACAACAATATTCACAAAGCCAGCTCCATGAAGACACAGGATGGTGTGGAAGATCTCCTGCTACAGAGCTCTGACCTCAACCATACAGAACATGAAGGATGTGAATGCTGACTGCACCCCAGGCCTCCTCACCTCACTCTATATCAGGACCTAAATTGACTAACACCCTTCTCGTTGAATAAGCACAAATCTCACAAGATCTAGTGATAACATCTTCCCAGAACACCGGAGGTTATAATAACAGCAAATGGAGATTAAATATGGAATGGGATGTTCAAAAAGCATATTAGAATCTTTGTCAGATGTCCACAAACTTTTATCTATATAGTTTTTTTTTTTAATTCAACATATTTTGCTTGTTCTTGATCTGCTCCCAATCTTATGACCTGATTTCTCATGAGGTAAATGCATTTGACTTTGTAATTGCTGTGTATTGTAATGCTTGCATTCCATCCACCTTGTGGCCACTTCTGATGTGTAAAATGTATGTTGTTGGATGAGGAAAAAATATCTCATCAGTCTCATACGCTTGAAAGCAAACCCCAGATACCAAAGATACTTAGAAAATCAGAGGTGAACCAGGTTTCTCACCTTCAATCTTTCAATCCACTGGTTATAGGCGTCTACAAGCCAAGGACGCTCTGGAAAACATATTTAAAAAAAAAAAAAAAAAAAAAGGGAAACCATTATATTATGAATTTATATATATTGATACATTTTGCTTTTCAATAGAGATTTTGCCTATTTGATCATGTTTTATTATAATATTTTTCATTACAGTAAAATTCTGCAAGTGAAGTTTCCTCTTGAAACAAAAATTCAATACAATTCAGTTTTATCTGTAGAGCACTTTTAACAATAGAGATTGTCCCAAAGCAGCTTTCCTGACATGAAGAGGATATTAAGTTAAACATGAAATTCAGTGCCTTATACGTTTATTCCTAATGAGCGAGCCAGTGGCGACTGTGCCAAGGAAAAACTCAGAGAGATGACATCAAGAAACCTTGAGAGGAACCAGACTCAGAAAGGATGTACTGTTCAGTGATGGCGCCTAAGAGCAGAACTGCTCATGTACACTGTTTGAACATCGTGATTTTACATTAAAGTACAATTCAAATCCATCGTCAAAGTTCTTAGGTTGCTTAGTAACTTCTAAGATCTTTAAGCTGTTCATGTTGAAACATCTTCAGCTGCACAGAGTGGCCTCCAGTTAGGGACCTATGCCCTTATAGAGCACCAAAATGTAGTAGAATGGAAGTTATGCAGGTGTAGAAACATATACTGGAAGAGAAGAGGTTTGTAGGGGACAATAAACGACCTGTACCGTGACAGATCACTTCATACCTACTTTGCATAGAATTAAGAAACTCTTCATTCAAAAGACTGCAGGTTTAAAGCGTGTACAGTTCTGGGTACCATAGTTGGACAAAAAATGAAAGACAACACATTTTTGTCAATACCTTCCTGAATCGTAAACCGTGTGAAATCCGACGTTTCTTACCTTGCAGCTGCTGCTTTGCTTGTTCGAACCCAAACTGCGGATCAGTTTCCAGAATGCTGTGAAACAGGTTGACTTATCAGAACTTGCACTTGTCATCCTTACAAGATTCCCGTTTTTTTTTTTCTCTCTTTTTGTTTGTTTTTTGTTTTTTTAATATCACCACTGCTCTCAAGCGTATACTTTTACATATCGCTCACTCGGACACGGCTTTGGCTCCCCAGTCGAACACGTTGCCCGCCAGCAGGCCTCGGACCAGGGCGAACTGCCTTGGCTCCCAGGTAAGCTCGTCCAGAGACTGCACCACCTTCAGGTAATATTTCAGCGCCATGTCGTTTTCCTTCTGCTTGATCTGCAAGAACATGACCCTAAGGTTAACCTGAGCTCTGCGGAAGCATATAAGATTATAGCAACAAATAGTTCATTCAGTAAAAAAATTCAGATTGTTTTTTTTTTTTTTTAAATCAGGCATCATTGCAACATGGAATTATTGCTCACAACACAAAAATTGCAACTTTTTTTAAATTTAGAACTAAAACATTATCCAGCTATAGACTTCAGCTCCTGTTATCATTTAGGTTACAGCAGCTATAAAGTCTAAAGGTAATGCAAACATAAACTGCTAACACTGAAATCTCATAACATGTAGTATAAAAGGTATTACGTTAAGACTGTATTAGGTTATGTGATGTGCATGCTGTTACTGTCTAAAAATTAATTAATGTTATTGTAATAAATAAAAATGTGAATATTGTATGCCACTAAAAAGGTTATCTAAAGCAAAAAATGTTATTAAGCCTTTATTAACATCCAGATTAGCTGTATTTAGGACTGTAACAGGGCCATTATGATGCCAAAGTACACTCCATCTTAGATAACTCCACCCACCCACTACATGAAACAGACAGACTCGTACAACCACGATGCACCAGAGCTGCAGGAGATAATTTCTGCCTATTTCCATCAAACTATAATCAACAATTTCCCTATGGGATCAATGAAGCATTCTGATCAATGTCAATATTTTGGGCAATTGGGCAACCCCAGGTACCTGAACTCCTCCACCTTCTCCACCTCTTCTCCCTGCAACTGCACCACTCCACTGCCCTCTCTCTCATTCACACACATGTACTCTGTCTTACTCCTACTGACTTTCATTCCCCTTATCGCCAACCCGTACCTCCACCTGCTCCATACTCTCACCACTAATCACAATATCATCCGCAAACATCATAGTCCACAGAGACTCCTGTCTGACCTTGTCAGACTGCAAACAGGAAAGGGCTCAGAGCCGATCCTTGATGCAGTCCAACCTACACCTACGACCAGTCTGTCGTTCCTAATGCAAAAAAAATATTCTAGATTTCCCCACATATGAGCGGAGAAATTTCTTTTTACTTAATATACAACTTAATATGTATAATCATAAGAATAAATAAATAAATTCACTATAATCTATAATTTAATTTTATTGTAAACAACTGTTTCCCAACAATTTCCCTATGGGATCAATAAAGTATTCTGATCATTTTTGTGTTTAATGTTTGGAAATATTTATAACTATTAATGCTTAAACATTTTAATACAAACCTTTGAATAGGGGTCAGGAAAGTTGAATTCGTTCAGGCAATGCTCCCTGGTGTCGAGCAGACTCCGAACAGTGAGAGATCCGTAAGCACTTGAGGAAAGAAATAGAATGGTGATAGATCAGAGTCTGTACATCACAATATACAGCTAACATTCCCTGGGTGGCCTGACTATATACTATATAGACAAAAGTATTTGGACCCCTGACTTTTCCAGCCATGTCCCCAAACTCTTACCACACAGTTGGAGGCACACAATTGTATAGGATGTGTCTGGATGCGCTAATCATTTACACACAGCATTTAGCAGATGCACTTATTCCCTTCACTTGAACTAGGAGACCCAAGCATGACAACAGCTCCCACTTCAGGTGGGTTGTCATGTATCTTTTACTGAGGAGTGTCATCCATCTGGGCACTCTACTATACATTCCTGATTGGTGGCGGTCTACAAAAATGGTTGTTCTTCTGGAAGGTTCTCCTCTCTTCACAGAAAACGCTGGAGTCCTGGTGGATCCAAGCTTCTTTCATTTAAGGATGATTGAGGCCACTGTGCTCATTGAGACAGTCAATGCTGCAAAAACCTTTCTGCACCCCTCCCCAGACCTGTGCCTCAATACAATCCTGTCTCGGCAATTTCCTTGGACTTCATGGCTTGGATTGTGCTCTGACATGCATTGCTAACTGTGGACTTTTTCCAACCGTATGTGCTTCTTCACCAAACTGTTACCACTAAGTTGAAAGAACACAGCTTTACATCAATTGGAGCACAAGATCTCCTGCTATAGAGCTCTGACTTCAAACTATTTGAGCACCTTTCGGATGAATGTGAATTCTGACTGCACCCCAGGCCTCCTCTGGAAATGTGTGTATATGGAAGGTGGGAACTCAGTGGTTAGGGCACTTTGGATTCTGGATCAGATGGTCACAGGTTCAAATCCCACTCTGGATAAATGGCAAATGCCATAATTGTAAATAAACGTGTTAATGTGTGTGACTAAATGCTGGAAGTGTTCTCGGTTCTCACAATGGCTGATGACGTAGCGTCTGCAGCTTGTGTCTGTACTTCTGGCGGAACTTCTCTGCCCGCTCTGTGGCCTCAGGCTGGTCTTTCTGACTGGCCACGGCGCGCTTCACCACCTACACCGGAAAAAAAGCGGAGTAACAAAACCAGGTCGGGTCAAAAGGTACTATCTGACTGCTAATATTCTCTTACAGGGCCAAAGTCTGCTTCAGAAAATAATTACTACATTTAATCTTTTTTAAGTTATGCGCTTTTATTATTAATCAAAGCTGAATGTTGGGCGTCTGAACAAATTCAAAATATGGCCTTATGGTACAAGAAACAGGATTTTTTTTTATTTGAATGGAAACAGTCACACAAAATGATGAACAAATGTGAGTGTAGATTTGCAAATGTGAGATGAGAGAAAAAAAGAAATAGATGGCTGGACGGCTGGATAAATGACTAAGACGAAAGACAGACAGTCAGTTATCTTCTGTCTGTCTGTCTGTGTGTTTGAGACGATGGACAGATATATAGAGACAGATAGATATATAGACAGACAAACAAACAGACAAACGATAATTGCCTATGTTTGAGACGACAGACAGACAGACAATTTGTCTACGTTTGAGACGATAGATAGACACACAGACAGTCTGTCTATATTTGAGATGATAGATAGATAGATAGATAGATAGATAGATAGATAGATAGATAGATAGATAGATAGATAGATAGATAGATAGATAGATAGATAGATAGATAGATAGATAGATAGATAGATGGCTGTATTAATGGATGGATAGATGGATGCACTTACGTCTGACATGAAAGAATCTGATTTCTAGACTCAGTAGGTCATTTGTGTGTAAAGTCTCACCCCATCCAGCGCTTCCTCAAAACAGTAGAGCCAGTACTCTCTAGCAAGAGCGTCCTCGGTAAGGTCCACAGTGTCGGGAATGTAAGACGAAGGGTCCTGCAGGAGCGGCAAGTTGACCAGCTGCCTCTCCAGACGATCCATCTCCAGCATGTCAAACTGCAGAAAGTCGAGACCAGGAAAGAGAGAGAAACACCATAGAACATTTCTTAGATTTAGTACCATCTCAGAAAGTCTATAGTCACAGTGTGGGGGATAAAAAACCCACAGCTGAAGGGAGACATTTTGACAGCATTACTTAAAAAGTCCAACAAGTCTTTTATTTGTTTAAATTTGAAATTAAAATAATATAATTGTAGAATTTATTCAACTTAGACCAAATTAAACCAAGTGTTAAATTCACACATCACACCAGCTTCAGGTGCACTAGAGAGCAGGCTAAAAAACGCTGGAGTGTTCCGTTAAAAATCCTGAATTAAAGTGAGCAACGTTTGTCTCCTTATGTTTCTGCTCTCAAAATTCTCCCTGCCGACATCCCACGTCTCGTTGTAGCCATTTTCAAGCCATTTTCAGTTTTACAGCTTGTTTTAGTTACAGGCAACACGCTGTTACGCAGGTGCAGAATCCAACCTCTACAAATTGTGAACACAAAGAAAACGGACAAAGAGGCACAACTGTGCCGAAAAGACGAAAGAGAGCGACAGGTACAGACAACTGAAAAAGCTAAAAGCCTCATTCGCATACATACATCAATCGTCAAAGTGTGTGTACTTACAGGAAACTGATGAGTACAGATTAAGACAAGAAGAGAGAGAGATGTACGGATGAATGGAAAAAAAGAACAAGATGTTAGAGGGAAAAGGCAAAATAAATAAATAAAAAACACACATATATATACACACACACACACACACACACACACAGCGTGTATATATATATGTGTGTAAGAAATATCAAATGAAATGTATACTGTATATCAAGAAAGATGAAATGAAAGAAAATGATTAAAAAACAACAAAAAAACACCCCACTGGGTTCCAGTAGTTGTATAAATGCTGACTTACTGTGCCACTGCGTGCTCGCTGCATAGGATTGAGATCCGGAGACACGCTCATGAGGCCGGAGCTGCCGGCGTAGTTTTCCTCCCAGCTGTACTGATTCGGATCTGAACAGAAGACCATACACTGAATCTATAGTAACTACTGAGGAAGATCACAAATGTGTTAATCCAGATGTCTAAACAAACTTACTGTCTTCTTCAGCCCCCTTCAGGAAAGCCCCGATCGTACCCAGATAGCCTTCATGTCTTAGAAACAAAGCCTGCACCTCGCCCTGTAACACAAGAAACAGCACAATGTTACAAGTGCAACACGTTTAATCCAAAAACACTTTGAGATCATTTAAGCATTAAATCACTATTAATGACTTTATTTCAAGTTCACACTAAACATTAAGAAAATAATCACAAGTCTATTCCATTTTCTTCTCACTAATGACCAGAACGACCTTGAAATATACTGGAAATGTAAAGGATTCTATTGAAAGCAGGTTATTTTAGACTTTTGACTCTGCTATGACCTTTACACTGCTTAGATTTCAACATCTAATCAGTTCATCTCCTATTTGCAGTGATCAACCCATATAAGTTCAACAGGCGCTCAAACACGCCTTCCTTTTGATTTCATGATTGAAAAAAATATAAGTAAATAAAAGCCCATGAACCTCCATGTTTGACTGTGGGGGTGAGACAGTCTGCTAACATCTTCTCTCCTGTCCTCCTCTGTCTTACATAAGTTCTAATCCCACTCTCATTTTCCATCACATCACCACACCACGCCATTTTCCATCACATCACCACACCACGCCATTTTCAATCACAACACCACACCACGCCATTTTCAATCACATCACCACACCACACCACGCCATTTTCCATCACATCACCACACCACACCACGCCATTTTCCATCACATCACCACACCACGCCATTTTCCATCACAACACCACACCACGCCATTTTCAATCACAACACCACACCACGCCATTTTCAATCACAACACCACACCACGCCATTTTCCATCACATCACCACACCACGCCATTTTCCATCACATCACCACACCACACCACGCCATTTTCCATCACATCACCACACCACGCCATTTTCAATCACAACACCACACCACGCCATTTTCCATCACATCACCACACCACACCACGCCATTTTCCATCACATCACCACACCACACCACGCCATTTTCCATCACATCACCACACCACGCCATTTTCCATCACATCACCACACCACGCCATTTTCCATCACATCACCACACCACACCACGCCATTTTCCATCACATCACCACACCACGCCATTTTCCATCACATCACCACACCACGCCATTTTCCATCACATCACCACACCACGCCATTTTCCATCACAACACCACACCACGCCATTTTCCATCACATCACCACACCACGCCATTTTCAATCACAACACCACACCACGCCATTTTCCATCACATCACCACACCACGCCATTTTCCATCACATCACCACACCACGCCATTTTCCATCACATCACCACACCACGCCATTTTCCATCACAACACCACACCACGCCATTTTCAATCACAACACCACACCACGCCATTTTCAATCACAACACCACACCACGCCATTTTCCATCACATCACCACACCACGCCATTTTCAATCACAACACCACACCAAGCCATTTTCCATCACATCACCACACCACGCCATTTTCCATCACATCACCACACCACGCCATTTTCCATCACATCACCACACCACGCCATTTTCCATCACATCACCACACCACGCCATTTTCCATCACATCACCACACCACGCCATTTTCCATCACATCACCACACCACGGCATTTTCCATCACATCACCACACCACGCCATTTTCAATCACAACACCACACCACGCCATTTTCCATCACATCACCACACCACACCATTTTCCATCACATCACCACACCACGCCATTTTCCATCACATCACCACACCACGCCATTTTCCATCACATCACCACACCACGCCATTTTCCATCACATCACCACACCACGGCATTTTCCATCACATCACCACACCACGCCATTTTCCATCACATCACCACACCACGCCATTTTCAATCACAACACCACACCACGCCATTTTCAATCACAACACCACACCACGCCATTTTCCATCACATCACCACACCACGCCATTTTCAATCACATCACCACACCACGCCATTTTCCATCACATCACCACACCACGCCATTTTCCATCACATCACCACACCACTTTCCATTACAAACACCACCGTGCCATTTTCCATCACATCACCACACCACACCATTTAATCACATCACCACACCATTTTCCTACATCAGCCCATTTATTCTTTACAGAAGTTGTGACTTGTGCTAATCATGCTGCTGTATAACTTTTGAAGGTGACAGCAAGTATGAAAACGATCCATGTGTAAGTGAATGGAGATGACCAGACAGGTACCTTGGAGAAGAAATTGATGCTGTAGGTGATGGTGTGCATGGTCACGGGGTGCCCTCGGATGAAGAATCCTCCGAAGTAAACTCTGGTGAGGTTGTGCAGTCGGGCGTAGAGGCAGGCCAGCTGACCGATATCGTTACTGATCATGTGCAGCAGGCTCTTTGCCATGTCTTCTTTGGAGAACTCTGAACACACAAACAGACACATGGGACATTATATATACATACTGTATATGTGCTGAACAAATAAATGCATGCATACCGTATTGATTTCATTCATGGTCTTTACTCTAAACTTAAACAGCAAGGTTACAAGGTTAATGTTTGATGAAAAGGGCAGATACTTATAGTGCTGGAATGAAGAAATCTTTTTGTGGCGGAAAGAAACCGCTGTACAGTGAATAATCGGTAGGATACTCGAGTACTAAAATAATCAATAGCAGCAGCTCCAATTTCAAGCTTTAAATAATTACTAGTATCTTAAAATAAAAAATAAAAACAACCCTTCAGTCAGAAGAATTTCCTTTGCTAATATTTTTGCATTGCTTATGACAAGTTCTAAACCTTGGTTGTGAAATAAAGACCTTTCACTTCATGCCATAACTGGAGCAGTAAAGAGAACGGGGTGAAAGGTCACTGGCTGTTTTTATGAGAGTAAAACTGCACCTCTGATCACTAATCAAAACGTACACGTCACCTTTATCGGTGGTGGCAGATTTCCCGAAGCTGCTCGCTATGAGGTATCCCGGCAGTCCCAGAGACACGGACGCGCCCCCGTAGATGTCCTTAACCAACATGTCCACGCTGGTGTGCTGTCCTTTAGATGCCAACTGCAAAAGCTCATCAAATCTCTGTCAGGACAAAAAGACATTACAGTTAATCACTTGAAAAAATATATATACTCCCCCGGAGTGACACATTCTAGCACGCTAACCTTGGTTTTTGTAAGCAGAGCTCCAAGACCCCAGAAGGTTCCCCCACCGATGGAGCTTCCTCCAATGCGCTCGAATTTGTCCTCCGATTCCACCTTCAGAGTGGGAAAGTGTGTAAATGTTCATCACCTTGTATTATCTACACATACACTGTTCAGCCAAAAGTATTGGGACACCTGACTTTTCCAGCCACATGTGGATCCAAACGTTTACCGCAAAGCTGGAGGACCACAATTGAATTGGGTGCAGTAGCGTGAAACTTCACTTTGACTAGGAGACCAAAAGCTGCTTCTGACCAGAGCTCTGACCACAACCCTACTAAACACCTTCGGGTTAAACTGGAATGCTGACTGAACCCCAGGCGTCCTCACCCTCACCTACATCAGTACCTGACTTTACTTTAATGAAATGAATATCAAAGAATTTTCGAAATGCACATACAAACTGCTTTATATATTCACAGTTCCAGCTTTTCCCTGTTTGAATGCTAAATACACACTACTGCCACCTACTGAATGGGAGAGTTATGTTCGTTCCTGCAAGCACATAATGTACACGTGCGGTTTGGTGTCAGATGCGCCTGCTTAATAATCAGCCGGGACACAGCAGTTACCTTGACGATGGAAACTCCAGAGCCGATGTTAACCAGAAGATAAGGGAAGATGTCCGGGTGTGTGTTCTGAAAGCGAAACTCCAGGTCCGCGTGCTTCGCGTAAACGAACGCCTCGTGAGGGATGTTCTTCAGCACGAAATTACACCCCTTGATGAGACACGACATCTCGTCCTCTTTGTCCACTCTGTGTGACGTCGGACACGGATAAACAGATTGTACGCAAATCTAGAAAAGCTTGTTTTGCGTGCGTTTGATTCACACTCACTTGAGCTTTAACTTCTTCTCAATCAGGTCTCTGAACTTGTACGCTCCTCCTCCCGTAGCCTTGATGACTTTGGTTTCCGTGTTCACCAGATGGTCTTTAATGAAATCCAGGCAGGTTTCGATGTACCGGTTCTCGAACTTGATGAAGTGGAGCCGAGCAGTGATCTCCTCCTGGACCGAGATCTCGTACAGTGGGTCTCCATCTTTTTCGTTCTACACCATTAAAGCACAACACTTACTTCATCTGTCAGATAATAAAAACCCTAATGTAGACATGTGATAATATGAGGTATCAGTTTTGCTGATTAATCGACATTGATAGTTAATTGCTGGAACTAATGGCAAAAATCCATACTGATAGTTTTTCCGGGTTGCGTTATACAGTACGAGAGCGGCCTCTAAAGGCGAATCACTGACGCCACGTGCTGTTTGTTAAACTGTTTTTTTTTTATTATTCATTTTGGAAGTTTTTTATTTTATTTTTAGTGTTACTTTTTGTTTGTTTGAATGCATGACTTTTATTTTCTTCAATATTTATTAATACAATGAATTTATCCATAATAATTTCATTCAGCACATTTTCATGATTCAGTACAGTTTATAACTTTTTTTTTATGAAATCCAGTACTTTTTTTATGGACTGTTATTTTTTATTAATTAAATCCATTCGAAAAAACTCTTGGTCGATTAGTCAATTATCAGTAAATTTGTGCTTTGTTCCGTTCATACACTGAAGAGCCAATGACACGTGTGCAACAGCATCGAATGGAGATCACACCTGAAAGCTGGTCTTGGTTGAATGATCGAATGATCTCACTTTGGCCACTTTGTGCTGTACAGTGGAGTAATATGCCAGTTTTGTCAAAGAGCCACCTGAAGAAAAAAATATAAGAAAATTTGATTAAAATAGTTAAAATGTGCAAATTCATTGGAACATGCAATATGTTTTTTTTTTTGTGTGTGTGCATTTTATAGACACTATGGCTACGTCTACACTAATCCGGTTAAATTTAAAAATGTGGGCTAAAAACATCTGAAAATCAGTCAGTTTTTGAAAGCCTCCATTTTCACAGTCCACACTGCGACGCGAAAACGCCATTTTCAAATGTATCCGCTTGGGAGAGGGTTTTTCGTTGACTAGAAACGTATTAGTGTGGACATGGCCTTCAACTTAAAGCAATCTGAGATCCTGGGGGCGGAGCATAGCAATCATGGGCGGGGATAATCACAGCACTCAAAGCAAACTCCACCTTCAACAACTTCTACATTTCAAATCTCAAGATTATTTGGCAAGAACCTTCTTCCATCAACACTTTGATCAACATTCGACTGCTGCCAAAAAAGTGCTTTTGTCTCTACCGAAAAAGAGTGATGCGTTGGCGCTTTAGTCCTTCCACCTGTCTCCAGATGATGCAGCCTGCGCTATCTTGCGTTTGGAAATAATGTTTTGTGTGTAACCCTCCTCCAGAGATTCAGATCTACTCTGGCCTGCCTAGATCTCACCTCACATATTTAGCGCATGCAGAAAAT
>NC_139602.1:8823051-8853051 GCF_946808225.1 Silurus aristotelis
CTTGAGAAGAACCAGAAAAAAATGCGCTGAAGAAAGAAATGAACAAGCATAAGGACGCTTCGAGGTGGTCTTCGTATGCACGAGGTCTCCCTTCAGCAAAACTGACGATTTTTCCCTGAGCACGTTTGAAGTTTGCTGGTCGATCTGGGATTTCTATTGTATTTGGAAAGTCGTTTTAAATTCGGGGCCAAGATTTTATTTTTTTTCGGAAACTCAAAATCAGTTTAAAACAAAATCTGTTTGATTTGGACGTCTGCGAAGGCACGACTCCAGCACGCACTCTTCCTGCTTCAAAACTCACCGCAAAGTTGGATACACAAGTGTATTGGATGTCTTTGGGTGTAGTTTCAGCGTGACAATGCACCGGTGCACAAAGCCAGCTCCGTGAACATCTGCTTTACATTGGTTGGAGTGGAAGATGTCCTGCTATAGACCTCAACCCTATTGAACACCTTTGGGACGAATGTGAACGCGGACCGCACCCCCAGACCTCCTCACCTCACCTCCATCAGTACCTGACTTTACTTACACCATTGTAACTGAATGAGCACAAATCTCCACAAAATCTAGTGCAACATCTTCCCAGAAGAGTGGGGGATATTCTAAGAGCAAATGGAGACTAAATAGTGAAACAGGATGCACATACCAATCTTATGATCTACAAATATTTGTCTATACAGTGTATCACCTTTATTCAGCGTGCACTAACACAGTAAATCAATATAAAGGCTATTAAAATGAGCGATTGGAAGGGAAACAGGAGTGTTGGAGAGGCTCGCTGTTGTGATTTGGCGCTCCCTAAAGGGAGCCTCGAAACAGACGGCCGCTCCCTGGTCTCCAGCCTTACATGGAAAAAGTATTTTTCACTTAACGGGTGCGAGCGAGAGAGTAAGTCTGATTTATATTCCGCTTGTATCGAATAATACTGTAGTCCATTTCTTACAGTTACATATTTTAGACAACTAATAAAATCAATTACAAAATCCAAATAAAGTTAGAAAAGAATTAGTCATTTAAGCAGCATGAATGAGGAGGAAACATAGGAAATTAATTAATGAATTAATTTTTTTTTTTATAAAATATTGACCTGCTCTTAAAAGTGCTGATGTAGTTTTTTTAAATATTTTTTTAAATAATTATTATAGAATTTTTTTATTAAATTAAAATGTTATTATATTTTTTCAGACAGAACATTGTCTCTGTTTTTGTTCTTAATACAAATAAAAGAATAAAATGTTAATGCAGTTAGTGACGTTTTTTTATTTTATTTTATTAATTTATTTAATTGATTTTTTTTTTTCCTCAGCAACTAGATTTTTTGTTTTGTTTTGTTTTTGTCTTTTTTTTCCACGTTAATTTTTATTTATTTTTTTTATTAAAAAAAAGTGTGTGGGATGCATATCAAGCCCTGATGTTAATTGTTAAAATAGCTTTTGTTTGACTTTTATTTACTTCCCCGTTATGTACCTGAGTGAAAAAACAATAATTCGTCCAGAACTCTGAGCCGTCGCGGTAGGTGTTCCAGCGTCTTACAAGCTGCTATGAGCTGTTAATGAAGTGATGTCATAGAGACAGGACCCCTCCACATGTCTCTCTATCTCACACTCTTTCCCTCTCTCTCTTTCTCCATATCCACAGCTGCTTTGTGTTTGTGATGTCACGCTTATATGCTTCCCCACCCATGGGCTCTGCTCCAGGATGATCCCACTGTGATCACACACACACACACACACACACACACACACACTCGTACGTTTCCTGATCCCAGTCTTCTCTGTATTTCGCCTCTTCCAGAACGCTGAGCTGATCGGTGACGTGATCCTGCCATGCGTGAATACAAGCTTGTGGTGTTGGGCTCTGGAGGTGTGGGCAAGTCCGCACTGGTGAGTAGACTCTATGCCGTGCGGTTCTTTTCGGAATTTTTAGATGAATATAAGGAGTGTCAGTGCTTTGCGACAATAAAAGCTTCAAGTCGTCGTTGTGGACGGTTTCTTTTTTCTTTTGGTTTCTTTATTATTACTCTTTGGATGTAAAATTGAGAAATACTGTATATATATATATATATATATATATATATATATATATATATATATATATATATATATATATATATATATATATTGTATTTGATGGCGAGTTGCTGTTATGTGAAAGAAATAAATGATGTCCTGTTGAAACTTCAGGGTGGAAACTGGTAACTGGAACTATCGGCCAAAAAATCCGAAGCGGTAGTTTTTCCGGGTCGCGCAATGCAATGCGAGAGCAACCTGTAGAGTTGAATCCTGGGTGCCATATGCTGTTTTTTTTATTTTTATTTTTTTATCAACTTTTTTTTTTTTTTACTGTTTCTTTTATTTTCCTCAACATTTCTTAATATCATTAATAAATACATTGTAATTTCATTTAGCACATTTCCATGATTCAGTATATTTTTTTGATTTGTTTTATTTATTTTATTGTATTATTTATATATAAATTTTTTGTAATAAAGTTTACTACTATTTATAATTGGCAAGTGGCAAAAAATCCACTTTCGGTCGACATTCAGTGGGAACGTTAAATCTACTTCACCACACCAATTAGACTTTCCGTAATGCCACACACGTGAGCGTATTTATTTGCATTTTTTTTTTTTTTTTTTTTTTATAGTTGCTGGGTTTCTGTATTGAAAGCTGGTTTGTGTTTTTGTAATAATGTTCTGATTGATTATGTTGGAGGTGATAGCTTAGTGGTTAAGGCATTGGACTTTTGATTGGAAGGTCATGGGTTCAAATCCCATTGTCACTTCCGGGCCCCTGAGCAAAGCCCTTAACCCCTATAGCTGCTCAGTTGTATGAAGATGAATGTTAGTCGCTCTCTTTTTTTGTTTTTACAGACAGTACAGTTTGTCCAGGGCATCTTCGTGGAGAAGTACGATCCCACAATCGAAGACTCGTACAGAAAGGTAGATTATACTCCTGGTTTGATCAGCCCTTATTATCGCAGCTCTGACATATTCGTAAATTTCTCCTCTCTTCTCCTTTCAGCAAGTGGAAGTGGACGGGCAGCAGTGTATGCTCGAGATTCTGGACACCGCCGGCACAGTAAGTGGTGCTGAGCTTCTTGATTTCCCTCAATACAAATGGCAGAGGCAGTTATGCACGTGCCGGATGTGGTTAGCACGGAGTACTGACTCCAAACCACACGGGGTAGATGTTGACTGACTTGACATTAGTACAGGAAATGGGGAAAATGTGCAAATATTGTAAATAGCAGCTCTGTATTAAACCTGACACCCTTAGGAGGAGGACTGATGATTTATCAGGCACGGTATGGAAAGGGAGAGACATTTAAGAGTCTTATCTTTATACATTGTTCTGTAAATAAAAACAGCATTTAGAGTAGAGATCAATATAATGGGTAGTATTTACCAGAATATTTATCACGTTATCTCATCAGAGAAGGCGAAGGCTCACGTGTCTCATCTGAGAAAAATGCAGCCAACATCATTTTTTTTTTGACGTAAGATAAGAAGAACTTTATTCATCCCACGAGTGGGTAAATTTCCACGTTACAGCAGCGAAAGAAAAAATACAAATGACTTCTAATAAGCTCCACTCTTTTGGGAAGATGTTCCACTAGATTTTGGAGTATAGATAAAAGTATTCATATTATTTCCTTCACTTGAACTAAGAGAACGAGACCCGTTTCAGTATAACAATGCTCCTTTGCACAAAGCCAGCTCCATGAAGATCTGCTTTACGTGGGTTGGAGTGGAAGATCTCCGGCTATAGAGCTCTAAACTTAAACCCTACTGAACACCTTTGGGATGAATTTGAATGCTGACTGCACCCCAGGCCTCCTCACCTCATCTACATCACTACCTGACTTTACTAACACCCTTGTAGCTCACTATAAGTACACTCCAAAATCTGTTGGATCATCATCCCAGAAGAGTGGAGGTTAACTGGTTAACAGTCTGGTAAACTGGTGGTGATTTAAGACACCTCTGATCAGAAAGTCGTGAGTTCAAATCCCACCACCACTGGTTGGTGCTTTAGCAAGGCCTTTAATCCTAAACTGCTCAGTTGTGTGAATGAGATTATTGTCTGGATTGGTCTGGATGAGGGCATATGCCAATTAATTTGTGTGTATGTGTGTGTGTTTGTGTGTGTGTGTGTGTGTGTGTACAAAATGTGTATATACACATACATTAAATATACACTTATTTTTTTACAATTCAGAACCGTGAATTATGTGTAGTTACATTGTTTATATCACACACACACACACACACACACACACACACACACACACACACACACATACATACATATTATTTTACAGAGCGCTCATCACTCCTTCATCTTTTCCCTGTAACAGGAGCAGTTCACGGCAATGAGAGACCTGTACATGAAAAACGGCCAGGGCTTTGCTCTCGTCTACTCCATCACTGCACAGTCCACGTTTAATGACCTGCAGGATCTCCGAGAACAGATCCTACGAGTAAAGGATACGGAAGACGTAAGTGAGCTCTCCAGGATACATCCTGTGGTTGTCTTATTGAATCTCTAGAATCTGCCCCAATAGCTCCTTTTAATCAGAATGTGAAAAAATCGTGGCCTGTAGAACGAGTGAGCCGAACCCCACCGCCTTCACTCGTCCTCAGACCATGTGAGTTAAAGGAAGCCTTTTTTGGACATGTGTGTTGGGAATGTAGGACGAGCGCAGGATAAAGTGGCACGCCGGAGCAGTTGGCCATGCTGCAGGTTGTTCTGATTGGCCTTCCTTACCTCTAGAGCTAGCACTGTGGCACCAGTTCACCAGTGTGGAGTTTGTGGAAATTGTTCAAGAGTGGGCCAAATTTCTGTGTGTACTTGAAAGAATTTTTGCAAAGGCTGTAGAAAATGACAAAATAATTAAGTTGAAAAAAAAAAAGATCACAAGTATAAATCTGATGGTAGATGGAATCCTGGGTTAAAGTGGGGACGTGTGTGTGTGTGTGTGTGTGTGTGTGTGTGTGTGTGTGTGTGTGTGTGTGTGTGTGTGTGTGTGTGTGTGTGTGTGTGTGTGTGTGTGTGTGTGTGTGTGTGTGTGTGTGTGTGTGTGTGTGTGTGTGTGTGTGTGTGTGTGTGTGTGTGTGTGTGTGTGTGTGTGTGTGTGTGTGTGAGAGAGAGGGAGAGGGAGAGGGAGAGGGAGAGGGAGAAAATCCTAAACTGCACTCGCTGATCTGGCTCCGTTTGTCTCCCCGGGGAACTGCACTGTGCTTCCTGACTGTTTGGATTTGAAATACTCTCACATGCAGCGTTGTCCAAATATGGCCAGGACTCTTTAAGTAAGGGGGAAAGAAACGCTCTGTTCACGTGTTTCAGAGCCGTAGTAGCAGCACCTTCATGTGGCACTTTTTGTCAAAGAATCGCCCCGTACTTAGAAAATGGCGTATCCGTATTATACTTGAAGTAGATTATATCCTGCGTATATACAGCGCTGGAAAGATGCGTTTCTTTATCTGCACAGCTCGGCTCACACCTGCCGCATTACACGTACAACTCCCTTTAATTTTACTCCCTTCAACAGGACATTCAGCTGGGAGAAGTAAAGCTTTCAGCAGGCAAAACTTTTTTTTTTTTGAGACCTGCCTAGAATACAGGCGGCAACATGATCTAATGCTGTTAAAATATACAATTTTATCATGTTTGCAGTGACAGTTTTATTAATTTTTTTATCTTTTATATATTTATTTTTTTATGTGTTGAAACAGAATTTTGCTACGTCAGCACTTTTTTTTTCCCTTCCTGCAAAGATCACACCATGACGTATCAATCTGTGGAAGGAAACGTTCATTCCCACTTTTATATTGGATGAAAAGATCTACGGATAATGCATTAGGTTAATGCATTAGGTTTAATTTGTGTGTGTCTTTTTCTTTTCTCCCCCCAGGTGCCGATGATCCTGGTGGGTAATAAATGCGACCTGGAGGATGAGCGAGTGGTGGGAAAGGAGCAGGGACAGAATCTGGCTCGTCAGTGGAACCAGTGCGCCTTTTTAGAGTCGTCAGCAAAATCGAAAATCAACGTCCTCGACGTAAGCACTGGAGCTCACGTTCACAAGCTCTTCATGAGAACAGACTGTTATGTGACGTGTTGACCAAATTTATTCATTATTTTATTTTGAAGACGGGCACATAAACATCAGGCGTATGAGGGCCTGGAATTTTGTGTGTGAGGATGCAATAAGAACTTTCGTGATTAGACAGGATGTAGCTGTACGACTGGACTGAACGTTACTTTTCAATCAAATTTCATTTCCATTTCTCACATAAACAGCCACGAATCCCTCAGCGAATTGCCTTTTATGACCACTACATAAAAAAAAAACTAGCAACATGCATCATATTAGTTGGTGAAAATATCTACAGTATATGGTTTATTAAGCGACAACAACGAATGACTATAGAGCTGAATACAACTCAATTAATCTTAGTCACATGGCGAACACAATGTATATTTCGCCACCAGGGGCCGCTATTTCTTTTTTAAAGAAATGGTGTCATAAATGTACACGAAGGCCTGTTGTCTATTGCTGTTATATTGAACATTTTCCGTTTTGATGGCATCTGGCTTAGGCCGCATACACTACATGGACAAAAGTTTGTGGACACCTGACTATAAGATTTATTAAACATCCCATTCCACATAAATCCTCATTTGCTTTTAGAATAACCTCCACTTTTCCAGGAAGATGTTCCACTAGATTTTTTTTGGAGATTTCTGCTTATTCATCCAAAAGTGTGCTTCGTAAAGTCAAGTACCGATGTAGTTGAGGTGAGGAAACCTGGGGTGCGGTCAGCATTCCAGTTCATCCCAATAGACTTGAGGTCAGAGCCCTAGAGCGTTCCACTCACGATCTTTGACACACTTCCAAACCCATGTTCATGGAGCTGGCATTGTGCACATGGGCATGGTCATGGTTTGTGTCTCCTAGTTCAAGCAAATGGAAAATGTAATGCTACTGCATTCATGCGCTTGAGCGCCCCCACGTTTGTGGTAACAGTTTGCGGAAGAACTACGTATGGCTGGAAAAGTCAGGTGTCCCAATACTTTTGTCCAGTTTAGATTTAATGAATGCTTCTAACAATGCCACAAAATTGTATTGACAGAATTGCTCCTTTTATTTCTTCCAGTTTATTTATTTTCAAATGTCCTTGACTCGTGTTTGAATAAGGCACGGCTCAATGCTTATAGCGATTTAACGTAACCCTTACGAACCCCTCCTTTTAACCAGCCGTTACTCGACATCTAATTTGTTTAATCCGCTTGAAGCGTTATCATGCCGGTGTCGTTTCCTCTTTCCGTAGATCTTCTACGACTTGGTCAGACAGATCAATAGAAAAACGCCAGTGGAAAAGAAGAAAGCGAAGAAGAAATCCAACTGTGCGCTCCTGTAGTGTCGTCACACTACAGCCCCTTGGAACCAGGTACATTATCTCCGCTTTGCCTTAACCAGTCGAAATTATAACGACATTTAGTTTCCAAATAAAAAGAACTGCGATAATCAGATTCATGTTTTTGGGCTCAAATCATCACAGTAAGTATCAAAGCCATAAAATGGACCTTGATGTATATAATTGAATACAAAGGACAAAATAAAGACACAAATCCAGAAAAAGTTTGTGGACACCTGAGCATCAGATTAATATGTACCTTGTGTTTTTTTTTTTGTTTGTTTTTTTTTTGTTTTTACACACATCTCAATCTCATTCCAATGAGGAGGCCTGGATCTTCCACTCCATGTGAAGCAGATCTTCATGGAGCTGGCTTTGTGCACAGGTGTATTGTCATACTGGAGCACGTTTGGGTCTCCTAGGCAGATCTTCAGAAGAAAATATAAGCGATTTTGGGGCGGCTTGATTATAATGAATATTTTCCCACTATGTCCAGAAGATGGCAGCACGATTCCAGTGTAATGCCAGACAGCCTCCTTACGGGTTGTAAACTTTCGCTAGGTTGCTGATCGTTAATAAAATCGATCATCACGTGACCCCGGCTTTGCTAGACAGCGATAAAACCGGAGACTACCTTCCAAATGTGACAAATAAACACCTTTTACACACGTTTCTGTCTGTTCTTTCCCTGCAGCACTCTGTAATGAAGAAACATCGGCCCGTACGGAAGCCTCTTTCCATCCTCAGCGATCGAATCTACTGAGCAGCTGCTGAACTTGAAGGATACATAAAGCAAAAACAAAACAAAACAAACAAACACCGAGTCGTCGTCTTTTTGATTCCCAAACGTCTGAGGAGAAACTTTTTCATTTCTGAGTCGGACTCGTTTAATTCAGTATTCCTCAGGAACGCTGAGCATGATCTCGTCTGTCCAATTCCAAACTATATCCACACAGCGTATTTCGCATTTCTGAACCAGAGGAGCCGAACGCATCACTCACCAACCACTCGGTATTAAAGGACTTAATATGAAGAAATCACACAAAGGCAAGAAATCGGAGAATTTTTTAGGAGAAACTCAGACTCATAATTTGATCTAATATTTTTCACTGTGTTTTTTGAACTATAAAACCAACTTTATGAAGGATTCTCTTTTTTTTTTTTTCATCACCTTTCAGGTTTTTTTTTATTTTGTATTTAAATCATTTGATTCACTGCATCAGCATGAACACATGATGCAGATGTTGTAAATGAAATATTTCATTCTCCAGGCTGTTTGTCGTCCGAGATTTTAAAAGCAACGTTCATAACCCGTATGTAATTCTCCACCACGTCAGCAAGGACCTGACCCCTGACCTGTGACTGTTTGTTTTTGTACTTTAGTCACTCAGCTTTCGTAGCTTCTTCCATAAACTGTATTCTGATAATCTATTTTTTTGGGACGTGTACGACTTTTTTTATAGACCGGGGGATAAAATTTGGTAAAAAAACTGCAAAAAATGTGTAGGTCTTTTGAGTTTTAAATATATCGTGCTATTTCTCCTTTTATTCCTTCTCGTGCATTTCCGTCAGAAGTTCTTCTGGCTTTTACGGTTGATTAAATTTTAGTATGTTTTCACGGTATTGGACAATTTTCGTTCTTTTTTTTTTTATTTTGATTTTTTTTAAAAGATGTGAAAATCTCAGGATTTTAAATTTATTTCTTTAGTTTTGAATTCAGACTGGGGGACACTTTAGCGTCCACATTTCACAAAAGCAGTAGGTGAAACACTTGAGTTCTGCAGTTCAACTATTAATGTTCAACAATTCGTAACTTATAATAAGAGCAAAAAGGGACCAAGTACACATGCATTCACACCATTTTTATTATAGTTTTAAATTTATTTAATATTGGGGTGCCAACACTTTTAAACGCCTTGTTTTGCAGGTGTTTTATGCACTGTGTGGTCAAACGTTTGTGGACTCATTCACCGTATTTGATTTGTGATAGAAGAGTATCTGTGAGAGTGAAAGGGAAAGTTTAGAGGACTGGGGTGAGACCTGAGATGTTGTATGGTTTAGAGACAGTGGCAGTGAGTAAAAGACAGGAGGAGGCGCTGGAGGTAGCAGAGCTGAAGATGTTGAGATGTTCGTTGGGAGTGACGACGATGGACAGGATTAGAAACGAGTTTATTAGAGGGACAGGGCATGTAGGACGTTTTGGAGACGAGGTGTGGTTGAGATGGTTTGGACATGTGCAGAGGAGGGACATGGGGTATATCAGTAGGAGAATGCTGAGGATGGAGCCACCAGGAAGGAGAAAAAGAGAAAGACCAAGGATGGATGTGATGAGGAAAGACATTCAAGTAGCTGGTTTGCAAGAGGCAGATTTAGAGGACGGGGAAATAGAGACGGATGATCCGCTGTGGCGCCCCCTAAAGGGAGCAGCCGAAATACCTGGTGCTTATTCACCATACTGAAAATTAGACACATTTCACAAATTTTGTGTCCAACAATCGACCAAACTGTATGTTCAAGGTCTTATGTAAGCAATATTTATAAGTTAATCAGTCTTACAATGCGCATAACGCTACATGCACATAAACATAAAGTTGATGTTAATGTTACATGAGACAGAATTCTCAATAGAAGCTGTTTGTCAATGATGTCAGTCCAAAGAGTCGTAATTTATATTTGAAAAAATTACATGAGCAAGAGTATTTTGTACAAAGTACACAATTATCTATAAGTTTTCTGGATGCAGGAGCATGAAATTTTGCCTTTACTTGATCTAGAAGTCCCCAAACCTGTTCCAGCATGACGATGCACAAAACCAGCTCCATGAAGATCTGCTTTACAGGGGTTGGAATGGAGGATCTCCTGCTATAAAGCTCTGACCTCAACCCGCTCTCTTTCACCTCACCTACGCCCCTTGTGGCTGAATGAGCACAAATCTCCACCAACACAACCGAAAATCAAACATCTTTCCAGATGAGTGCAGGTTATTACGACAGCAAATGAGAACTAGACGTGTGAATGTGTGTTCAGAAAGCACATCCCGATCTTCTGGTCAGGTGTCTGCTAACTCTAGTGAAAAAAAACATCTCAATACACTGATTTTATGCAATTTTCTTCTTCTTTAGATGAGTGTGCAGAACGCTACATAGACCCTTTGTAAACATTTATAAGGGTGATATCAAAAAGCATTGTTATAGTGGCAGACATTGGACAATTTTATGCATTCTTATGTCATTTTGGTTGAAATAGACATTATATGGCTTTAGGAACGCTCATCTTAATTAAAGGTTCGTTTTTAATTGCGAATGTAATTCCTGCTTTGTAAAACATCAGCTCGAAGCCATGTCTGGAGTGTGTGTCTGCGTGAGTGCTGAGGAAAGGAGGACGAGCCGGAGCGACCTGCTGATGAGAAGAGACAGGTACGAGCAGGGCTCCAGTATCCCCCTGAGGCGTCGCTGTCATCGTGTCATCTTTGTTCAGACTCCTCGTCTCGGAGGACACAATGAGTTCGACTGGTTTGATCAGCTTCCCTCATTAGGAACTTCCTCTGGTATGAAAGTGCAGTTTTAGGAAGGTGCACTTTGTTCATGGTGGGGTTTGAAGTGATGGTTGGAAAAGTAGGTCATGTAAAAGAAGTTGTAGTACGTTTGGAGATTTGCCGGGAGCGATCATTTCACCGGATTGATCCAATCGAACAGGTTGGAGTGGAAGAACTTGAGTGTCCTGCACCTCCTCAACCCCACTGAACAGCTTTGGGATGCACCAGAACGCTAACCTTCTCCCTCTGACCTCGCTAATGCTCTTCTTGTGTCTCAATGATCAGGTGTCCACACACGTTTGGATATCTAGTGCATTATTTAGGGGTGCCAATATTTTTAAAAACCCTCGTTTCGGAGCACTACTAATTGAGTAAACCTGTATATGTACGGTATATAGACAAAAGTTTGTGCACTCATGATCATATGATTTACATGTGAGGTTTGCACTCCACTCGTCTGAAGATCTGTTCTACTAGATCTTCGAGTGTGCTTGTGGAGATTTGTGTGAGATTCATTCAGCCACAAGGCCGTAAAGTAAAGTCAGGAACCGATGTAGATGAGGAGGCCCAGGATGCAGTCAGCATTGGAATTCATCCTGAAGGTGTGCAATAGGGGTGTGGTCACTGTTTTATAGCAGATTATCCACACACATCCAACAAATTTTAAGCACATCTTCATGGAGCCGGCTTTGTGCACAGGGGCACTGGCATCATACTGGAACATGAATTTTGTGCCGACTTTGTGAGAAATGTCTGGAGAAGACAAACCTATGGCTGGAAAAGTCAACTGTCCCTATTGTTGCGTTATTTTATTTTTTTTCTTTGCAAATGTTTACAGCATTTCTATTTCTAGTTTGCGCCACTAAAAAGTCCTTAAACGTTCTCTTTTGCTGGCTCACCTCTGAGCAAAGCAGGGAAAAGAGGGCAGCTTAAAATAGCCACTAGCCCTCCCAATGAGCTAATGGATTTTTCAGCCTTAAAGACCAAAAGTGACAGGAACATGAAGCTATTTTAGATGATTTTCTATTTCTTTTTCCTCAGGATGCTACTCGGCTGTCTGTCCGGATATAAACACGGTCTGCTTCTGCTTCACCGAGCCTGGAGGAGATGACCCTCGCTTTTATTTTTAAGACATGCTGTTTAATTGTTAACATTTTCCACATCTTTCTATGTCACATGCGATTCCCCAGTACAGATTTAATGGTGCAAATGTTTGTGGACACCTCACTGTAAGATCGGTTTGTGCTTTTTGGCCTCCTTTATTTGCTGTTACTGTATAATATCCTCCAGTCTTCTGGGAAGATGTTCCACTAGGTTTTACAGTGTGCTTGTGAAGATTTGATATTTGGAATACCAGTGGAGGGCCGTCAGGGTCAGCAAGGCCGTGTCTGCTGGTCTAAACTCTATCAGAATCATTAACTTACATTTTAATATATTTGAGTTCATGAATATTTCTTAAATTATTCTCAATAATCTATTGTCGTCATTTTATAGCGTTTCGCTCAGGTGCACAGTTGCAAGGAGCGTATGCATTGGAGTTTCACAGAGGCCATCTAGAAGGCGTCTAACAACGTTAGCATTCTTACATCTTTTGATTGGACGGTCAGAGAGCGCACCGCATCTGCTGCAAACTGCACAAGCTCAAATATGTTTCTGTGGATTTAAGAGAAGAAGAAATCTATTTGGTCGCAGATGCACTTAAAAGGACATTTACAAGATGGAGAGTTTGCAACACTAAGGCCCTCTAGAAGCTGCCCAACAACATCTGCATTTTTTAAGAGGTTAAGAGGAGAAGAAATCGATTTTGGTCGCAGATACACTTTTACACATTTACAAGACGGACTTTTTAAGAAAAGCTGGACATCGTGACACATTTGATGAGATCAATATCGATGCTTCTGCTAGAGATAATGTAAGTGGGTAGTGCAGCTGTGGCTACAGTGAAAGGAGACTTTTTAAATTGTGTTCATTGGGTTTCTTGCTTTAACAATGCCAGCATTCTCGCTGTATGAGATTCCTGTCTGTAGTGCATCTCTCCTTTATACTGCGTTTTTCTATATTAAATAACCACATCATAGGATCAAGGTGATTTCATAAGCAGATCCTCGAACAAATTTGGAAATTGGCCATGCCTCACTTACAAACCACCAGCCTTGTCTGTAATCAGAGAGCGGAGCAGCTGTGTTCTCTCTCACCGAGCACCGACCCGCAAGGGTTAAGGTTCTAACCCACTTCTTTAATTAAGGCTATAACCGGCGGGGAGAGCAGATGCATGATAATCACAGGCTGGATAATGCTGATGCACACTGACAGCCATTCATTGCGGAGACCCGATGCTCTCGTGCTCCGGGCCTGATACCCCAAACCACCACCACCAGCATTCCGATGTACATCCCGTCATTGGTTTTATTATTATACAAAACCGATGATTAGCGGTGTCGAGGTTTTTATAAAGAATTCCTGATTTATTTACCAGACAGCTCAAGATTAAGTTTTATCGAGATTGAAGATCATGGAGCACTACAGCAGGAGTCAAGTATAAAATGATTACTGTATAGTGTAATTATAGAAAACTGATCAACACGACCCAGTTCCAATGAGATGATTTACTTTCCTATTACATCATATCCTTAAGTGTTCTAGTGTTCTTTCACACCAACCACCAGATGTGCTTCTTCTGCAAACTGTTACCACAAAATTGGAGGCACACAATTGTATTGATTTTGTGTTCACGTGAACTCCTGAACCTGTTCCAGCATGGCAATGCCCCTGTGCACAAAGTCAGCTCCTTGAGGATATGCTTAACATGGGTGGGATCGTAGGGAAGTTCTTGAGTGCCCTGCTATAGAACCCTGACCTCAACCCTAATAAACACCTATGGAATGAATGTGAATTCTGACTGCACCCCAGCCCTCTTTATCTCACCTACATTAGAACCTGCCTTTACCAACACTCTTGTAGATGATGAACACAAATGTCCACAATCACAGTTCAAAATGTAGTGGAACAGCTTCCCTGAAGAGTGGAGAGATATAGTGTTCGTTATAGCAACAATTAACAATGAAATTGAAAGAGGAAAATCGATTCTAAAGACACTTGGTGATACTGGAGACTCATAAATGTTCCATAAACACTTTTAGCGTAAAGCACTATGTGCATTTGTTCAATGAGCAAGAGATGCCTTTGGGTTTGTTCCTGAGCAACGATAGAGATGCTTTCAGATGACCCCGTCATAACTTGCAATTATAGTAAGTCGAGACATGGCCTACTTAGGAGTCATTAGGAGTCACCCAGGAGGCCTATCCATTTTTATTTAATTTTTATAATTTTACAAATTCCAGTACATAACTGATCAAAACAGAAGAGTTTGCACTACTTTCTGTCTCAGTGTTTGGCGACAGCAATAAAAAGGTTAAAGACAAAAGCTAAAATTGTGCTTTGAATCAACATAAACACCAAGATAAATCTTTCTGACAAATTGGAGTCAGATTCGAGTTCAAAAATTGTATTTATGTAACAAATTGCAATCCATTTTACAAATCTTTTGCAGCAGCGTGAGAAAGACTAACACGCAGCATACCTTCACCCACGCCAGTGGATTCCATCGTTGGACCATTGAGTGGGTTAACCATGCAACTGTAAACTCTGTTTCTCTATATACGCCTTTATGTAGCATTAATGTAGGCTTATGTCATTCATAGGATGGATGGATGAAAAAATTCTATTTTTTACAAATGTTTAGTATCGCTATTCTCATCGTAAGATTGAAGTCGAACTATTGTAACTTATGGACTACCAGTAACCTGGTGGTAATTGGTGGTAATTTATATTTTCTGAATGCTACATTCAGGGACCGAGCAAATCTCTCGCCATGTTCCTGTCTGCCGTGGTCACAATCACAACCCAAAGCCCGGTCTATAAAAATAAAGTCGGCCATTTTCAAGTGGCTTTACGTATTTACAGTAGCTCAGAATGGAGTGTATGCATTTTTATACACTTTTTTAAACACTCCACACACCCGTAAGTTACTGCTGCAGCGTGAAACCAAAAGAGGAAGAAGAAAGAGAGGAATATCTTCTATGAGATGAAAAGAGTGACTCTGTATCAAAAGAGCAGCAATAATTAGCAGTCTGAGCTCCAGGAGGAGGAGAATGGAGCCGCAGACAGGAAGAGAAAGCAGGCGGGACCGTTGTCTCGCTGTCTACCCTCGCTTCACAGCTTATAGCTGCTCATTTGCATCTCATTTGGATTTGAGCCGGGGAATCACACTGCACTGTGGGAGTGGGAGAAGTGGAACGAAGAGAAGATCAGAAAAGGGTTTGAAGCTCCACAGATGCCCTGTTTAGATCTATTTTAACATTCTGATCTTTTTGAAGTGTCTAATTGTTGAGGTGAAAAGTAGGAGGACAAAAAAAGACACGCACTCGTTGCAGTACTTGACTAAACAGATTATTGGAAGAGTTCTTTAATGAAATCTTTGTTTATTTCTATAAAAAAAAAAAAATTCAATGGCATATATGTAATGTATGTTATAATAAGCTCTGCTTCAAGATTTTGGAGTGTAATTCTCAGTAATTCTTTTTCCAATCATTTTTTATTTCTCTGACCTACTGTATAGTTCTCTCTCTCTCTCTCTCTCTCTCTCTCTCTCTCTCTCTCTCTCTCTCTCTCTCTCTCTCTCTTTCTCTCTCTCTCTCTGTATAATGTTTTATCCTCTGCCCAGGTTCAAAAACAGCTTCATGAGCAGCTATCAATGTCTATCATTTTCGCAGTTTTCTACATTGCATAAGATAATTATACAGATTACCTTCATCTTTACTTAAATGCAGCAGCGCTTTAGTCTTGAGAAGTCTGTCCAGCTTTCATAGCTCCTAAACTGTACACTCTGCTTCCAGACCTGCTTCCAAAAGATTTAACTTTCCTGCTAATACCACCATCAGTGCCATTGTAGATCAAGAACTTTGAATCAGCAAAGCCATTTCTTAGCAATACTTAGCCTGGGACTTTGAGTCTACTGTTTGCATCAAGCATTTCCACTACATTTGTGCTGGATTTCTCAATAACATGTTGTTAAATGTTGCTGGAAAATGGTTATGATAAGCTCATCGTTCTTCAGATCGTGTCCTGCTGTCACTATTAAATCAGCTGGATTTATTTGTGAGAACGTACCATGTTAGGATTTTAGAAAACTCTGTGGCTCAGGGAGGAAAGAATGGAAAGCAGGCGACAAGTTTCACAAAAAAACCCCTCTGCTTTATTTTGCTTAATTGTGCAAATGTGTCCACGGATGTTGTGGCAAGTTAGAGTCAGGAGTTTCTTCCATCATTTATTCCTCTGTAAATGTTCTGCTTGCTGTTGAACTGATGCTGAAATGTATGTTGGTGATAAATAGATACACCAAGCGCAGAAGTTTAAAACAGATTGCTCGCTCGGCCCTGATTGGTCGATTGCTGCATGTTTGACCAGTTACATTTTTATCCAGTCATAAATAAAAAGGATTTCACAAAATGTAGTTGAGAAAAAAGTGAGATATTTGACTTTGGAATGTAGTGAAGTTAAAGTAAAAGTCTCCCCAAATGGAAATACTTTAGTAAAGTACAGACACAAGAAAAAGATACTCAAGTATCAAGATTACATTTACTTCGTTACTGTCCACCAGTTTCACAAAACCGGTGTTCAATCACAAGAACAGATATGAGATTAATATATAAAAATAATTTGGGGTCATTTTTGACCATTCTGTATATCTGACTCAGGAGAGAATGAAGGATAATGTACATTTTTAAAAGGGTGCCAATAATTCTGGATATTGGAAGTGAATGTTAAGAATGTGTGTGGGAAATGCAACTCAGCAGAAAGTCTGATTTACTCTCTCTCTCTCTCTCTCTCTCTCTCTCTCTCTCTCTCTCTCTCTCTCTCTCTCTCTCTCTCTCTCTCTCTCTCTCTCTCTCACACACACACACACACTCTTTCTCTCTCCATGTCTGTCTGTGGTGATAAATATAAAAAGTGAAATGTGAGCACATTCCGGGGGCCCGCTGTAAAGCTCTGGACAGCTGAACGGGAAGAATGAATTTGCTGGATCAGGAATTCGATCCACGTCTCGCACATGTTCCAGCTCCTTCCAAACACGTTCGCTCCCTCATCAATCTCAGAATCAATCCCATCGAATTCTTGTCGTCGACTAAATCTAGCAAAGAAACATGATTGTGTGCTGTTCAGTTTACAGAGCGTGATTGTGCAACGAGATGCAGCCAACGCTTTGTGCCCTACTTTTGGGGGCAGCTAAAGAGGGGCAGCTGCCCAGGCAGAGGGGGCAGGAAGAGGTGGGGGATGGAGCAGGGAAGCACAGAGGAAAGCAGTCATCCAGTTAGTGAGTGCTCACGTCTCTCTCACTCTTTCTCTCCCCATTCCGAGGGGAATACAGAAGAGAAGAGAAGGAGCCTGTGAGAAAGATGACAGCTGCAAGTTCTTCGCTTGGGAAGAACTGCTCGGTTTTTCCATCCAACCCTGCACCTGGCTGTCCCTGAATGGACAGATTGTGGGTTAAAAATCATTGTTTGTGTTGATAAGAATTAGGAAGCTCTTACGACAGTGGTAAATAATGGTCATGCCAATTCATGCAAAGCGATTATTTATGTATATATTTCAATTAACGCAAAAATGAACTGAGGAACTTTTTCACCATCTGGTAGGAAAAAAAGAAATTGCTGTAGCTTTTTGATACAATTTCCTCATTGAGTTTCAAATTCACCTCAGCTGACATCAAACATGAACATTTCTTTACTTTATTTGTATTGAAGATCATGTACACTGTTGTTTTTGGGATGTCAGCTATAAGAGATCGACTAAATTATTAGCATACTTGCAAAAAAAAAAATTATATCCTGAGCTCAGGTTACTGTCTGGAGTTTTGAACATCATGCATTTCCCTCATGGGGCTTCCTCTGGGTTCTGGGTTTTCCTCCTGTCTCTCAAATTCATACCAGTAACACAGGAAACTCTGTCAGCCCTGACCTTAAACAGACAACAGCAACAGTCACTTTGTGTGTGTATTGTGTATTTAGGTGTTCTGTGTTCAATAAAATAATCTTCATACCAGATCAGAAACTTTAATCCCATGTCCTCATTCTCGTTCCCTACACTATACACCAAACAGACATAAAATTATGACGTCTGCTTCTTTCGGTTGCTCCCATTAGGGGGCGCCACAGCGGATCATCCGTCTCCATACCCCCCTGTCCTCTACATCTGCCTCTTTCAACCCAACTACCTGCATGTCTTCCCTCACCACATCCATAAACCTCCTCCTTGGCCTTCCTCTTTTCCTCCTTCCTGGTGGCTCCATCCTCAGCATTCTCCCACTGATATACCCCATGTCCCTCCTCTGCACCTGTCCAAACCATCTCAATCTCACCTTCCTCACCTTGTCTCCAAAACGTCCTACATGCCCTGTCCCTCTAATAAACTCACTTCTAATCCTGTCCATCGTCGTCACTTCCAAAAAAAAATCTCAATATCTTTAGCTCTGCTACCTCCAGCTCCACTTTCTGTCTTTTACTCAATGCCACTGTCTCTAAACCATACAACATCTCAGGTCTCACCACAGTCCTCTAAACTTTCCCTTACAATCTTGCAGACACCCTTTTATCACAACCCTGTTCAAAACCCAAAGCAATAAAAAAAAAAAGTTCTCGACCTCCACCAAATGTCAATGGAGCCACAGTTAAACAGTCCAGATAGTACAAAATATGGTACAAAACAAACCTCCAAATCATGAGCATTTCAGATCTTTCAGCACCACCCATAATATATCACTTCAATATTAAAAACTGTTTACATGCTGTTTTTGCACAAACCATTTTGTTTAATTACATGTTCACTTCTGTACTCAGTTCTCTTGTTCACACCGCACTGTGTAATATACAGTCGGTTTACTGGTGGCGCTATTTTGTGTTTTGTGTATTCGTCCTACTCCGTCTTGTGTTGTCTTGCACTGTTCGCACCAGGTTGCACACGATGCACTTTATGTGGCGAGGACACTTACTATTGCTTAGCCCTGTGTTTTCTGTGATGTAGCTTTATGTTGTCTATGTAGCACCAGGGTTCTGGAAGAATGTTGCATCGTTTGGCTGTGTGCTGCGTCAGCTTTATATGTTTGAAATTGAATTGCAGACGTGTAGTAAAACCATCACTGACAATATACAGTAGAAATATAACTTTTTATTGAAATTGTGACACCAGGCAAGCAGGTCTCAAAATATATTTACACATGACACTGATTTCTATAACGATAATAATAAAAAAATAAAAGCAAAAATACATACATACAAAAAGAAAATACAAATTAAAGACCATTTTATTCGTTTTACTCCATTCCCTTTTTGCACAGTGGAAATCTGAGTCAGGTGCAAATGTACTTTGCGACTACGGTAGAAAATGTCGACGACTCATTTCCGGCCTCAGAGCACAGAATGGCTTTTTGTGCATCAGCATTTTTAATCCTTCTCGCGACTTTACGGTTGTGTCATGAATTGTGAATGCTGAGCGATGCTGAAATGTATTCTATATTTGGGAAACAAAATACCTTACAGCTTTTCTAATCAGTGGAATTACTTTAGTCAGCGTATGTTTTTCCATGACAAGCCACCGATTGAAAAACGTGGCCTCATGTATCCCCTGATTATATAAGAGTATAACATGTATTGGTATATGATTCATAATCTGATTGCAGGCAGTGACCTGGTCGGTTAGATCAGGTTTTACGGTATAGGTGTAGTACATATGGGCTATAGAGAATTGAATTTCCTATAGAAAGTAAAATCACTGGATGTGAAAAAAATGTGAAACTTTTTCACCAACAGGAATGTTGGTATGCACTGAGGTCCTGATTATTAAAATAAAAAAATCTGTCCATTAAATTTAATGAAGTTTGATTTCCTCATACACAGCAATCTATCTCACAAATGTTGCCTCATAATCAATTCTTCTGCGACCTCATTTTAAAAATCTGCTGTAGTTTTTTTATACAATCCCAACTCCAGTTTTGGTTTCCTCCCTTTGAGTTTCAAACTAATGTCAAAACTGGGAAAATTCCTGACCATACAGTTATCCTCGGCTTTACCGCGGTTGGAATCTGGCGCCCCGGTTTATCACGGAATCGCATTCGCCACTAATTTGTTTAGCTGATTTTCCCGGTCTCTCGTGTCCAGCACGATAGACCAAAAACTTATAGGGAATTGTTTTTATGGAGTTTAAATAATGAAATGTATTAATAAAAACAGAATTATTAATTACAAAATGAATTAAAATGTTAATACAGTACAGTACCGTATACATAAAATTGCCTTTTGGGGGTGTCCGGTTTTGGAAAGCAGTCACCGCGATAAACGGGGGGGTTTACTGTATTTGTATTAGACATTATGTACAAGTAGGGTTGCAAAGGGGCGGAAAATGTCTGGTAAATTTCCAGAAACATTCTGTGGGAACTTTATCTGGGGAATTTGGGAAATATTCCAAGTTGGAAACTTAAGAGCAATTCATGGGAATTTATAGGAATTAATTTAAAATTTGGGGAAAATTATATAAACTATATTATATTCAAACATATATATATGTTATAGGCTAACCTGCAATTTTGTAAATTCCCAGTTTATACCCACATATTTTTTTCGTTAATTCCCATGGAAAGTTTCCCATGTCTTGAAAATTCCTGGAATTTTGCAACCCTATGTACACTATTGTTTTTGGGATGTCAGCTATACGATATTGATCAAATGCACATTAAGTTTATCCATTTGCACGAGCAAATATATAATATCTCCTGTGAGAACCTTTTTCTTTCCAAAACATTAAGATACTAAAGGCAGGGCTGTAAGTGTTGGGAGGAAGACATACTGCCAAACACATAGTGCCAAACATACTGAAACCTCAAAAGACAAACATGAATGGTTTTACAGTAGTTCAGAGGAACCTCGGTTTGACCTGAAAGAAGACCACGGTTAATTCAGTGCAGATTGTGGTAATTCAGAACAGACACCATGGAAGACTTGTGTGCATGACATTAAAGTGGAGGCTATAAAATTATATCAGTGGAAGTGTCTTGGGTATTTGTATTCTCACCAAGAGTTGAGTGCTGTTAAATACACCGTCAGAAGCAGATCTTATTTCACAAACTGAAGGCTTTAATAGATTGTCATCGACAAAGTCCAAACCAAATCCATTTTCATTTGAATTCCCATTCCATCAACTCTCTAGAAAATCCTTGTTAAACCCAAACAACTGTGTTGTAATCAAGCAAAGGATGGTCCTTTTCCACTGCTGGCTGAGGACATGGTCTACTCTTTGCTTGCTGTCCACCCCTTGCCCAAAACTGCAAGTAGATTCCACCCTTGGCCTTGGAGATTTTCTTAGGTCTTTTGAAAAGCTCTGTTTCAGAGTCATGTCCTGGTGGCATCCAGCCAGGTTTTTCTTTCAGCAGTTTGTCCCGGTCAGGTCGCACACTCCGTAGAAACTTTTTGAAGATATTGCTGGTCAGCGAGAACCTCTTGCAGAGTTCTTGTGATTGGCTGAGGTAAGGTGGATCCGCTGGGGAGTCTGGTCTGTTTATATCTGTCCCCCCTTCAACGCAGTCTTTGTCCACCTCGGGCAGGTCGAGCCAGTTGCCGACCAGATCAGCAAGGACATTGTCTCCAAGTACCAGAGGTTGACGATTGCGGCTGCGACTCATGAGAGACGAGGTCCAATCACTGGAATCATCCATGCTGTCCTCGGTGTAGTCACTGTCTAATGATGGGCCCTCTCGAGACAAGCTATAAAGAATCCCAGACAGGTCTACCGGTGTTAGTCGGGAAGACTGTGGGTGTACGCTTTGGTGGTCCGTTGGAGTTTGGCACAATTTTGGACCACAATATTCCACTTGTGGTGCAGTGTATCCTGAGATATTTCTAGGCAAAGGCATACCTTCACTCTCTAAGCTAGATGTGGAGGGTGAGGTCCCAACACTACTGTGATGCAGGTGATGGAATTGAACTTGGCCAGAGAGTTCAGATAACTTCTGTGGCTGGTCTTGAGGCTCAAAGCTACAATGAATGGATTTACCCGGTGGTGGTGCCACAGCATTCTTTTTTCCCGAGATCTCTAGCTGCTCAAGTGCCGTTTGGACTTGAAGAAGTTTGAGTTCTTGGAGAGCTTCCATCATTGAGTTCATCTGAGCGTGAAGACCATCACCAGCCTCTTTCATAGAAAGCTGCAAAGGGCAGAGGCAAGAGAATACAAGGAATTAGTTAACATGGTATGCACTGATGTAAGATGTTTATCTGGTGAGCACCAAATCCTTTTATACAATGATATATATGTATGTGATATGATATATATGCTTTTTTCTGTGATAGTTAAATATCTAAGAACTCACATATTTGGATGTTCTATCTGATAGTTAAACACTGTTGCAGAGTACTAAATAAAACCTTCATTCACCGAGAGAGACAAACCGAGGAACTGTTTAAGGTTCTTTATTTCACATAATGGGGTTCTTTGTCCTGTTATTCTGGAGAATCCCATAAAATTCTATTTATACAAACGAACTAAGTAGAATTAAAAAAGAAACTAGTTAATGAAGAACTAATAAATGCATTATAAAAAAAATCATTATAGAAATTCATTATAAATAATTCACAAGAAAACCTGCGAAGCCCTTCATTGATGTAATAACTTTATCAACCCTTATAAAAAAAAAAGAAAAACGCTACTAAATAAATATTAGTTTCTGAGGTAAAACCACATAAAGAAAAATCACAGCACATAAATAACAATAGTCAGTTTATTTTCTGCTCCAGCAAATCCATATCATTGTAACCCATCCCACATCCTGGTACTTAACAAGCGCTTCGAGCGAGTTAAAATACCATCCTTCTCGACGATGATATCATTCCTAAGCAACACATTTTGTCTGCGTATTTCCTTTCAGCTTATCTCATCATGCACCATTATACCTCAATTACCTTCCTTGATGACATTTCACATGTAATCCAAACACAAAAATATCGACTTACCTCATCTTTCACTCAGGGGAGTTCCGCCCTTCTGAGAGGGTCTAGTCCTCTCACTTTTCAGAGGCCAAATTTGCTAGCCCTGTATATACTGTAGCTTTCTGCCAATTGGGAGACCCTGTTCTGCTCTGGTGCCCAATAGGACACGTCTAGACATTAATCCCAAACAGAAGGGCACATTCACTGAAGCATAATCGATTGACAGAAACTGGTGAGAGTGTCAGTGTGGGGGGATGCAATATGCCGTAATAGTGTTTTACCCACTAGATATATATATATATATATATAGTATAGTACTATAGAAACATACAGCCATTATTGTCTAAATATATGCCAACAAATGTGAGTACAACCCAACTGATAACAGCTACACATCTTTAACCATGCAAAGAAACGTCCTGTTCATCAAGTCCATGTTTTGGTCTGCTTGACAGGACCATACCAGGACCAAATTTCTGTATCTTGTATGAGAGCAGGTAAAATTTGGTGCTTTGAATACAATTCTCTCATACTGACCACTGGATGTTCAATATGGCAATAAAGTCTCTCTGAGGATTAGAATTGTGGCGCTCCACAAAGATGTCCTCGGCTATAAGAAAATCGGTAACACCCTGAAACTGAGTAACAGTGCAGTGGTCAGGGTCATACAGAGGTTTTCCAGGACGGGTTCCACTCAGGACAGACCTCGCAAAGGTCCAACAAAGAGATTGATTGAATAATAATAGTATGTCAGAATGTACAGAATGGAGCCAAACTGCATGGGCAATCTACTGGAACAAAATCTATTGGATCCATCCAGCACCCTGTAGACCTATCGAATGTTTTCTGGACCTGTTATAAAGATTACTATATGAATATATATAGTACCAGTGATAAAATGTTCTGGAAACAATAAATACATAAAGAAACAATGAACTACATTACAGATCCTAATGAAAATGTGGGAAAATCCATGTTTGAAACCTTGAACAATTCATTAGCAGGCAATTGTTGGTTGGTGAGTTCCATGGCAAACACTCTTGCTCTTGAATAATTCAGTGTCGTTTGCATGCTACAACGTGGTAACCATGTGCATTTTCTGGACACAGCTCTAATTTGAACAGTTTCGTTTGAAAGATGGCATTTCATTGGAAGATTCGACCATAGGGCTGGGAAGTATATAAATGAATCAAAATTGTGATAAATGATGATGAAATATGGATATTCGACATCCATCATCCACCGTTTCCTAACAGTATTACGAATTTAATGGATTTTCATGCAAAAGGTTTGTTTATTCATTATTTTTGTAAGTAATAAGCGGGTTTGTACTGTTCAGATAATAAAATATTTATTTGAAAAATCTGATTTTTGTGAAAACATGCATTATCATAGAATTTGTTATTGACTTTTGGTATCTTTAGCTTTCCATATTAAAGAGCATCATTTAAACAGGCATGCCTTGTTAGCTCCGATTTCACCAGGGCCCTCGAATCACTCACGTTTTTTCTGATTAAATCCTGCATCTCCTTGAACTATCCGAGGGCCTTGTCATTTTCCTGCATCAGCTCGGTGTTTTATTCGCCTGTTGCGCTCACGTCCCCTGGTAATGTGCTGGAAATGAGGAACAATGCTCTGTCTGCTAATAGCCTCCTCGCTTGAATTGGAAAGGGCGCTTTGACGAGCTCTGTTAATAAACATGTAAATGTCAGGGGCAAATAGGTTTCAAACACATGAAAGACACTGGCTGTAAGCTTACAGGGCTATTCATCGACAGCATTGTTTTATTTATTTATTTCTTTTTTACAGTAGAAGCACTTGCAGCTTTTAAATGATTATATTCTGAGGGATAAAACGTGCTGTATTAGAAAACAGAACAGTGGTCTGAGGAAGCGTAGGAACTTTTCAGATCCCAAAGTTATATCACCTTATTATTGTTTTGATTACAAGATTATGCATAGCTTTAACCCGGTTTAAGTTACATTGAATGCTGTAAATTGTTAAAATGGTTCCTGTTCTAAACCCTTGTAGCACGAATCTACAATTCATTCGTGCCGATCATGTTGATTTGATACACTTCCATTGGGGATGCTACTAACAAGTACATTCACTGCACATGCTAATTCATAAATGCTTTATTCAATCTAATAACACTGCATAAGTTACCATATAAATTCATCACCCACATAATCTGTGTTTTTTGTTACTGCTGAATCACTAGTAGTTTTTTACTTGAATATTTATATTGCACCCTACATGCAGGATGTTTTTAAGTATATACATTTGAATAAATATAAGTAAATAAAAAGCTAACAAAAATTTAGGTAAGTATCAGTAAAATAATATATATTTTTTATAACATTAATTTCATTACACACACACACACCTTTATAAAAGTAAAAAAAAACAAAAACATTTTTTTTAATAATTTTTGTGCAGATGACAAAAAAACCCACTGTATAAACAAAAGTTTGCAGACACCTAAGCAGAAGATTGGTAGATCATTTTCTGCTCTCCTGAGAAGATGTTCCTCCAGATTTTGGAGTGTGATTTGTGCTCATTCATCTACAAAGGCATGTAGGTGAGGTGAAGAAACCTGGGGTGCAGTCAGCGTTCCAATTCATCCCAATGGTGTTCATTAGGGTTGAGGTCAGAGCTCTACTGCAGGCCTGTGAAAATCTTACATGTAAAACATATCTTAATGGAGCTGGCACTGTGTGCAGGGGCATTGTCATGCTGGAACAGGTTTGGGAGAACACGTAAAGGGAGACTTTAATGAACCGCATCCACCTGGCTACCCAACCTTATGTGGTTCTTTCCTAAATTGGTACCACAAAGCCACAAAACTACATTACATAATATACAATCATGAGCCTCCAGCTTTGTGGTACAAATTTAGGAAAGAACCACATAAGGTTGGGTAGCCAGGTGGATGCGTCACAAGGCTTGTATTTAAACACGGATGCATGTGTGCACAAGGAATCAAGACCGACTTGTAACAGAGCCATGAAACGGCAAATCTGAACATGGCCAGTCACACCACAGGCTAATGAGGCCAATTACAGGAGACCATGTGGGCACACATGGTTATTTCATGCCTTGAGAGTTAATAGGGCTTTTCAGGGAGGGGGTGGAAATGAAGTGCACTTTCTTGGACATTATTCCTCATTGAATATAAATAGCAAAGGTCAGAAGTGCAAATAGGATCCAGGGAGCATCTTATAGAGAAAAGACCGAGCTAAAACTTTGGACTTTTTCAAAAAAGCATTAGATCAAAAAATCGGCACTGTGATAAAAAATTTTGCATGCATTTCCATGTGATAAGCTGGAGCGGTTTCCTTTTGACCCATTTAGCAGCGAAACGGAGCATCAAAGTGGTTAGAGCCGAACTGCAAAATAATCATGTCTGGTTTGCATTCCAGAGGCAGACACTTTATATAACATACGCTGCCACTGATAACAGCTGGAGCGTATGAGATTTACTCGGCGTGATAACCGCAGTCATGAGGAAGGAAAGGAAGCCACGGGGATTAGCAAAAGCACTCAAACTTTACTTTTTTTAAATGATTTTTTTCGGTAACGAGGACGATATCTCGGTTATCACGCCGAGTAAATCTCATACGCTCCAGCTGTTATCAGTGCCAGCGTATATTATATAAAGTGTTCGCCTCTATCTTAATATGTCCTCCTACGACGTTCCTAATTATCGGCTCGGCGGTGGGACGCAGATCTCTCAGACTTGCATAAAAAAAAACCTAAACGATTATGGCAATTTCAGCGCTCCAGCAGCTTGTTTTTACTCTCCGCAGGGGAAGTAATCTGCTTTAATCCATGCAGGCGAAATGTACCTGGGTGTGTATGTTCATATTCCCCTGTGCATGTCCAGAGCTGGCCGTTTGAGGTTATCAGCAGCATCGCTCCAGCACAATAAACACGTAAGCGCAGTCGCAGCTGTCGCCCGAAATCCGAGCCAATTTTAGCCCGGCAGGAAGGAAGGGCTTTGTGAAGAACAGGAGCGATGGAGAAACAGACAGAATGAACATGGCTTATTCTTACAAATGTTTTTCTGAGCCAACGGCCTCTCTATTTCTTTTTCCAAGTAAAAACATGTCGAGACTAGACTTCGAGACAAAAAGGAGCTAAAACGCTCAAGACGCTATTTAGGTAGATTATGAAAAGGCATTAATAAGAACCTGGTGGTGAAAAAACCTGGTGGTTTCCCCAGAGAAATCCCATCCCATCTCGTAAGGCCTCTTGGTTCTTAGTTTTGATGCTAAACTGAAGGATAATAAAGACCTACTTTAAGTTAGCACTTCTGTAAGTCAGATTTCTGACTATTTTCTCTCCCAACAGACGTCTAGACTGATTCTATTCTTATCTCTTTCTCTACCCATCCTGAGGCATCCAGAGGTTTTGCCAGCCCCAGTTACGTCCCACCTCATGCAGATTGTGGACCTTTAGGGAAGTAGATGTCGACCCCGCAAACATCCCGAACCATCTAGAGACGTACCAGCGCCAACTGGATCCCACTTCATGTGGAGTTTGGACACTGGACCTCCTTGAGTGTTTAAAGGCTCTGGCATGGAGAAGCTGGTGTTGGATCTGTGATGATCGCAAATGTTGAGCTATTTTATGAGTTGTTCAGTAGCTCCTAGTTTTATAACCACAAATGACTGTCTAAGACTGTAGAAAGAACATTACTCATAATCACACACTCCAGTCCTCATGTTAGTTCTCACTCTCCAGTGTTCTGTATTGTTTAAAGACTATAATCACACTCTTGATGTCACCCAAATGAGGATGGGTTCCTCTTTTGAGTCTGGTTCCTCTCAAGGTTTCTTCCTCATAACATCTAAGGGAGTTTTTCCTTGTCACAGTCGCCACTGATTGATTTCTGTAAAGCTGCTTTAAGACAATGTCTGTTGTGAAACACGCTATAGAAATAAACTTGACTTGTTCTAATCAACCAGCATTAGAAGGTATATATTGAAGGAGACTCCAAGGCACTTTGGATAAGGATACATCTGCTATAATTCTGTGGGTCTTGCATTGAATGATTTTTGACTGAATGGTCCAAATTGTAGTAATGATGGCTTGGGTTATTGACATGTTTCATGTATACCAGTGAAACTTTTCCAAAAAATAAATATAACATGGTTTACATGGTGATACTGCGGTTATCACAATACACTATTATTATATTTAAAAAAAATACAAAATATAGACATATTGGGACGTCTGACTTTTCCAGGAATATATGGATCTCCTGCTATAAAGCTCCAACCCTATTGAACCCCTTTGGGAAGAACTAGAACGCTGGCTGCACCCTGACCTCCTCACTTTACCACAAATCTCCACAAACACACCTAGTAGAACATCTTCCAAGAGGACTGGAGGTTATTATAACAGCAAATGTGGACTGAATGTGGATAGGGGTTTTTAAAAAGCACATACCAATCTTATGGGCAGGTGTTCCCAAACTTTTGTTCATATAGTGTAATGGAATGATATCGATTTATTTCAAACTTTAGTAACACAAATACACAAAAAACACAAATAAGCTCTAAGAAATGTGAAAATGGATTAAGTTTAACGGTAATAAAAAGAATCCTGGCTAAAAAAATTGCACACACTGGAATAACACTTATTTTTGAATATATGAATATTCAAATATCTTGAATATTGAATTTGAATAATTAGGTCTGGAAACTGAAATTTTCAGCAAAAAAAAGGGCTTCTCAAGATTTTCAGTTCAGGTCTAATGAAACAGTATGTTATTGTTTGGAATCCCAGTGGTCAAACACAATAACGACTGGTAAGGAATATCGGAATAAAATGCAAATAGGATGCAATATTATGTGGATCCTGATATTATGTGGTAATTTTTCTATAAGCATTCGCATAAACTTTGTGAAAGCCAAGAAGGAATCATTAAAATAATCCTGCCAAACAGCGATTCAAAGCGACAAACACATCAACGTTTATTATCAGAACTATAGTTAGTGCTGTCGGAAATACCCCAAAGCTCTGCCGGGGTTAAAGCCTGACCTTCCTGCCACACACAGACTGACCCCATGTGACCTCTGATCATGTTCACACTTGTGTCCGACAGGAGGAATTCAATTATTGCAGTCATTAAGGTTCAAGCTCTAAGAGCAGGTGATGAACTTAAAAGTATTTACGAACCCAAGCACTTATGCAGCATTTATGAGCAAACGAGAACCGGATGTTTCTGACAGCCGAATCGGACCTCAGACTCGTAATTCCCGACTTGAATGGTCTCTAAAAAGTGGTGAGTTTTTTCTTTTATCTGAGGAATCAATTTTAACATGATAGAACTCCAAATATGACAAATTTGCTCTATAACAGAAAAGTTGGCACATTTTATTACCCAGTGCTTTTACTTGCAATTCATTTCCCAGCTAATACACTACAAGGTGATATCAAACTTTGGTCAAACTTATGTCATGTTATGTCATGTTATGTCATGTTATGTCATGTTAGACTGTGGCAGATTTGGCCATTTTCTTTGCCATTTTTCAGAATTTCACATTTGCTCTTTGTTCTAACTTGTTGTCCGAGATAAAATCGCAGACGTGGTGACACACATGGTCAGTATTGCACCAGTTACCACCATTATTCTCGAAACTTTTTGATACCACCTTGTATGTAGTTTATTCAGTTTTACACTCATGCAAGCGTTAATAGGTACTGACTTGTTTCACACATTCTCCACTTAACGTACAAAATCTAATTAGAAATAGGTAAAACGTATGATGTCATTCTTTATAAAGAAAAGACTCCTTGGCAAAAAGAACAATTTTTCTCGCCGTAATTGGAATATAATCAGCTTTCGGCTTGGTAACCCAAACCGCCATGCCATGGCTGAATATGTTACAGAAACAGAAACAGAAAACACTCATCTTAGGAAGAACGCTTCCCTTCAAGTGGTGATACTTCGCCAAAATGGCAAACAGACACACAAACATGACCATGTGGCATCTCTGGCAAAT
>NC_139602.1:8858051-8970551 GCF_946808225.1 Silurus aristotelis
CCAAGAATGTGGAGGTGAGTTAATAACGATTCGTTCATTTTGAACAAGTCTTTATTGTGACTCAGACTCCCTTTCACTCTCACAGATACTCTTCTATCACAAATAACTCCTGCTATCACTCTTCTCCACCCACTCCACCCTGCCTGCACTCTTTTCTTCACTTCTCTAACACACTCTACATTACTTTGTACTGTTGACCCCAGGTATCTGAACTCCTCCACCTTCTCCACCTCTTCTCCCTGCAACCGCACCCCTCCACTGCCCTCCCTCTCATTCACACACATGTACTGTCTTACTCCTACTGACTTTCATTCCTCTTCTCTCCAGCATGTACCTCCACCTCTCCAGGCTCTTCTTCACCTGCTCCCTACTCTCACCACTAATCACAATATCATCTGCAAACATCAGAGTCCAGAATGTAAAGCATTTACACAGGAACTAAATAACAACAACAACAAAACACGCTCATTTTGATAAATTCAAAGATTCAAAGAACGAGATTCCCTGCTTTTCTTTTTTATTGCCTTTCTTTCTTTCTTTCTTTCTTTCTTTCTTTCTTTCTTTCTTTCTTTCTTTCTTTCTTTCTTTCTTTCTTTCTTTCTTTCTTTCTTTCTTTCTTTCTTTCTTTCTATTGCCTTTTCTTCTTTCTTTCTTTCTTTCTTTCTTTCTTTCTTTCTTTCTTTCTTTCTTTCTTTCTTTCTTTCTTTCTTTCTTTCTTTCTTTCTCGCTTTTGCCTTTCTTTCTTTCTTTCTTTCTTTCTTTCTTTCTTTCTTTCTTTCTTTCTTTCTTTCTTTCTTTCTTTCTTTCTTTCTTTCTCTCTTTCTATTGCCTTTTCTTCTTTCTTTCTTTCTTTCTTTCTTTCTTTCTTTCTTTCTTTCTTTCTTTCTTTCTTTCTTTCTTTCTTTCTTTCTTTCTTTCTTTCCTTCTTTCTTTCTTTCTTTCTTTCTTTTTTATTTGTTCACTTGTAATGTCTTCTTTCAAAAGAGGATGCAAACTTTTGTACTTGACTCTACCTTTCCACATTTAAGTAATAAATATTGGAGACCAATATATTCATTAACAGTTTTTGTTTTTTATTTGACGTTCTTCACAAGGACAAAGTTCTAAATTAAACATCTTACAGAATAATGCACAATAGACATTTAAACCCAGGCTGCAAAGAAACAAAATAAATAAAGACAAACAGGTGAGAGGTGAACTCTGATGGGTGAACATTTCCAAATAAATGTATACACTACATGGACAAAGGTTTAAAGACACCTGATCATAAGATTGGTATGTGCTTTTGGAACATATTATTGCACATTCAGTTCCTATTTGATGTTATAATAATCTTCTGGAAAGATGTTCCACTAGATTTTGAAGTGTGCTTGTGGAGATTTGTGGTTAAATCAGGTTCCGATGAAGGTGAGGAGACCTGGGATGCAGTCAGTGTTCACATTCACCCCAAAGTTGTTCTACAGGGTTGAGGTCAGAGCTCTGTAGCAGATCTTCCATTTCAAACCATGTAAAGCAGATCTTCATGGAGCTGGCTTTGTGCACAGGAGCATTGTCATGATGGAACAGGTTTGGGTCTCCAAGTTTAAGTGAATTGGAAAATGTAATACTACTGCATCCCAAGACGTTCTATACTATTGTGTTCCGTCAAACTTTGGGGGAACATTTTGGGTAAGGAAAAATGGAAAAATCACGTGTCTCAATACTTTTGTCCATACAGTATATTTTGGAGAAAAGATTCTGTTGCTGTTATAGCTAAAACTTGCTTTGAAAATGGCACTTAATCTTAAAATAAAAAAATAAAAAAAAACACAAAACAAGTATATCAGACTCACACAAAAAAGGAAACTGAAATCATTTGTGGCGATGACACCAAAGCATGCTGTTGAAGCATGCAACAAAATATTAACACACACTTTAAATACAGAAACAATATTAGGTCACTCGTTTTATGCATTTTTAATGCACGGTTATGATATGTACTTTTCAAAACGTTTTCTTGGTCTAAAGGCAAAGTGTAGCCCTTAAACAGGCAGGTCATACCAAACGTGTGTTTTTTATTTATTTTTATTTTTTTCGAACAGATGCGTCACATGACCTGGTTCTGGGATCATTTAATCAGTCTGGCCACGAGTGTCATCGTCGCCTGTGGTGCAAGAGATGGTGAGCATTTATTCATTTATCATTGTGAAATTTACCACTATGTCGTATTTTCATGATTAATATTTCAAATACTGCAGTTCTTTAACCTGCGTTCCATTTTTTCTTTTCCATTTAACTGATTTGTGCAATGACTCTGAATGGGTCAAGCTTATGTCATCCTTATGATGCAGATTTATCCAAGTCAACTTTCAAATGATGACAAATCTCATGAACATGTAACATGGGCAATGAAATTCTGTTATATTATTGAAAAATCTTATGACATGTTTATGACAGGATTATGTCAGTCTTATGACCCATGGATCAAATACAAATTTTTTAACCAATAACATATGATATATTGTCATATCATTATGTCAGTCTTATGAAGGGTTCAAATGAAACAATATTAGGGAGAAGAATGAATATTAACATATAAGCATAAATTATGATGGTTTGTTATATAAATGTAAATAAACTGCTATAATCGTGATCTCTATGGCATGTTTATAACAGGAGTATGTCAGTCTTATGACCCATGGATCGCACTAATGCATATTGTTATATCATTGAAATAAATTATTGACAGTTATCCTTTTGAAAAGTTTATGACAGGATTATGCCGTTCTTATGATACATGCTTCAGGCAAAGCAGTGTTAATGTATAACTTTCTCTATAATATATTGTTATACATTTTTAAATAAATAATTATGGCAGTCCTTATTAACCATAATATGCTTATGACAGGGTAATGTCAGTCTTATGAAGGTTTCGGGTGAATTTTGAGGCAATATTAAACAAAATGAACATGAGCTGTGAGGTTTTGTTATATAATTGAAACACTATTATGAGAGTTGTATCTATGATATGTTCATGATCTATGTTCAAGATTATGTCAGTCTTATGACATGGTTCAGATAAAGCTAATTTTACCCAAAGAGGAGCCACATTAATGCATAACACTGGCTTTCTTATATAATTTTTTCATTTAAAATAAATGATTGACAGATATTATCAACCATTTGTGTTTATGACAGGATAATGTCAGTATTATGACACATGGTTCATAAGACTGGCATAGAAAGCAAACAATCAAAGAAACAAGCAAAAAAGTCAACATAAATCCATAACATTCTCTATAATGTTATATATTTAAAAAGAAATGGTTATGACAGTTATTTAGCCCCATGATGTGTTCATGACAGGGTAATGTCAGTCTTATGAAGTGTTCTTGTGAAGTAATTTTTAAGAAAAGGTGAACCAAAATGTACTTGGGCTGTGAAGTTTTGTTATATAACAGAAAAAATGTTATCTAACAGTAATCTCTATTGTATGTATATGACAGGATTACATCACTCTTATGACACATGGTTCATAAGACCGACATAAAAAGAAAGCAATGTTAACAGGAGAAAAGCCAACATTAATGCATAAAGTTTGCTATGATATATGGTATTACCTTTAAAAATAAATGGTTATGACAGTTATTTAACCCCTGATGTGTTTATGACAGGGTAATGTCAGTCTTATGAAGGGTTATTGTGAAGCAATTTTTAAGGGAAGATCAATAAAAATGGAAAGGAAAAATAATCGGCTGTTATTTTATGATTTATAACTGAAAAACTATTACAACAGTTATTTCCATGGTATGTTTATAACAGGATTATGTCAGTTTTATGACACACGGTTCAGATAAAGCAGATTGTAACCAAAGAGGATCACAATAATATATAACCCTGGCTGTCTTTTTCTATAGTTATAGCATTAAAAAGAAACAGTTATGCCAGGTATTGTCACCCATGATGTGCTTATGACAGGATTATGTCAGTCTTGTGACAGGTGGGTTCAACAAAAGTGATACAGAATTCTAAATATATGCAATGGGTAGTTCCTTAATAATATAAAATGAAGTAGCAAAACTGTTATTTTTTAATACAAAAGTGACCATTGTGCCTATTTAAGGGCTTGAGTTGCCTTTCGAGTAAAATGTCTGGGTAAAAATCGATTCCTTTCTGCTTCTCCAGTAATCAAATCACCACCCACCTAAACAGTCACGATGCACAAATGAAGACATTCACATTAGACAGGACAATGACGATCTCTGAGCTTTTAACCGCCTTTTACTTTATTACTGGCATGAGTACGGAATGCTGCAAGATTTGTAACCACTGATGGACTTACTGCAGAGCAAAGTCTCTAACAGGTGCTGTTGAACAGGAACTGAGGAGCAGAATGAAAAGATAAATGCTAGAGAGAGAGAGAGAGAGAGAGAGAGAGAGAGAGAGAGAGAAGTAGAGAGAGATTACACTTGAGCAAGAAAAATGGCATGAAAGGAAGATTATAAAGTCAGACCAAGCAAAAGTCTTAATCATATTTTTCTAATTGAAGAGAATTGAAACAGTAGTCTGACTTCTATTTTTCATTTGGCTGTGTGGAAACCCCCCCCCCCCCCCCCAGTGTGATCTTGCCCATTTTACAAACCGTCCAGATTCCTGTGAATATCACACAATATGATGACGCACACCCAAACTGACGAGACACGTGTTTTTCCTCACGTCTTCAAAAACATCTTTCAACCTGCTCCTCGAAGTTCTTCTTCCAAATTCTAGCAGGGCAGAAAGAACCAAAATCTGGAGCCCAATCCAGAAATATTCTGGTGCACAGAGACTCCTTTCTATCCTTCAATCATCATCTTGACTTTTTTTTTTTTTTTCTGGAATAAAAATTAATCCCACAGTGTGTCCACTGGACGGCGCACTTCTCAAAGCTTGTGGCTCTGCTCGCTCGGCTCTCCTGCGTTTCCCTACTGTAGGTTCACAAGGCTGAGACCTTCACGATGCTGGAGCTAGAGCTGGAAGTGGTGTTGATGGCCGGGATGATGGAAGAGGTGGTGATGGAGTCCGGGCTGAATGTGCTCGGAGATGGCAGGCTGATGATGGCTGTGGTGATCTGCTGCCCCCTGCAGTTTATCTGTGCTCGCTCGTTGGGCTTTAGGTTGAGACTGGAGCGACAGCTGGAGATGAAGGTGAACATTTAGAGAGCAGTTTTTATATGATAGTTTTTTATTTTCGGCTTAAATCATATTATTTACTTATGCATTATTTCTAATATTAACTTGTGCACCGAAGGTGCAAGAGGAAAAGGGAAGAAAAAAAAAATCCAAGTGAAGTGATGTTGCTTGAGAATTTGGAGCTTTTCATGTGGTCACATTGACACTATTTTGGACAAAAGTATTGGGACACCTGATTTTTTTTTTAGCTATATGTGATTCTTTCCCAAACTGTTACCACAATGTTGGAGGCACACAATCGTGTCTGGGTGCATTGGCACTATATTTTCCCTTCAGTAAAACCAAGGAAACTCAAACCTGTTCCAGCAATGCCCCTGCACACAAAGCCAGCTCCATGAAGATATGCTTTACATGGGTTATAATGAATCTTCTGCTTAAGAGCTCTGATCTCATCCCTAAACACCATTGGGATGAACTGGAACACTCACCTACATAGTACCGGACTTTACTAACACCCTTGGGTCTGAATGAGCACAAATCTCCACGTGGAACATCTTCCCCGAAGAATGAAGGTTAACAGCAAATGAACACTAAATGTGAGATGGAATGTTCAATAGTTCATAGGAATCAGGTGTCCACATGCGAGGTGTCCAAAAACATTTGTCCATATAGTGACACTGGGGGCTCCTTTTATTAAAAGAGTAATTCAGTGTTTCTTCTGGTGTGTTGGTGGGTGTGGATTATGTGGCGTATTCACTACATATAAATTCAATGTTATTATTGAAACAATGATTTCGAACAAACTGTGGGGATGTGAAGGCAGAATATAGACAAACATTTTGTAAATAATTACATTTGTTATTTCGTTTCAATCAGACAAATCAAATTAAAACTGGGAGACAGCTCAAGACTCAATAACGGGGTCCCCAAACCTTTTTTTGTGAGGGATACTCAATTTTTCCTTTCTTTAATAAGGGGCTAGGTCGGTCTGCAACAATAAAATGACATGGACCGGAGTGGCTACCTGTATTATTGTGATTTCATTATGATTTTAAATGTATTTATTTTGCCTCCTAAATCCAGATTAGTTTGTTATTTTGTTCTTCTGCACCATACAGACAAATGAGCATTACTTTTCAAGAGATATCTAGTCTATTAAAAGAGCACTAATTCTATCATAATGACATTTGTTCATATTCATTGCTATTGAAATCAAAACATTTACTTACTTATACCGATAGCTAGGTTGGATTGTACTTGCCGATTACCAAATAATCAATAGATGGATTTTAAAATGGATAATGGATAAAAAACAAACAAAAACAAACATATCACTCCATGTATAATATCATGTAAGTACTGTACAAAAAGTAAAAAAAGTTCTGAATCATGAAATTGTGCTAAATGAAATAAATATGAATATATTCATTAATAAATGCAATTAGATAATTAGATAATCATTAATGATACATATAAAATAGCGCTTTCCGTACAGCACAATCTCACGAGTAAAAATAAACAGCACATGGCGTCAGTGATTCGCCTCTAGAGGCCGCTATTGTAATGACAGCAGACTGTAAACTGGAAAAACTATCTGCATTGATTTTTGCAAATAGCTGATAGTTTCAGCCATCAGTATCTCACCCTCTTTTCAAAACTAAGAGAAATTTAAATTAGAAAGCCTTTATTATTGAATACAGATATAATATGAGTAAAACATATATTTAAATCAAAATGTAAAAATATGTCTTTGGCATTGTTCAGAGGGCCGTACAACAACGGGGTTTGTCGCCCACTGCTTTATAACTTTATTGCTTTAAGCTTTTCACACGGCCATATGCTCACCTCGGCCCGAGGCTCAGCTGATCTCCACACTGGATGTGGATGGCACTGAGCTCTTGCAGGTCCTGTGTGTGTGTGTGCGTGTGTGTGGTGGACAGGCTGGCGTTGGGCAGCGCAAGTCTTTTGCGCGAGCGCTGAGAGCAGCAGGTTCCCGTGAAGCCCTCGGTACTCGAGCTGGAGGGGCTGCGAGAAGGAAAGTTCTGCAGAGGCTGCACTCCTTCAACACAGTTCTGCTCATACAACTGCTCGTCCACAAACTCATGAGCCTGAAAGAGAGAAAGTGAAAGAGGGAAGAGAGTAAAACAGTGAATAAAAGAAAGAAGAGAAGAGATAGAAAGAGACAAGAGGACAATACACAGAGAGAGAAAACAGAGAAAAAGAGACAGAACAACACAGCCCATGAAATAAAGAGACAGAAAGAGATATAGAGAGTGAAAGACATTTAAAGAGAGATGCAGAAAGACCCAAAGAGAGCGAGACTGACTGAGATCGAGAGACAATGCGAGACAGACACAGAAAACCATGAGAGAAAGAGAGAGACAACGTATAAAGAAGACAGACAGAGGCAAAATGAGACAACGGTGGGACAAAAGAACGAAAAGAGAGGAGCACACACACATACAGAAATATTAAAGCTCCTTGCAATAATGTTCTTCAGATTATACCTCACGTCCAGTCGCCTCAAATCAGTCACCGCTGCTAGACATTTACATACAACTCACATGCCTGAAAGACTCAATAACGCCCTGATATAATGCGACATGATTCTGACAGGATCACTTTCACACTCACGGTAGTTTTCTCCAGGCAGTGCAGTAGGTGGTGGTGTTGGCTCTCCTGTAACGATGGGGTCTTATTCACGTGCTGTTCTTCTTCCTCTGAGCCCTGAGATATATATATATATATATATATATATATATATATATATATATATATATATATATATATATATATATATATACACACACACACACACACACACACACACACACACACATTCATTTCATTGTAAGCATGTATGAACCTATTGTGTCAATGCACATCTCACAAAAAAACTATTCACTTTTGAATATGTTCTGCTTAAGTGCAAATGTTTGTACACCCCTTATAACCAAACAATTGCATGGTTCAGGGATGTACGGTGGGAAAATAATTATTAAATCCCCTGCTGTTTTAGTTAATTTACCCCTCACAGAGAAATGAGCAGTCTGGAATTTTAGGGTGGGTTTATTTGAACAGAAAGCGAAAGAATATAAAAAAGAACCCAGAAAGCAATAATAAATGAATATTATATATCTCAATTATTTTGTATTTGAACGAGTGAAATAAATATTTGATCCCCTACCAACTAGCAAGAATTCTGACTCCCAAACACCCAAATTATTCCTGAACATTTAGAAAAGAACTCCTAATATCAACTTGTGTATAAAAGACACCCGTCACAGAATCAACCTCCTCCACTTAAACTTCTCCACCACCATGGAAAAGACCAAAGAGTTGTAAAAGGACCTTAAGGACAAGATTTTGGACCTGCATAAAACTGGAATGGGCTTTCAAACCATCAGCAAGAAGCTTGGTGAGAAAGAGACCCCTGTTGGTGTGATCATTTGAAAGTGAAAGAAATACAAGATAAGTCAATCGCCCTCGCTCTGGAGCTTTATGCAAAATCTCACCTCGTGTGGTGAGGATGATTCTAAGGGTTCTGCCCGGTTTGTTAATGATCTCAAGGGAAATGGGACCACAGTCACCAAGAAAACCAATGGTAACACACCACGGGCTCTCTGATCAAGAATGCACATAAACAGACTAATCTAAAGTTTGCTAATAAACACCTGAATAATTGAGAGCAGGTTTGGGAGAATGTGATGTGGTCAGATAAAACCAAAATTGAGCTCTTTGGCATCAACTCCACTCACCGCGTTTAGAGGCAGAGAAATACTAAATATGACCCCAAGAACTTCATCCCCACTGTCAAACAAGGAGGAGGAAACATTCTACTTTGGGCTGTTTCTCTGCTAAGGGTACAGGAAGACATCACCACATAAATACGGCCATGCACTGTAGAATCTTGGATGAGAACCTCCTGGCCTCAGCCAGAACACTGAAGATGGGTCATGGATGGGTCTTGCAGCATAACAATGACCCAAAACATACGGCCAAGGCAACAATCTGATGGTCTTCAAACCCATTCCAGCCTTGTGCAGGTCTACAGTCTTGTCACTGACATCCTTTGACAGCTCTTTGGTCTTTCCTCTGGTGGTGGAGAGGTTTAAATGGAAGAGGTTGATTCTGTGACTGGTGTCTTTTATACACATAACAAATTGATATTAGGAGTTCTTTACTAAAGGGACACAATTCATTTGGGTCTGTGGGAGTCAGAATTCATGCTAATTTGGTACGGAATCAAATACTAATTTCACTCGATCAAATATATATTGATTTATAAGCTTTCTTTTTTTTTAATTCTGTTTTTCTTTGTTTAAAAGAAACCTACTAGACTGTTCATTTCTTTGTAAGGGGGTTAACTGACAAAATCAGCAGGGGATCAAATCATTATTTCCCCCCACTGTAGATAGATAGATAGATAGATAGATAGATAGATAGATAGATAGATAGATAGATAGATAGATAGATAGACAGACAGACAGACAGACAGACAGACAGACAGACAGACAGACAGACAGACAGACAGACTGACAGACTGACTGACTGACTGAAATATTCATTTAAATATGAAGTTTTTTTTATTGCAGTGATCCACAATAGAAAAATAGTTTAGGATAAATAGATTTAGATAAATAGATTTTTAGATAGAATATTTATATCACTTTTTTTCTAAGACTATTAGCTCAGTACATACACTTTTTTTTTCAGTCAGATCGTGAGAAGATATTATTTAATAAGTTGAAAATGAAGGATACTGAAGGTTCATGGCACAGCAAATATATATTTGATCACCATAAAAGCTAAAAGTTACTGAGGTGGAAACAACAAAATGGTGAGTAAACAGTAAAAGAGTATCTTCCAGAAATACATCTTTCAGTAATGCAGCTCAGCCACTGCAGCGAGTCAGCGAGTCAACTTCCACAGATACAGTAAATCTTCCTGTTTTTCACAGGGCATTAATAATTATTTATTTATTTATTTATTTAGTTTTCATGCCATTTACTATATGTCATTTTACACAAACTTTTTTAGCAAATATATGACACGAACATTTTTTCAGAATCATTCATGTCCTTCAACATGACTGTTCTTTTGTGAAAGCTTCTGCAGATTTGTCAAATCATTCATGAATCAATTTGTTTGGATCTAGCCCACCGTGTGTTACACAATACAGAGCGAAGGCAGGAGCAAGTGTAGTTCCCTTTAAAGAAAGAAAGTGATGATGAAAATACTCTCTGGCAGAAAAACTAAATACACACATTTTTGTTTTGACGTTCCGTTGACGTTTTGACGGAAAGTCAATAAACACCAATCGGAAATGACGCAGGTTGAAGCGTCTTGCGCAGTACAGGGATGTGAACGTTTTCAAACGTTTCGGTGTGGGTGAGCAAATCCTGGAAAACGATTGAAAACGAAAGTGTAGAGTTTCTAGATGAAAAACACCATTTTCAAATTTATTAGGATTAGTTAAGACATAGGTACATTATAAGGGAAGTGTTAGGCTAATACTTCCCGTGGGCTCATCACCTGCAGGAGGGACCGTAAGGGACGGTGCTGTGAGGATTAGGCAGCAGTCGAAGGCGGGGGCCTGCTTAGGCTGCTGCCCCGGCGACCCGAATTACGGATAAGCGGGAGAAAATGAATGAATGAATGAATGTTAGGCTAATATATTAGCAGACACCCTTATCCAAGAACTAATTACAATGATCTCATTTATATAACTGAGAAAGTAGGTCCCCTGGTGGTCTAGTGGTTAGGATGCGGCGCTCTCACAGCTGCGGCCCGGGTTCGATCCCCGGTCAGGGAACCAACCCCAGCCACTCTTAGTGCCGGTCCCAAGCCCGGATAAAGGGGAGGGTTGCGTTAGGAAGGACATCCAGCGTAAAAACATGTGCCAAATCAAACATGCGGATGATCCGCTGTGGCGCCCCCTAATGGGAGAAGCCGAAAGAAAGTTTTTATATAACTGAGGAAGTAATTAAGGCCCCACTAGTAAAAGTTTGTCAGTTCAAAGTAATTTGACCTCTTGATCTTCCATTTATAATTCCTAAGTCTTAGTTGTCCAACCACAGAGCTTCCTCTTCCTTGAGTGAAGTGCAAGGTGGGACTCAGGAGCGTGAGATCACTGGCATGTGACTAGGTCATGTGATAAAAACATGGAGGTCCAGTGGCTGCTAGGAAACATATTCTACAGTGAATGTTTCTGGCAATATGCACTTATTAATGTGGACATGAGGTAACGTTAACTCGTAATGTAATGTAACATTAACATTGACATTAACCTGTCCGATTCAACCAAATGTTTCTATATATGCAAATTTGTAAGAAAGCAGCAAAATTCATAGACATTGACATAAAATTTGGCTGCTTTTTTTTTATTTTTTTTTTAACATACTGTAATGGTACTGCACCAGCACTCACTTTTTTCAATAATACAATTTTGTTTGATTTTTTTGTCCAAAAAAGTGAAACAAAAAATCCATTTCACCCAAGGCCTCACGCCTCCTCGCGTTGACATGGAGTCTCAGTGAAACGCAGAAATGGCACGTCTGTAATTTCAAGTGTCAAACCTCTGACAGCTTCATCACAACTTCTGCCATAAAATCGCCCAGAAAACAGAGACTGCTCCATCCGCCTGGTTCCTGACACCTTCAACAGAAGCCTTTTTTCCCTCCCCAAGAAAATAAGGACACTCACTCTTTTTCTCCGATATGACGGGAATGACAGAATAGTGAACCGATACACACACACAAAGCCAGTGCGCTCGCATGTGAAAGGCTGACAGCTTTGACATGAAGGTCTGAAGGAGGTTTGCGGGGTGGGGGTGAGGGGGTGGCGGGGGGGGGGGGGGGGGGGTATTAAACAGACGCTAATGGCTTTTAATTAGGGGGTGACTTTTAATGTTGAGTGACACTCGTCGAAAACAAAAGGAAGACGTGGTCACGGGAGGACAGGCTGATTCGAGGAGCTTTACATTTAGACACGTTTTAAGTCGGCGCTGCTTCTAATTAGGATGGAAGGCGAGCGCAAGATAAATCTGGCCTGATTTCATTAGCATGACTTTACCCTGGCACAGAGCACAATAAAATGGTGTCACTGGCAGTGGGATTTGACATAAAGATGGTCATTGCACATTAAGGCTGAAAAAAAAAAAAAAGAAAGTCTCATTACCACTTCACAAGGCTTGTTTTGTATGGTTTTATATGTCTGCATAAATGGCCAAAGACACCTTGATAGACAGATTGAGTCCCTTTTTTGCCTCAATAACCTTCTCCACTCTTCTAGAAAGGCTTCCCACTAGATTTCCGACTACGCCTTTGCGGAATCGGTGTTCCGGTTCACCCAAAAGGTGTTCAGTGGGGTTGATGAGGTCAGGGCCCTGTTTAGGACTAACCTGGTGCTTCACTTTCACGTTTTCATGGAGCTCACTTTGAAAATAAACTGTTCCAGGTCATCATGAGAATGGCATCAAATAATGTAAGTTCTGCTCATTAAATAATGACATCAATTAATGGCAACTTCCTGTTCCTGTTGTGTAGTGGCTGAAAATTTGCTCACTGCTTAGCATCTCACTTCTCAGCTAAGAGGAAAGCGGACAAAAATATCATACCGTCAAACACTTCAAGACATTTCTAGAACATGTTTCGCCATGTGTAAAGAAAATTCAATAGAAAAGGAATGTACATTTTATTTTAGAGAGTAAATGAAGATGAGTTCCTTTTTGAGTCTGGTTTCTTTAAAACTTTCTCCCTCATACCATCTGAGGAAATTTTTCCAAGCCCCTGTCACCACTGGCTCGCTCATTAGAGAGAAATGTATAGGGACTAATTTATGAAGCTAAAATTTATAGTTGCAATCTATTTAATTCTGTTAAGCTGCTTTGGGACAATGTTCATTGTTAAAAGTGCTATCAAAATAAAACTGAATAAAATGGAAAGGTAGAAAACCACTATATAATTATATAAGCCCTCAGACAAACATAAAAACCTCTTCTCATATCTGAGAAAAACAAAATCTCAGAAAAAAATGCACATTGTGACAATTTTGTACAGTATTGATATGATCAATTATCAATATTATCAAACTTCAAATTGGTCAATAATGAATTTCTTTCCAAATGGAAAATTGCTGAATGTTTTTTTTTTTTTTTTTTAAATGTCAGTTTTATATCCATATTATGTACACCAGCGGTCCCCAACCTTTTTTGCGCCACGGACTGGTTTAACGTCGGACAATATTTTCACGGACCGGCCTTTGAGTTGTGTCGGATAAATACAACAAAATAAAATGATACGACCATAAAAACTGATATGTTCAAAATATAATAATAAACGTGAATCCACTGTGTTGTTTTTTGTTCATGTTGCTCGCCTGGGGGTCTCAATTTAGCAGTAATGTATTATGTGTTAGCGGCCTGAGCAGCTCCTTTAAGAAGGTAGCGGATGAAGGTAAGACATGTGACCGAGGCATCATGACATGCATCAAGAGTGAGTCATAGACAGATGTGGCGGATAGAATCCGGTCATTTTCCAAAATAAAACATCGTTCAGAATCAGATAATAAATAAAATGAAAATAATGTAAGTTATGTATTCTTTAAGTGTGGCCCGGTACCAATTGACCCACGGACCGGTGCCAGTCCACGGCCCGGGGGTTGTGGACCATTGATGTACACTATATATCTAGTATAGGACTGCGTTTGGCATCCGTACTGTATATTGTTCTTCCCCGAACTCTTATGGCAAAACTGGAGGCACACAATCGTCTTTTGAATTTTTCCCTTCATCTAAACTGAGACCCAAACTAGTACATCTCCTAAAAGATATGTTTTGCATGGGTTGGAGTGGAATAACATGAGTGGCCTGCCATAGAGCTCCAACCTTAACCCCTATTAAACACCTCTGAGTTGAACTGAAGTGCTGACTGCACCCCAGGCCTCTTTACTTCACTTACATCAGTACCTGAAGAAAAACTAGTGGAAAAACCTTGCCTGAAGAGAGGAGGTTGTTATAACAGCAAATGGGGACCAAATGTGGAATTGGATGTTTGAAATGAACATAGAAATCTTATTGTCTTATGTTGAAAATGAAAGCAGAGGAAAAGAAAAACTCACGGTGAGATCCAGCAGCTCGTTCAGGCGTCCGTTGCGTTTGCTCTGCAGGTAAGCGTTGGAACTACCCTTCTTAGCTATTCTTATCCGGGCCAGACGGGTTTTCTGTGTGGGCAGAAAGGGTTTAGAGTCAGACAGCCAGTGGGATAAAAAATGAATGAATTGTTGTCTGTGTCCCAGTCTACCGCCTCACCCATGAATCACAAAGCAGACAGACATTAACCCAAGGGGAAAATCCAGGGCCATGAGTTCAGCTGTTGTTTTTCATTGATGCTCATTGTGTTAATACAATTTGTATCTCCTAGTTACTGCAACCTTTACACTCTAGATCACTTTATTTATGAACTTAATGCATGTTATAGGAAACTGTCCATGGTTGTGGAGACGCACCATTGGCAATGCTGATGTGGAAAATAATTACATTAAGTAGTTATGTCAGGTGAAATAAGTAGGTTTTCATAACTTCTCGACTATCTGCAGTATGATTCTTGTATCTAAGGTTGTGTTTCAAAAGATGTTATAATTGATAATGTTCTTAAAATGATTAATAAACACAAATGGAAAGATTTGATGAATATTTGATTGTAGATAGATAGATAGATAGATAGATAGATAGATAGATAGATAGATAGATAGATAGATAGATAGATAGATAGATAGATAGATAGATAGATCAATCAATCACAAAAAAGAATTATAACACATATACTATACACACAATTGGTCTAAATTATTGGGACACCTGCTTGTTCTAACTATATGTGGTTTCTTTCCCAGACTGTTAGCACAACGTTGGAGGCACACAAATGTATAGGAGGTCTTCGGTTGGCCATCTCCATATGCTTGCTGTAAAATCTAGTGGAACAACTTCCCAGAGCCGAGTTTTATTACAGTGAATGAGACTAATTGTGGAATGGGAATGTTTAAAAAGTACATAGAAGTATTTTGCTCAGGTGTCCGCAAACTATAGTGTGTTTTATATTTATATACAAGCTGCACATTAAGTACTATAAAATATATCCAAGTTTCATTTCTATAGTATTGTCCCTTAAGAAGATGGTTACTGCTGTAAAATGGTTACTGCAATGTGAGAGATGTACTTACTTTTGTGAAATACAGTATATATATATATATATATATTCATAGAGTTCTCATACACTACTATTTCACTTTTCATACTTACGTCCATTCAAACGCAAGAACTTTTGTACTGTTACTGAAGAAGAACAAAAACACTCTGATTTGAACATCACTTGTGTTGAGATGAGGTCATTTAGGGCTGTTCAGGTTCTCAATCCATTTTCAGGAATGTGGACTTGTCTCAGACCTACTGCTATCTGTAATTATAGTGTATAGTATAATTATTGTATAATAGTTTTTGAGTAAATGTACTTCGTTGCCTTACTTAAGTAAAACATTTGGCTACTTTTTAGTTTTACTAAGTAACGATATGAGCAACTTTGACTCTCAACTCAACTACATTTATGATTCAATAGATGTACTTTTTCTCCACTATATATCGGCACTGAACATTACCTATTACATTTTGCACGTCACCTTAACCTGCCCTGGTTCATTTATTCTGCAGAAGAAGTGATATCAACATCACTATTTTATTTGTCCATTGAATAGATTTTTTACTATGTTAATTGAAGATCCTTTTTTGAAAGATTGCTTTATTACTTCATCTATTTTTTATTTGATCTTTGTTTCATTCTGGCATGTTGAAGAGGCTGTTGTGTTGATTTAATGCAAGTCTTTTACTCAAATCATATTGGAATTGGTCACGATTAATATTTAATGAATTGAGTTTTGCAATAATGCAATAATCTATAGGTTTAGTTGAATATGATTTTCATCTCTTTACAGCTCTGTAGGTTTCGTTTCAGGTCATGACAATGTAATTCTGTCTTCTAGAAAAAAGACTATTCATTAATCTATGTCAAATTATTTAATTCTTTTTATTTTTGTCTTGACTTGGACTTGAACTATTTAAAACTCACTCCTGGTCTCAGCGTGTCCTGGTATGGAATTTGTTTTGGTCTTGTCATTGGTGTTCTTGATTACAGCATTACGTGTTACAGTCATGGCAGAACAAAGTGCTTGTAACGGCCTGACAAAATAATTCATTCTTGGCTTCTTTTATACAGGATGAGTTTCCAAAAAAGCATTGTTACAGCAGTAGTATATATTGTTCCTATAGTTTATATATATATATATATATATATATATATATATATATATATATATATATATATATATATATATATATATTTCATATATATATTTCATATATAAGACAATGTGGACGGGAAAACAAACAAAAAAACATTTATACCAGCCGAACCCTGCCACTCATACATCCATCACCGTTATTACTCTCTAATGTAGAAAGAAAAGGTTCTATTTGATGCATGTCTTCAAAATACTCCACGCTCTCGAAGCACTATTACAGAACAGCAGCGAGACGCAAACGCCCAGGAGCCGTAATGAAAAAAAGAAAAAAAAACGAGGCGATTTGAAATTGATGAGAACGTGGGAGAGGCCTGGAGAAGTGGCAGAGATAAGCCTCAAGTACTTTCCTTCCATTCAAGGTGAGAGTCGCGTCTTCAAACCGTGTTTCACACACTCTGGCAGCTGCTCACACACACACACACACACACACAGACACACACAAATTCCCCCGAGACGTGTGAAGAGCATCAGTCCCGGGGGGATGACAACGTGCGTTAGGGGAGATGTTGGGAAAATAATTTTTTTTTCCGAACGATGCAGAGTTACAACATGTCTCTGGGTATACATGCGTATACGGTTTGATCTAAAAATGAGAAAAAAATCGAATAGTATTGAATTGTGAATGGAAAGAAATTGTCATTTGCGTCCACCCAAAACATGACAATAAGATTAAATGTGGTGCACTTGTTTATAATATTGCAGTAGCTATAAAACTGAAATGTACAATTGATCTTACCTCCAAAACCAATTATTAAAAATGTATGCATGCTATTATTCACACTCTGGGTCAAACCATGTTCTGGCTCAAGGTCATACACATGACTGATTTATCCAAAACACTGAATGTGCAAATGAGAAATCTTTTCTCCAGATGTAATAAATCTTAAGTCTTATATAAACATGAGGCCATTTTTTTTAGATTAGTCAACACTTGCAAATTTGTAGCTGTTGTATGCGACGAACATTAGTGCAGTGTTACAGATGATTTTGTATATACAGTTTGTGTATGGCATTGGGTTACAACCAACATAAACAGTTTTGTATTTAATTGTTGTTAAGAAATTTATTTAATGGCAGCATTTTGTTTAGCAGCATTAGTAAGTAGCAGAATTCTAACAATACTTAACGCTAACGACGTACGACGTATAGACTACGAATTTTCTGAGATACGACGGTCGCGCAAAATAAAAAAATAAAAAAAAAAACATTAAAATGTATCCAAGAAAATGTTTAAAGTCTGCGCGCCGTCAGTAGATTTGCCGCTGCCAACAGTAGGGGAGAAGGGGTGTCTGGTAGGCATGCGTTGGTGGACCCACAAAGCTCTGTCACTAGCGTGTCTTCCTCTAGTTAAGACGTGTTCTCGTGCGTTCTCGTGAATTTTACTGTTCGCTACTATCTTACCATGGCTGAAAAATGCAAAAGTAGCACTTTTCCTGCTGGTGGAGAAAAAAAGCAGAGGGAAGCAATTTCTCTTGAGAAGAAATTGTGTATCGTATGTAAAAGCGATGCTAATCATTAGTGTTGCACAAGCTAGTGCACTCTTAGTGCAGGTTCCAAGGCCGTATAAATGTGGAGGGTTGCATTAGAAGGGGCATCCAGCGTAAAAACATGTACCAAATCAAATATGCGGATCACGAAAGAGAAATTCATACCAGATCGGTTGACGCCCAGGTTACCAACGACCGCCACAGGTATCGTTAGCCAACAGGGTACCAGTGGAAATTGGGCTACTATCGGCCGAAGGAGAAGAAGGGGAGGATGAAGACGTCTACAGAGACGGCAGGAAAAAGAGAAGTGTATGGATGTGGTGAGGGAAGACATGCAGGTAGTTGGGGTGAAAGAGGCAGATGTAGAGGACAGGGGTGTATGGGAACGGATGATCCACAGTGATGCCCTCTAATGGCCGAAAGAAGAAGAAGACGTAAAAGAGAAGCCGGTGTGTCTGTGACCGTGATCGTGACGGTGATCTCCCGTGAAACAGTAGTTACTTTTATCGGCTTGCGACATTTCGACTTTCGGCAGGTCCGTATCTCTGTCGTGAGTAGAGGCCTACCTGTATAGGGACTAATTTATAAATTCATATTTGCAATCTTTTTAATTCTGCATTGTTGCCTAGGGGCAGTGGCATCTGAAATACACTGTATACCTTTTATATATCTGCATGTTTTTTCTGTCTCATCATGTGCAACAGTAAAAGACCTTGGTGTTATTATTGACTTTACTGATTGTCTTTCCTCCGAGGCTCATGTGAATAACTTTACCAGGATAGCCTTTTTTCATCTCAGAAATATTGCTGAAATATAAAATATGATGTCGCTACATGAGGCAGAGAAACTACTATCTAGATTGGATTATTGTAATGCTTTACTGTCTGGATGTTCTACTAAGTGCATTAATATGCGTCGGTTAGTCCAATATGCAACAGCAGTAATAAAAATATATAGTTTTTACCAGAACCAGAAAAATTGACCACATCTTTGACCATTGTCTTATTTAAACCACATCAGCTGCCAGTTTAATATTGCATTGATTAGAAAGTACTACTACAGATGTATGAAGCACCGACTGGTCTCACGCAAGGAATTTTTCAGTACCATGGTCACCACTGGCTCACTCACTAAGGATAAACTTATAGTTAGTAAAATTACAAATGTACATCTTATGACCTATTTATTTCTGGAAAGCTGCTTCGGGACAATGTCAGCATTTAATGCGCTCTACAAATAAAACCGAATTGAACTGAATTTGAAGAAAAATCACCTCTGCGAGTGCAGTGTTTAATGTTTATTGACTCTGGACTGTAAGTTTTTAGGTGTAAGTAATGACAGTCACTGAGATTTGATAAGTAAATTAAGATACAGATAGTTTGAGAATATTAAGTCTAAACTCAATCTAAAAAAAACTGAATTTTTGATACTCTGAGTATATTTGACATCAATGAAATATAATAAATGATCCCTGATAGACACCCCATTTAGAGCCATGCCACTCAATGTAATGGACTAAAACAAAACAATTCATCCTTGGCTTGCTTGAAACAGTATAGGTTTCTGAAAAGCATTGTTACTACAGTAGTTCCTATGGTTCCTATAGTTTTCAACAGCAGATATCAGATAATGTGGATGGGAAAACAAATGAACCATCTGGGTTTTTTTCTTTTTTAAGAGAGCCTGATTAGTGCATTTCTACCAGCCGACCCTGTCGCTCGTACTGTACATATATCACCGTTATTACACTCTAACGTACGTTTAATTTTGAGATGTAAGAATTTTTCGATTCTCTGAGCTGCGAGTAATGTATACTGACCGTTCATTGTGAATACTTACATGCACAGGTATAAATAGACAGACAGACAGACAGACAGACAGACAGACAGACAGACAGACAGACAGACAGACAGACAGATAGATAGATAGATAGATAGATAGATAGATAGATAGATAGATAGATAGATAGATAGATAGATAGATGGATAGATAGATAGATGGATAGATAGATAGCAGACAGACAGACAGACATACAGATAGATAGATAGCAGACAGACAGACAGACAGACAGACAGACAGACAGATAGCAGACAGACAGACAGACAGACAGACAGACAGCAGACAGACAGACAGACAGACAGACAGACAGACAGACAGACAGACAGACAGACAGACAGACAGACAGACAGACAGATAGATAGATAGATAGATAGATAGATAGATAGATAGATAGATAGATAGATAGATAGATAGATAGATAGAGTTACATAGGTAACCTAGAGATATTTAATCTGATCTCTGAGTATATTTAATTAGTCTAAACTGTAAATTCTTTGTAATATACATGCAAGAAATTTGATTTACTTTAAGAAGTTTCTGATATTGTTTTTTTTTTTTTTTTTTAGAAAAGAGTCACTGCTGCATTGCTAATGATTTTATTACAAAAAAAAAAAACTACAAGACATTACCTCATTAAATTCATAGGAATGCCTCAAGAGATCAGGCCCATAATCATAAAGAGGATATGAAGCTGGCAAATCTTGAAATGGACTTTAAAGTACAAATTATTTGTCATCCCAGCTAAAGAAATCTCCTCGCTCAGAGTAGAGGTCGAACAGAGGTCGAGATTTGTCCTAGTGAGCTAAGATTTGACAAAATGACTGCAGTCGGATGCAGAGCGCGTACCTTTCAGCGAAACGTTCAGGCGGCTTAAATGATGATAAGTCGGTTTAGTGATACAATTAAGATAGAAAATGATATAAGCGCTGTCGCAAGAGCTTCCAGTTATAGCCACACAGCCGTTCACATCAGAAAACAATCAGGACGGAGACATCTATCATATCGGCGCAATCATTTCCCTGCCATTTATCAGGAAGTAATAAACAAACATGGCACCTTCAAGCATATTTCCAGGGTTCATCTGAGTAATTGATGGAACCCTCATTGAATTAAAAGTCACGAGAAAATGAATCATGAGAAATATTATAATAATATGGTAAGCATAAAGTACTGAACCTTGGAAGGGAAATGATGCAGTAAATATGCACATTAAAGCAGAACAGGCTTCAGATGTAAACATTGACATGGCTCATCTTTACTGTATGACAAAGATACAATATTGTGAAATACACCAGCGGGGGGCCTCTGCTGTCTCTGCTGGTCTGAACTCAGTGATCAGAATCACTGACACTGGACATTGTGAGGAAAGGAGGACCAGTTCAAATCAGTTTTGAAGCTTTCTCATAAACCATTTATACTTTTATGTTTTCTGACCTGTAGTCTTAATTTTCAATTCAATTGATTTTTATTTGTATTGCACTTTTAACAATGAACACTGTCTCAAAGCAGCTTTACACAGATACTGTGCTGATTAAAAGTGAATATGTTCTTTATAAGTGTAAGTTTGTCCCTGATAAGCGAGCCGCTGGCGACTGTGGTGAAGGAAAAACTCCCTGAGATGGCATAAGGAAGAAACCTTGAGAGAAAACAGACTCAAGAGGGAACCCATCCTCATCTGGGTTGCACCGAATGTCCATTTATAGCAGATATACAATTTTGCGGGGTACAGTGATGACGATCAAAAGCGAAAAGTAGTCCTGAGTCAGTGTAGGAGACTGTTTACATTATCTACAGTCCAAATCCACCCTCAAAGCTCCCGTTCTTACTCCGGAATTTCATTGAACCACCCAAGGCGTTGATGAGAAACCGTCCCAAGCTGCACAGAGTGGCCTCCAGTCAAAGAGAACACTATCCAGAGGAAAGCCTGGACAAAGTGGGAAGATCCACAGAGGGGAGAGGGGCAGGAACAGTGGTCACTGGAGCCTCAGGAGCATGTTTAACTCAATTCAATTTCAAATGCCCAGAATTGTGTTCCTTGGGTTTCATGCTTTAATAATGTTCTTACAATCCAGTGCTCATGATAGTTCTCGATCTCCAGTGTTCTGTATTGTTTCAAAGACAATCACAGTCTTGATGTCACCCAAATGAGGATGGGTTCCACTTTTGAGTCTGGTTCCTCTCAAGGTTTCTTCCTCATAACATCTAAGGGAGTTTTTCCTTGCCACAGTCAAGCTGCTCATTAGGGATAAATCTTCATCAGGGCCATCTTATTTGGAGTACAGGGTCAGTAGAGAGGGTAAAGAACCCAACAGTGGCTGCTTGGCACTGTCGTATACTCTGAGCTGTGAGTCATTCTTCTTAATCTTTACCACCACACTCCAAAATCTAGTGGAACATCTTCACAGAAGAGTGGAGCAACAGCAAATTGAGACTAAATACGTAACGAGATGTTCAAAAAACACACACGAACCTCAGAGACAATTTGCCCATATACTTTTGGTCCACAACAGGCTTTCAATTATACATAAAAGCAGGGAATGTGTTTGACATTCCTTAGTTTGTAATGAGTTTTCAATAGTACATAAAGAGAGTGAAAAAGATTCTTAACTAAAGAACAAATTAATAATGAGCAAAAGTAAAGTGATCTGTAAACTGTTCTGATTATGTGTAGTCTTCAATCATTTGCTGAATCAAAGAAGAAATTGAAATAATGAATATACAGAAGGACTACATAGAATTATTTTCCGCTTCATAGATATCATTTAATCATTCCAGCACTTAAGTGCATTCAGGATGACAAACAATTTTCCCCAGCTTAGACCAATGTCCTTTACTTTCTCTATAATTGCTAAGCTGTGCCACTTCTCCACATCCCAGTCCTCTCCGAGTGGCCAGTGAAATACCTCCGTGTCCTTGTTTTCATGCTTTATTTGCTGTCTTACACATGCCTGTGGCCTTGTCCTGCCCTATTCCTGGCCTGCCTCGCTCTTGTAGATGCACTTGACTTTGCTCCAGCATAACCGACGGCACATTTACGCCAACCTTCCGTGCCCACAATCAACCTTCTCATTGGTCCAGCAAATTGGCTTTGAGATTTTGTGATTTGTGCAGCGCTGGAAAAAAAACATGCCAGTTGCAACAGTACTCAGACAATAAAATAAACAAAACATGAAAGATATAAGGAGGTGTCCACTCCAAGCAGACCCTATCTCCTGACTGAGAGCTGTTATGGGGAAAGAATATGATGATGATGTGGGCTTTATTCTGTATCGTTATATTCTGTTATGGTACGGATATGATGCCTGGTGACTGTGTTTCAGATTAAATACAGGACCTGGCTTTAAACATCTTTTCTTGTTTTAAATATTATCGAACTTGAAAACATACATAACAATGCCAGAGGTGTAAAAAAGTAGCTAAAGTTAGCACAGTGTCACTGTACTGTACTGTACACACTCACCGCATTTGTATTGCATTGTTTTGCGCATGTGGGAAATTGTCATCGACCAACACTAGCGCTATCAAATCTTTTGCATTTTATGTCCAGCTACCAAGAATTTCTCTTAAAAGGAGAAAATCCTCACAATTCTGCATATCGAGGGAGTGAATAAATGAATGAATGAATGAATGAAGGATGAAAGGAAGGAACGAAGTAGAAATTTGTAGAACGTATCTTTAGCGTGTTATAATAATAACAATAATAATAATAAAAATAATAATAATATTAAATGTAAAACACACACACACACACACACACACACACACACACACACACACACACACACACACACACACACACACACGCTTGTGTACACGTGTATTACCCATATGGGGTCTAACAAACAAACTATTGGATTAAAATTTTCCATTGATTGAATTTTATTAAATCAAATTAACATTTAAAATTGATTCAAGCAAAGTGGAAAACAGTTCTGAGGTCGGGATTAATTGAAATTTGAAATTCTTTTGAAAAACCATGGATGTCATGTCCTCCAGACTAAAGAGGAGAGGACCATTCAGCTTCTGACGGTATGGGGATGCTTTAGTGTCTATGGAATGGGAAGCTATTACATCTGGAAAGGCACTCTCTGAAAGGTATATGCTGAGCTGGCCTGCCTGTAGTGCAAACCTTTCACTGTTTGCAAACATCTGGTGCATCATGAAAAATATGTTGAAGAATACCCAGTATACTGTTGAACAATAAGAATTTTGTATTAGAAATAAATGTTACAACATTTCCCTCCCAAAGCTAGAAAATACATTCCCTCATTTTACACATTTGGTATATTTTTTTAGGTTCTATTGTGAATATAATATGGGTTTATTTGCAAATGTTGTTTTTACATTTTACCAAGATCTACCTTTTTGTTTTTTTTTAGATATATATGTCGTCATATATTAATCAATTCTGTTTGTTATAATCATTGGTAAATTGTTATGGTGTAAGAGGAACTGGCTTATCTGTAGTTTTGAAACATGGCAGGTGTGAAGGGTACACTAAACGACTCCGCTTCCCCAAATTGCCAACAAGGGCTTGTCGACCGGAGCTATTTGTGGCAAAAGAGCACTTTTAAGGGCAAACGTCTCCCGAAACGTCTCCCGAAACAAACTCTCCGACCCTCTTGTTCTTTTTTTTTATTCTGCAAATCTCTCTTGCTCTTTTGCCGTCTGGTCGAGTCTCACTCTCTCTCTGCTTGCATGCTTGCTTTTATGTGCCAGCTCTGAAAGGTCAGTTGCTCTGGCTCTGGACGTGAGAGCATTTGTTGTTATTTAAGCATAAGGAGAGCAGGTTGGGCGACCACTGGGGGATGCGTTGCAGTCTGCTGGGACAACTGAGCCGTATCATGCTTATAAATAAACGGAAACATAAGCACACTTACTCGCAATCTCATACTATTTCAGCATTTTTTACCCTCTCCTGGGATTTTCGGGTTTTATTTGACTGAGTTTCTTGTTCCAATAATAAGATTCCGTATTAGGCATAACAAAATGTTCAATAAAGGAAACAATTCAACCTCAAGCCAACACAAATTGCTGAATTATAACGTCTTTTTTTCTTCAAAGCTTTTTTAGGGAATACGGCAGACCGAGCATGTTACATAGAAAGAGTCAAACAATTGTGATTGTGGTTTATCTTTAAAAAAAATTAATGTACATTAAAAAACATCCCATACAATACGACCTAGCTTATATTTATTTCTCAATAAATGTAAATTCTTCATTATTAGGGTACAAGTTGAAATCTGGTATAAAAAGCTACTATGTTTGTTTACATACTGTACTTGTATGCTATATGGATTTGTACCAAATATACCAAATATAAATTTACAAATATAAAATGAGTCAGTAATATTTTAGGTCACCAAGAGCCACCAAAACAGCTTCATAAATTTGTCTCTGGAACTGTACGAAAGCAATTAAGACTTTTCCTAATAATGTTTCCTTGAGCTGAGGCTTTGATAATGGAGGTTGAGCGTTCTGTCTACTGATGTGAAATTTGAGGAGTATAATGTAGAGATGGTAAAATTCAGCCATTCCCATCAGTCCATCAACATAAAAGTTAACATTAAAAACTGTTCACTCAATTCAAGCTGGCATTTAAATTGCAATGCATGTTTTTCAACATATTTACATAGGTAAACATTTTTATGTATGTATATAATCATTGCTAGATGCGCTATACTTTTTTAAAAAGAATTATTTGTGGTTTATAAGTGACCAATAATATGTGACCAATATTTGATATGTAGATCGATTTCTCGTCGCTAAACTGTTTCTCGAGGCGCGTTCTCTCAGCACCATTGCTGCTACATGACTATGACGTATCACAACGCTTCGGAGGACGAGGCGCATCCAGAGAGTCACATAGAATACAGTTTAACATGGCAGAGGTAGAGCTGTAACTTCCTGCAGACAGATCAGGTTTTTATAAAAAAACTTATTTCTGGACTATAAAGGCCTGTTTGTGAAAGGGCCATGCGCTAGAAGTCAGAAGACACCTAAGTAGATTAATGATTTGCTGTCTGTCAAAGAAAGTGAACTATCTGTACCATATTGAATCGCATAGCATAATTTTTTTTCATTGCATTCGATTGAATCGCAAAGTGTTCTGTTGAATCGAAAAGGAATCGGATCGCACTGCATCGTAATAGGTATGAATCATTGAGTCAACGCATTGCATCGGTAGCTGCTCATATGTATCTTTGATGTAGTGTTTTGTTGACTATGCATCGAGATGTGAATCGCATTTCCATCAGTTATGGAGATGCACATCCCTAGAATAGAGGCTGTAGCTTATGATTTACATCACAAGGGAGCCCTTGTGGCCTGAAAATCCTAGAGACCCACACCCATTATTATTGATTAAAATGTGATATTTTTTGCATTATGATGTTTATGTTGTCAGCCATCTAAATCTGTGACTGGATAGAAGGATGGTATTATTTTATCAACGATTGAATTAAAGAAATACTTAATGACTGTAAGTCAAATTTTTGCTAGAAATCTTGGTACAGTTTACAAAAAAACTATTTACAGAACCTCCAAGTCAATATGACTGACAAAACGCATAGGAAGCAGATGAAGATTTACACAGCAACCTGGAAAAACTGTGCCTTACTGTTGCCCAGCAGAGCCAATGGGAATTCATTAGTGGCAATGCCAAGAAATTTTCTTTTTCAGATAATGCTTGTAGGCATTATACTGAGCTATTCATAGAAAATATAATAGGTTATACAGACAAACGTTTGTGGACACCTGACCATGTGCTTTTTAAATATCCCATTCCACATTTAGTCTCTGTTTGCTGTTATAGTAACCCCCACTCTTCTATGAAGATGGTCCACTAAATTTTTCAGAGATTTGTGCTCATTCAGCCATTCCAATTCATCCTAAAGATGTTTAATAGGCTCTATAATAAAGGCTCTATAGCAGGGCACTTAATAGCAGGGCACTTAATATCTTTCACTTAGTAAACTATATCTTTAATGAGCTGGCTTTGTGCACAGAAGATTTGTCATGCTGGAATACATTTGGGTCTTCTGGTTTAAGTAAAAAAAATGTTTCTCTTTCAATGATTATTCAATTGCTTGCCTCATATATTGTGGTTACAATTTGAGGAAGAAGCACATATGGCTGGAAATTCAGGTGTCCCAATACGTATGCCCATATTGTGCATGTCTGTAACTTAGGGATTTATATTATTACAGAGCATTGAAACAAGTGCACAGTGCTGAAATTCATGCAGTGTGTTTTTAAAAGCTCTGGATTAGTGAGTGAGTACACATGTGTAAGCTTTTAATGGATGATGGCCTCATCTGTCACACCTGCTGAAAGCTTGATCAGTTCAATTGCCATTCATCAAATGAGGCCATAACTCATCAGAACTCTGCCTCACCATTAAGCTAATGAGCCTTTGAATGAATGTCCATTCGATAGTGTTTGGATGTTTGTGTGTGTGTGTGTGTGTGTGTGTATGTGTGTGTGTGTGTGTGTGTGTATTGCTGGCCATATCCAAAGGCATGCCATGGTCCATTGTGCCAGCCAGCTGTGCAGCACATACCAGGTGTTAGTCACTCATCTGGCGCCGTTGTGGAGGCAGACAATGGTGCATCATTCTCTCACTTACACACACATAGACACATAGTTGTCCGCCTTTGTTCCCCCGGTTAGTGTAGCAAAGCTCGGCAACTAGCAAAAGGTGTTCACCTGTACCTTCTGAGCACGCCGCTTGTCTGCTCTCTGGTTCTGGTGATAGATTCGGCTAAAGTTGGACACGATGACAGGCACAGGCAATGCTATTACCAGAACGCCGCTCAGGGAGCAGATGGAACCGAAAATCTTCCCAGCGATCGTCTTGGGTACCATGTCTCCATAGCTGGAGAAGAGAGGTGGGAAAAAAAGGGAATGGTCAATCCAAAGAGAAAAGACAGATGCTGGGAACAGACACAGAGAATTACACAAAGTACAGACTAGATGCAGTCAGTTCTAAACCAACAATCCTTTTCAGGTTCAAGAGATTGGGTGTTTGAGTTTGATAGAATGCCATTCAGGTTAAATAAAGGCTCTGTGCATGAAGCTTTGGACAATGGTTTGTTTTTGTTCTACCAATAAATTTATTGTCTGCACTTATTATTGTAATTGAAATACACACAAGAAACTTGAAACTGGGTTTAAAGTGGGCAGACAGTCAAATGTTTTTTGGCAAGACTAGCCTCAGATTGGGTAAATGCTTACAGGGCCATAAACTCCACAAGATCAGGATTCTGCAATAATAAAATAAGCTCTATAGAACATGTAAAAATGCAGAATGATTGTCGAAACTTCACCAGAAATGCTCAAACGTTTGCGTACCCCTCACGCCAAAGACGAGACAACAACTCGTTCAAGACCAACAGGTTTTGTATTGGTGTTTAGATAAAGTTTTATAGACATTCCACTGTTACGCAAGCAACATAAATGGTAAGACACGATATTAAAACAAATAAAATCCACCATGATAAATATTTGACTTAATATTTGGGTAATATGTTCCCCTCGCAGTTCTTCGGCGCCTAACAAGGCCGAGTTTGTTTCTTTGGATTTGGTGCTGTTTCTACAGCTGTGCCTGTTCAAAGTTCTTCTTCTACATTAAGTCTTCTATCATTTTTTGAGACACCTGCATGTTTCTTTCTTCTTTTTTTTTTGCAACAAACTACGTTAAAGAAAAAAAACACTCAAATTGGACAATAAATGGACAGATAATGTGACATTTGTGTCTCATAAACTTATGTTAGACAATGAACAGAAGAGAAGATGTGAGCAGACTTCCTCACCCCCACAATCAAACATGGAGGTGGAAGCGTAATGGTTTGGGTTTGTTTAAAAGCAGGGAAGGTTGGAGACTTATTCCGGGTGAAAGAGACCGACATGGCTACCATTCCATACTTCAATATCATGCAATTCTGTCTGGACTGTGGCTCACCAAACAACAAGACAATAAGCCGAAATGTACATCCAAGTTCTGTGTGTTATTTAGAGAACAGTCAGCTGGAGTCTTATCGATCATGGAATGGCCTGCCAAGTCACGTACCTATATCCTATTATACACGTATATAAATCCTACTTTCTCTGGGATGAACTGAACTGCAAGGTCAGAAAGAAATTTGTAACTAGCGTAGAACACCTTTGGCAAGTTTTACAAAAGGTATGGAAAAGTATTTTAGCTGAATGTTTGTAGAAATGAACTGTCCAGATGCCGATAGTGTGTAAAACTGTTATTCATGCTAAGGGACTATTTTTCAGTGCAAATAAAGTCGAACATCTGGGCATTTATAATTTGTTTTGTCAAAGTAAATCTTCAGAACATAAAATGATCTGGTTTTGTTGCATAGAAATAAATGGAACATTCATTTGTCTCTTAAAAAACAAAAAACAAGTTGTTTTCAAACTTTAAACAGGTTTTGTACTTCAGTCATATCAATAGTTTGTAACTCATCCTAATTAGTGTGTTTAGTTGTACTGTGAGTGTGTGTCTGTATGTCATTGCAAAGTCTGGTGTTTCCTTGTTCTGGGTGCATTGCTGCATACTTGTACTCAATTTACTCAAGTACATTTGATTTGACCCCCATCTGTGTTCCTACTATTAAAAATTGTTTGGATAAAAACCTCTTGAACAGATAAAAATGTAGACAATTTAAATATGTCAAAGTTGTTTAATACACACGCATGTCCTGCAACGCAAAATTGACAGGCTTTTAAAAAAAAAGATGTCCCCTTTACGCTCCCGTTTTATTCAACTGCTCTTCCTTCACGCTCGCTGCACTAAAGTAATGGTACCTCTATGAAAAGTTGTCTGAAATGCCAAATGTCCCTGATTATTTGCAAGAGAGAACACACAGATGTGACATGATTAATTATGGATTTGCCTCGGTGCCCTCACAGCTTTGCGAATAAAAATTACAAACAGCTTCCATTCGATGCGAGCAATAAGTGCATCGGGAACCTCGGGGCGAGTTAGCGGAGCAATGATAAGCACGAGGAATCAATCAATTGCCGCTCGGCTCGTCTTGCATTCCTAAGTTCTTGTGAAAACAGAGATAAAAGTAATGCAGAGTGGCTAAGATGCCATGACTTAATGAGATTCCTTTTTTCTTTTTTTTTCTCTCCGCTGTAATACTTCAGGATTTGAGCTCGGTGTCATTTTTTTGGTTTTAATTAAACACTCCTGCAAGCTTGACTTGAGCACAGAAAGTTTCACTGTGCTGAACTTGAGAAACCGCTTTACTGTCTGCGCTTTTCTTCGCTCTCTAGTTTCCTTTTTATCCTTCATTGATATTTATGAGGATGTGGTCAGGATGATCCAGTGATAGGATGAACTTTATATTGTTGGTGTGAAGCAGTGGTGCCCAGTCTTTTCCATTAAGAGCCGGTGTGGGTGCAGGTTTTCATTCAAACCATGCAAGCCACACCAGATGATCACTGAAAATGAAAATGATTCGATTTAAACAGGTAGAATTTGGGGTTGCCCTCACATGGTTGGAATGAAAAGCTTTTTTGGACACCCCTGAAGTAAAGGGTTTGAAGAAGAACTGAAGAAGGATTTTGTTTGCTCAAAATTTATCCATTCATTTTCCATTTAGAGAAGTATGTGCACGGCAATTTCTAAATCCAAGTTCCTGCAATTTTCCAGCCGTATGTGCTTCTTCGCCAAACTGTCAACCCAAAGTTCGAGACACACAATTTTATCGGATGTTTTTGGATGTGGTAGCATTACATTTTTCCTTTACTTGAACTTTACTAGGCAACTCAAACCTTTTCCAGCATGACAATAACCCTGTGCAGAAAGCCAGCTCCATGAAGATAAGCTTTGCATGGTTGGAGTGGAAAATCTCCTGCTATCAAGCTCTGACCACAACCCTATTGAACAATTAATGAATGTGAACACTGACTGCACCCCAGGACTATTCACTTCACCCTACATCAGTACTTGACTTTACTAACACCCTCTTGGTTGAATAAGCACAAATCTCCACCAGCACGTTATTAAAACAGCAAATGGGGACTAACTGTGGAATGGGATGTTCAAAAAGCATTAATGTTATTGTCAAGTGTCCCAATATTTCATACAGTATATGCAAATGAGATGGAAACCAGGACTTCAATTTGCTTTTGGTGTCAGAGCTGCGAATTTGTTGTGAATATTGAAAGTAAAACTGCCTTCACTCTAAAAATCAGTCAAGTTGGAGTATCATTCTTATTAAAATGCATTCAGTCAAAAATGATTTGGTCTTTGGCAGGAATGGACTTCTAAAGTTTAATACCTGCTCTTCAGCCATGTTTAATTTTACAGGTTCTCTATTCATCAACTAAATTTCAGGATGCGATAAATCACGGTATAGTTGCTAAATGATTTAAATTATTCAGTCATGTTACAAGTGTTCATCGGAAATACCAAACCCTGCCTAGACTGTGGTTCTTTTGACCTGTCGTAAAGGATTATGTCTAATAGCATTTACCATTTGTTTCATGTATGACATTATGGGTTTAGATTTTTTTGTTTAAAATAACGTCACATTTATGTCATTTGGCAGACGCCCATAATCCAGAGTATTGAATTTTGTATTTTGTATATTTGTCCTGCATGGTTTTGTCTTGCACTGTTTGCAGGGTGCACATGATGCATCTATGAGGTAAGGACAATTTACTTTCGTCCTTAACTCTATGTTGTTTATGTAGTTCAGCTATTTATGGTTGGAATGACAATAAAAGCTCCTTGACTTTAGATGTGAGCATGTCAATCTATACTATATTAGAGCTATATTAAAGCTGCTTTGAGACTGCTTTGAAAAGCGCTATAGAAATAAACTTGACTTGACAATCCTATTAATCTTCATCCTGCATCTCCACAATGCACCTTATATTGTCATAATCATTGCTGTTTTTGGTCTTTGAACTTGCTTTTGCACATTTATATATATATAGGGGGAGTGGTGGCTCCAGCGGTTAAGGCGCTGGGTTGCCGATCGGAAGGTCTGGGGTTCAAGCCCCGGTATCGCCAAGCTGCCACTCTTGGGCCCTTGAGCAAGGCCCTTAAAACTTTATGCTCCGGGGGTCCCTTACGAGGGAAATATCAAGGTCCGTGACGTCGGAATGACGTGGGGCCGCCTTCCCGTGGGCTCACCACCTGCAGGAGGGACCGTAAGGGACGGTGCTGTGAGGATTGGGCAGCAATCGAAGGCGGGGGCCTGCTTAGACTGCTGCCCCTGCAACCCGAATTACGGATAAGCGGGAGAAAATGAATGAATGAATGAATATATATTTGTACTATTTTTTAAATACCACCTTATTATTATTTAATATATTCTCTCAAATTTTGTGTCTTTTTTATTATAATTTTTTTTTATTCTTTTATATTTTATACTTATAGATCTGATCTTTAATGCACAATTTTTGATCGGCCGATTGTATTCTGCATATAGCTTTGTTTGTGACAAATAAAAATCTTAAATCTTGAGTTGAGGGACTTAAAACTGAGCAGTTGAGGGAAAAATGGCCTTTCTCAAGGGCCCAGGAGAGGCAGCTGAGCACAGCTGGGATTTAAACCTGCAACCTTCTGATCACAAGTCCAACATAATAAACAGTGAGTTACCACGTTGTTTGCTGAACACCTGACTTCCGACTGTTTTACAATTTGGGATTTGTGTGCCTGTTTTCTTAATAAAACCCTATTTTTCTGCTTTGGCATCCCTCTCAGGTTGCCTAACATGACAATTCACTTTAACACTATATTATTTTACACATACCCCCATACACAAGATAGACACCGAGAGCAGAATATGATTTATTGATCATTTAGAGCGGAAACTACAGTTGTTCCATTTCTCAAACCTTTAAAGAAGCTAGAGCTTCCTCCAGCTGGAAAGCAACTTATAAAGCACCTTGTCTTTCCACTGAATATTGACCTAAACAGGTGGTTTGTAAAAGACCCAGAACAGTCCTTTATTTCCTATCTGATAAAGAGCTCTTGGATCTGGCCATGGAATATGATGTAAACAAGAAAACTGGCTAATTTCATCAGGTACACACAAGCATTCAGTGGATTTATTTTCTCTGTCGAAAAAGATATATGAGAACAATATAAAATATTGCACTGGAACTCACACTTTTCCAAAAGGAAAAATGACAAAAAACTAATTCTTTGTCTTTTCCAACAAGAGGACGTCTGTCTGTTTTGGCACGCCAGAAGTCAAAGATATTAAAATGGTTAGAAATCAAGACTTGCTCAATTATAACGTTGTAGCAGTCTGGCATCTGGCGAATAGACAGAATCCCTCAGCTCCCTGTGTCTGTCATGACATTAATGATGTCATCCCTTTGGCTCCTGTGTTCCTGACATATGGGCTCTTGCCAAGAAGAGGCGGACATGGGAGAAATATCACTCAGTGAGTTGGGTTCTTCATTCTTCATGCAGTTTGTTATAAACATTATGTTTCAACAAATGCTCTTGGCAGGCAGGCAGATACACAGACAGACAGACAGACAGACAGACAGACAGACAGACAGACAGACAGACAGAGAGAGAGAGAGAGAAAGAGAGAGAGAGAGAGAGAGAGAGAGAGACATATTTATTCACATCCTTTTTTCTTTTTTTTTTTTTTACTGAAAATTACAAAAATATATAAATTAACTCCAACAAGAAATTATTTTTATTCACTAAACATTTGTGTTACCGATGCAGCAAGTCTCAAATCAAGCACCAAAATCCACCATGATGCACACATCCGGCAGTTAAAACCTTCCGTGTGGAAACATAGCAAAAGTTCCATTTGGGGTCCTGATGATTTACATAATTTAAAACACCATACTTACTTTCAAATGTTTCCAAGAATATTTTGACTTCATGCTCTATGTTGAGTTTGGTTTCACTAATAATAAACAACCATTTGCATAAATCATTCATATTCGTTCATGCCCATGTTTATTAAAGTTTTAAAAAATTTAATTAAGGTACATTTAAAACAGATTCATATGTGCGATTAAGTTGCGATTAATCACAAGTTCGCTCACGACAATCATGCGATTAATCACGAATAAATATTTTAATCGATTGACAGCCAAAGACACAAGGCTGCACCGACCTTCATAAGTCAGTGTGCCAAAAGACATCATCCTGTGCACATCTGGAGCTCTGCAACTGGTGCCTTTTCTGACCACGTAAGCACTCTGTCACCAAGCTCTCCTCACACGTGAGTTTCTCACCGGAAACAACATGATCTTACTTCCGTATTCACCCTATTTGCCAGATTTGGTCTGGAAGATCCAGCTCAAATTTGACTGTTATGACAACATTGCACAGATCAGAGAACGTACAAACAAAGGAACTGCAGCTATTTAAAGCCAATTCAACATTAATGATCTAGTGAAGTGCTATACAAATTGAACTGAATGGCAAATACTGAAAGATTCCTTAAATCAACTCCATATATTCCCTACTGTTTTTGATTTTTGTTGCCAACTGTTATATTTACCATTGCTGCCCAGAAATCTAAAGCAAGAGAAAAAGCAGGAAATCAATTCCAAAGCAATGTCTCAATTCTTTTGGACCACCTCAGCCCTGTGGCTGCTTTCTCTTCATTAGAAGTGCCTCTGCAATTATTTTCATAACAGGGTGGAAACCCTCTCGAGCAGCTTCAAGCCTATTGCTTATTGATGGACTGCAAATGAAACAAAATGGATGGGCCACAACGACGTCCAGTCGATAGAGGAAACAAAAACAGGGCGTTGATCAGAGAGGCTAAGAACGTTTAAAATGAGTCAGAACTTGTGAAACGCGTGCTGGAGAAGCCCGAGCAACCTTCGGATGCAATTTCTTGGGAGACGATCGGGTTTATCTAATCATTTCCCGACCGTGCCTCTGACTACCTCTTCCACATTAGCGCTAATGTCTCATGACTCGTGTAGCAGATTTGCGCTCGCTCTAGCAGAGGGATATATCGACCGGCGTCGCGAAATCAACTCAGAAGCCATGCGAATGCTGGTGCAGAAGTTAAAGAGTCTGTTTGAACTTTGTGACAAGCTCCACGAGGCTAGAGAGAGGGGATTCTAATGAGAGAGGTGAAATCAAAGTGGAGCTATTCGTGGTGAGATGGAGCCGAGGGAGACGGCTAATTTTTCCTCAGACCCTCAGGGGGTACAGCCGATCTCAACTTCCTAGGCATGAAAAGCACAAGAGAGAGAAACTGATGGCCCGGGCAAGACGTTGAGAACAGAAGAGCCCACTTTGTGAAAATCCCTTAAGTGCTTTCATGCTCATTTATTGCGTTCTGATCGTTTATGCGCAGAAATTGATTCAGCGTATTAACATTCTGAACTTCTGAACTTCCTGTTTACCTCGAAGATGATCATTATGATTTCCTGCTCTTCAGAGTCAAAGGTTTATTAACACGGAGGCTCTGAGAACGCAATGATAGAGAAAAAAATGTGTCTAATGTGAAAGGTGGAGTAGGAGAATAATGAGTAATAATATAATACACAATTACCACCTTTTCAGAAATTAAGAGGTTACAATAAAGTCAAAGTAAACACCTAATCATAAGGTTTATATGTGCTTCCTGAACATCCCATTCCACATTTAATCCCCATTTGTTTTTATATACTAAACAAAATTATAAATGCTACAGTTTTGTTTTTCATTTTTTATGAGCTGAACTCAAAGATCTAAGACTTTTTGTACACAAAAGGCCTAATTCTCTCAAATATTGTTCACAAATCACTAAATCTGTGTGAGTGAGCACTTCTCCTTTGCCGAGAGAATCCATCCACCTCACAGGTGTGACATCTCAAGATGCTGATTAGACAGCATGATTATTGCACATGGTGTGCCTCAGGCTGGCCACAATAAAAGGCCACTCTAAAATGTGCAGTTTTAGGGGTCCGAAAATACGACATTGTTGTGTTTATAAGTTTCTTCAGTATAATAACCTCCACCTTCTTATTGGAATATGTTCTACTAGATTTTGGAATGTGGGGATTTGTGAGATTTCATTCAGCCACAATGGTGCTAGTAAAGTCAGGTACTGTTTGTAGGTGATCAGTAGCGTTAAGGTCAGATCTCTATAGCAGTCTCATGATCTTGCCCACACTTCCAACCCATCTTAAGTATATCGTAATGGAGCTGGCTTTGTGCACAATGGCATTGCCATGCTGGAACAGGTTTGAGTCTCCTAGTTTTAACCTTTCTGCTACTGCATTCAAAGACCTCCTATATAATTGTATTTCTCCAATCTTTTGGTAACAGTCTGGGAAAGAACCACATATGGCTGGAAAATTAAGGTCACAATTTTTGGACTAAGTGTACTTCCATTGTAGATTTTTCTTTACATACATATACACTGCTAGCAAATGAACCACTCGAACCCCAGGAGCTTCAAATGCTTTATTCCAGTTAAATCGCTATTATCAAATATATTACAAACACTAGATCTTTGTGTCGATGCACTAACTATTCACGCTGGGATCCTAATGTAACCTCAAATGTGAGTTATAATTAAACACACTAGCACTATGAGGACTAAGCGATTAAACCTGTACATAAAAGTCTTAGAGGTCGTAGTATTTACTGTAATACACGTCATGCTGCTGATACTTAATGCAACAAGTGTGGAATTGAACAGATTTTCATGTTAGTAGTGCAGTGCAGAGAGAAAAAAGGATATATAGATACTGGGGAAGTGTTTGAGGGAATCAAATTTCAAACGAGAAGAATGTCATCTGACTGTCGTTAAGGTTGTTGGTGGCAATTTGAGTATCTGATTGAGTTCCTGGTGTTTTGTTTGTGTGTTCTGCGTTTTTTTTGTATAGCAGTCTCTAGAGTTTACACGGAATGGTGCGAAAAATAACAAAGTGATCAGTATTACTGTGCATGGCAACACCTTGTCGAAGAGAAAGGTTTGAGAAATCGAAGCAAACTCGTTCGAGGCGTCACAAAGGCTACAATTATTATTACAAATAATCATTCTGTACAACCACATTTCTCTGAAGAGCATCGCAACAAACTTTGAGGTTTACAGACTATAAGAGAAGCAAAGAAAACGAATCTGAGCCTACAGTAAACACAGACTTACTGCAACTAGATGGGCTTGGAAAATTGACCGAAGGTATTCAACCTATATTGTGTCTTGCCTACAGTCAAGCATGGTGGTGGCAGCATCATGGTCTGAGGCTGCATGAGCGTTGCTGGTACTGGGAAGCTGCTGTTCATTCACTCAGCTGTGGTTGGAATCAAAAATTCCAACATGTACTGTGACATTCTGAAGGCCTCCCTTCAGAAATCTGGCCAAACGGCAGTTAGCTACATATTAACAACCCCAAAAAAACACTGCCAAAGTGACAACTGCCTTGCTGAGGTAGCTGAAGGTGATTGAGTGGCTAAGTATGGAGAAGTGGAAGAGGATCCCAGCAACAACCTGTGCAGCTCTGGTGAATTCCATACCCAGGAGAATTAAAGCAGTGCTAGATATTAATGTTGCTCACACAAAATATTGAAACTTTGGACAAACTTCATGTACATTATAGGGGGAAAGAAATGCAAAACATAAAACTGTTTGTTTTAATAATTCATTTTGTTTCTTTTTATTAGCATTTGTAAATATTAATAGTTTACATTTTTATAAACAATTTAAAATAAAAGGCCTCTTTGGTTTAAATAAATAAGGAAATATATAAAACTAAAACATAATCAATCAAATAAATGCAATGCAGTTTTTCATTATATTGATCACATTTATTGATTGATTAAATAGGTTCAAAATAAATTGTTTAAATAAATAATATTTCATTTAAAATTGTTTTTCTAAAGATATGTCCTACATACAATATTTTTGATTCTTCTGTACATAAAACTGAAAAGGATCCATATCGCTAGACTGTTGTGAAAATGCTGGTGAAGACAGGAAGTGGCAGTGAATTCGTAAATGCTCAGAACAAATGGTGAGATTGAATTGCACAGATTAAACAGATATAATAATAAATTGTGAAGCAAATGAATAAAAAAAGACAATTTTATTTCAAATTATTTTATGATTTAAAAGCTCTGAGGATTCCCTTATCAATTTCCGACAAACTTTTGTCTTTAATGTGAATCCCTTTGGCTGTATCGCTGCACCAAGTTGGGCAAAAGGACAAAGCCGTGTGCTAAAAAAATGCAATCATCGAGGCAGAAAATTAATAAAGAAAGAAAGAAAGAAAGACAAATACAGCCTCGACAAGGCAGCAGCAAATAGCCCCAGGCGTGACGCAACCTGCTCATATCGTCAGTGAGGATGCTCAAAGCCTTTTAGTTTCTAATAAAGGAATAGCACAAGGTTGTGCACTGAGAGGGGTAAACAAAGCAGAGGACATGGAAAGAGAACTGGGCTGTATCTATAGCTCGCCTAATGAGCAGTGGGAGGATTATGAGCTCTGAGACTCATTCAGCTTTACAACTGAGACTCATTCATCATTTACTCCAAAAAAAAATTTAATAAATAAATATACAGTCCACAAGCAGGAAAACTCAATTATGGACTAATAGAAGTGTTGGTCCATGACCAGAGACTATATTTATTTTCACCGCTAACTAACAGTGGGTTCGCACAGGTGCTATTTATTATTCATGAATACATAATGAATCCTGGTACGAAAAAAATATATTTCACAGAGTTGTTTTGTTTAATGGTTTTCACACCATGAATTTCATTTAGTTCGATCATACTACATTCGAGTTTATACTCTAGTTTTTATGCAATTTCTGTTTGTTGTTTTCAGGATGTTGTTTTGAGGTCGTTGGTTTATATTGTATTGTGGAGCCAAAGGCAGATTTCCAATAAAACCAACAAGTTATTACACAAATAAAAACAATGCCTGACATACACCATATGGCCTAATGAAATGGGAAGCCTGACTTTTTCAGCCATATGTGATTCTTCTCCAAACTGTTACCACCAAGTTGGGGGCACACAATTGAATAGAATGTCAGAAGAATAGAATTTTCCATTCACCTAAACTAGGAGACTGAAACCAAAGCCAGCTTTATGAAGATATACTTTAAATGGGATGGAGTGGAAGTGGTCTTATGTGGTCTGCTATAGTTAATTCATAGTTATAGTTAATTAAATAATTCAATTCAGTTTTATTTGTATAGCATTTTTAACAAAGGACATTGTCTCAAAGCAGCTTCACAGTGATATAGAGGTTATGAAGGTGGAATGTATATGTTTAGTGCCTATATGTTGAACTCTGATGAATGAGCTGCTGTGGCAGGAAAACTCACTAAGATTGTATAAGGAAGACCTTTTGAGAGGAACCAGACTTTAATCCACTTATTACAGTTCCGTCATTCATACATGTCCAGCGATTAAATACGGAACTGTTCATGCAAACTGCATTCCTTAGCCATTGCTACGGACCCTTGATATTAATTGCAGTCCAAATCCATCCTCATAGATCTTGAGTTGAAGAGAACCCCCATCCAGTGGTAGGGCATAAGGCAGATCCAAAGTGCAGAAAGGGACTGGAGCTCTGACATGAACCCTATTCAACACCTTTGGGATGAATGTAAACACTGGCTGCAACCCAGGCCTCCTCACCTCATCTACATCACCCTTGTAGCTGAATGAACACAAACCTCCACAAAATCTAGCGGAACATCTTCCCAGAAGTGTGGAGGTTCTTTACAGCAAATGGGGCTTAATGTATAATTGGTTCAAAAAACACACACCAATCTTATGGTCAGTTGTCCAGAATTATTTGTGCATAAAATGTAGGACATGAAAATCATCTTTGATTGGTTGATTCATTTTTGGTATTGAATTTGACTTTTTTGTCTCACAGGCCCATAACTGTTCAGTCTACAGCTCAAATTTCACACGTCCAAATTTGCTGTTATAATTCTATTTGACAATTTGCTGCAGATGCTTAATTAGAATAACATGTTCGATAACCAAGGTTATGTTCACATCCACAATCCACACTGAAAGGTTTGAGGAATGTTTTGAGTTGAATGGGTGAGTTGACGAGAAAGAGCTCATTGTTTCAAATTAATCCACTTTTGGTAGAAATGTTTATTAAAAGCTACATTTTCCTCTGTGTGTACTGAAGAACAAAACAGAGAAACAGATGCACTTTCAAATGTATATGATGTCATGTTGAGAGCTGATAACTAACATGACTTACAGTAAGAAAAGTTTCCCTGCTGCAACCCACTCACTATATGCACATCTGTATGGTTCCTCTAAGACCTGCCACAGATCTAAGGCTACAGTCTGCATGTGAATTATACAGTATGTAAGAAATAAACCAGTATGAACAAAGGTGTGGATTACGTTTGATGTCTGCCTTGAGCTCTATGAACATCTCCCACTCATACAGCTCCATTTCTACAACTTTAGAACTTCAATCATCTGAGAGTGATAGAAGGAAATACATCTAAGGCATCATGTCTTCTAGGTGTAAATGAATGAGGCTGTGTTGAACTGGGTTGTAATTCATTTTCCAAATCAGGAAGGCCAGATCCTTGGATCTAGATCACGAGTCGGTCTACACACCAAGGGCATGCCACCTTTTTCCACTACAATGTAAAAAGGAAAGGTGCTGGAGGCCATCTTTATTCAAATGGAACAATGGGTCAGGAACAAAGACCTTTTCCCACTTGATGGGGAGAAAAAAACATAAAGCACTGAAACTTCATTTCCAAACTTTTTTCATCTCTCTAGAAATAAAGCACTTTATTCTAGAAATAAAGCATCTGATTTCCAAGAAACAAAGCGTGCATATGATTTCAAAAGCGTTGGGTAACTGTTTAATGTGCGTTGGGAGCCTGAGATTGGTGAGAATGGTGCTGAGATTCGAAAGCAGGATCATTTACCATCTCAGGTGGGTTATAATGGGTTTGACTGGGTTTCACGTGGTTCGTAATTATAGTAAAGTTTGTTCTTAATGACTCCTAATAACATCTCATTCGATTCTAATGGTAATCATTAAATCATTAAACAAAGCACAAAGTTCTTAGAGTAACCCAAAAAAATCCTTAAGGACGCTTAGAGGAATCTAATGGAAACCATTAAGCAGTTTCACAATATGGAGATTTTTACAATTTCCTAATAGATTTTTCTGTAATTTGTTACTGAAATACATTTTCCCAACTTTTCCTTTGGAATATTTGATGTATTTTTTTTCTTTTGGATTACCAAATAAGGCCAGTTTGAAAAAACTTCTTCATGTAAGAGCAAAATGGATAATTTTTTTTTTTTTTTTTTTATATAACCATAAATATATATACACTGATCAGGCATAACATTAAGACATTATAACATTGACATTATAACATTATGAGTGGTGAAGTAAAAAAACACTGATTATCTCTTCATCATGGCACCTGTTAGTGGGTGGAATACATAAGGCAGAAAGTGAACGTTTTGTCCTTAACGTTCTGTTAGAAGCAGGAAAAATGGACAAGCATAAGGATATGTACGAGTTTTACAAGGATCAATTTGTGACGTCTAGACGACTGGGTCGGAGCGTCTCCAAAAATGTAGCTCTTGTGGGCTGTTTCTGGTCTGCAGTGGTCAGAATCTATCAAAAGTGGTCCAAGGAAGGAACAGTGGTGAACCGGCGAAGGGTCGTGTTCCGGTGTTTAATCGTTTGTCTCGTTTTTCTTTTGAAGTTCGACGGTTTGCTCGGAAATCATGGCTAGTATGTTTTGGGATTGTGCGGTCGCTAATAGCGCAGTCTGTACAGGCTTATAATAAAATGTGCAAAATTGAAGTGATTAAAAAAACGTATTTAAGTAATAATTAAAATAATCAAAGATCAACGGTAAGACCAGGTAGAACATGCAAAAAGATTAGCGTTTATTTCTTTTCCTGTTTAAAGTGTGCATTAAAAAGAAGACTGGAACAAGGTGACTGGCAGAACCCGCAGATAATCAAGAGATGGTGAAGAGTTTTTTTTTTCTTTTAATCTGCTAAATGCATTTATATGCTCCATGATTTGGTAGGAAGCTCATCTATTAGCTGATTTTGAGTGTGAGTTGATTTATTCTTAATCAAGAATTAAATTAGTTCTACCATGCGTTTGTATTAATAAAAGCTTTCCTTTAATTATTTAATAAAGGATATGAGGAAGGAATAGATTGTTCAGTATGTAAGTTTACTACACAACAATGTCAAAGAAAATGCTTTCAAATGGATCAAACTGTTCCCACAAAGTTACAATGAAGTCGCACGATTGTACAAGATGTCTGTGGATGCTGTCACATAAAATTTTCCCTTCACTTGAACTAGGAGACACAAACCTGTTCCATGAAGATCTGCTTTACATGGTTTGGAGCTTTTGGGATGAATTGGAACACTGACTGCACCCCCAGGCCTCCTCACCCTTACCTACATTAGTACCTAAAATTATTATCATCCTTGTGGCTGAATGAGCACAAACCTCCACAAATATACTACATTATTTTGTGAAACATCTACCCAGAGGAGTGGAGGTTACCATCACAGCAAATTGGGACTAAATGTAGTATAGGATGTTGAAAAAGCACATGTGGTCAGGTGTACAAACTTTTTCCCCAGACAGAGAGACAGACTGACAGACAGACAGATAGTAAATGGGGTCTAAATGTGGAACAGGATAATCAAATAGCACATAAATCTTATGTTTAGGTGTCCAAAAACTTTTGCCTGATCAATGTACATTCTCAGATCCTGACATTTTAATAATGCTAACTGTCCTGATCTATTCACGGCCTATTCAGGGTTTAATAATGTCACTCCACCTGAAGCATGTTGCTAAGAACCTTCAGGAATGTGTACAGGTGAGAAGCACACCATGAGCTCAGCTGGCCTGGTCTCAGCGGAGCTGCCCGCTCTACTTTGGGCCAGGACCACCGCTATTTAATTAAGCACCACTCCCTTCAGGTGGTTCCAGCAATGGAAGCCCAGAAAATGAACAGTTTCCCTGGGTTCCCTAGGTTTTAAAAAGGCCTCTAAGTAGGTTGCAGACACAAAAAAAAAAGAAATAGGCTACCGGTGAAGCTCAGGAGAGCTCCATGCTGGAGCTTCAGTGTTAGAATGATGACTTTCTACTTTAAGGAGATCTAGGATGATGATCTCCTGACCAAATCAAGTGACACAGCTCAATGTCTTGGCGGGGGAGAGTTGAAAGCATGGTTGCTACAGAAGCATGTGTGTGAATGTTTATATGCATATATGTGTGAATATAAACAGGGTCAAACGGGACATTTTGGAACCAGTAGTTGGCGACCCTGGGGCGTCGGCGATTGCTCGGAACCAGTGCGAGCTTGTTTGAACCCCTTGTCATTAGTTCTAATGAAGCAGTGTTGATGCGCAGCGAGCGTTCGCTGTAAATCCTTTTATAACAACACAGTGCAAGATAAGTGCCTTGTTTACAGATTTGATAACAACACATTACAGCATAAGTGCATTATTTGAAAGAAACGGCTCACCACAGCGTATGAAGCGTGTTGTGGAACGGAGTGGCGAAGGTTCCTCACGATGGCAGCTCCAACAGCCTTGATATTCTTTGGTGGGTGGGATGACCACCTTTTTTTTAAAGCTCAACCCGTCTCTTTAAAACAAGCAGACGGGACACAATCATGACGTCCGAACTGGTAATTAAAGGTTTTACAGCGAATGCTTGTAGCGTACCACTTCACTGCTTTATTATATCTAATGGCAAGGGGTTTGAAACGACCTCACACTGGTTTCAAACAATCGCTGAAATTCCAGGGTTGCCAACTACTAATTCCAAAATTTCCCATTTCAATGCACCACCCTGTAGTATACGGCCAGTATATTCTGACAATCCTACATTGGCAAATGATCCTCGGAGCCAGAATTCTGTGCCAGGGGTATAAACTTAGTGGGAACTTTCTATGCATACTTCATAAATTCACAACCAACTATATGCTCCTGCAAAAAAGAGGCATAACAATATGACCACCTGCCAAATATTTTATTGGTCTTTTCCTTCCAAAACACTCTTGACCCATCGAGCATTAACAGCTTCTTTAATTAACTTCTTCTGGAAGTGATTTTGTTCTTTACATATATTTATCATTGAAATTGCATAATACATTACAGTATTTTTTTTCTCAATATATCTCGATATAATTTGAGCTACAGGAGCTCGTCTGTTGGATCGGACCACACGTGCCAGCCTTCGCGCCTCACGTGCATCAGTGATCCTCGGCTGCCCGCAACCCTGTCGCCAGTTCACCACTGTTCCTTCCTTGGAGCACTTTTGAGAGATACTGACCACTGCAGACCAGAACATCCCACAAGAGCTGCTGTTTTGTAACTGCTCTGACCCAGACTTCTAGACGTCACAATTTGGCCCTTGTCAAACTCACACAAATCCTTACGCTTCTCCATTCTTGCTTTTATCACATCAACTTTGAGGACAATATTTTTCTGCCTCATCCAACCATCCAAAAGGTGGCATAATGAAGAGATAATCAGTGTTATTCACTTCACCACTCACACATTATAATGTTACAATATCATGCTTAATCGGTGTATGTAGCTCCCCTAGAAAAGGTTTGTTCTTAAGTGCCTAACAGTGCCAGCTTGGTGGTTCTGGGGCTTGAATCCCTGACCTTCTGATCAGGAACTCAAAAGCTTCCTGGTTAAGCCACCATTTTTGACAATAAAAAAAATCTACCGTATTTTTCGGACTATAAGCCGCTACTTTTTTCCCGATGTTTTGAACCCTGCGGCTTAAACAACGAAGCGGCTAATTTATGAATATATCCTGGGTTTTTCCCAGTTTCACAAACTTCAAGGCAAAAAACTGAACCCCATAACATTAGACCAATGAAATTTCCGAACGGAAACAACGCACCTCACCTGTGTTCTGAGCTGCACGGCATCGGGAGAAAAACTTTCACCGGTGTTGATTTTAAAACGCAGGACGATGCCAAAAGATAAACTCCCGAGAGAAATAGTTGTGAAAGGAAGGAGCAAGACAGTGAACAATGACTTTCTTGGTCGGCTACTGTTTAGATACAAGCCGTTGTAACGCGTTGAGTCTGGGTGAAGGGAGAGCTCACTAACTCCAGTTACAACAGAAATCATATAAGCACAGACATGTTTCCAAAACTCGTGCTTTTTTATTTTTGTTGGCAACAGCGTTACAGGTTAGGCAAAGAAACTTAGAACTGAGCATCAGAAAAGAATAAGGACATATTCCTCAGTCTTGCACACATGCAGTAATACCGGCAAAATGCAGTGGCAGGCTATTCCCAAAATACCGCTATGCTCCTAAAGGAAGTGAACGTATTTCCCCCGTTACACCATGTAAGGCTTACAACCCAGGCTTATATATGGGTGCGTTTTATAGTCCGGAAATTACGGTATATATTTTTTAAAAACCTCCAGCGTGTGCATGATGTTTAATTTCTACACATATTTGCACTAGTATCAAATATCTCGCATCCAGCCGAGCCCTTGAGCATGAATAATAAAGTTCATAAAGTTTCTCCGGTTCGGTTGGCCGCGTCTGAAACTGACTTTCTGTGCCTAACTCCACAAACTCCATTTACAGGCATCGACGGACGACTTCGCGCAAACGATATCGACGCTTCGTCTGTTTCACCCTCGGCTAGTTTTTCCTCGCGCATAAGCTCCTAATTAGGCCCCAAATGTTCAACAAAATGATGTAAAATCTGTTTAGAAGATGTCCGGGTTTGAAAAAAAAGGAAATCCACACAACAGGGTTGTTATTTGTATTCCAGCGGCGTACCCCGTGCTATCCATGCTCACTGAAAGTACGAGTGTGCCGGGTTTATATTAGATTAAGATGAAAAGTGAATCAAAAGCTGTTGGCATTAGTCCCCTGTGGCTTTTTTTTTCTCGACCGTGCAGAGGACAAATGAGATGAACCTAGCAGCTGGCAGAGCTAATGAATTTGGTGATTAGTTGGCCTGAACCAATATCTGACCCTCTTCAGTGAATATGTATTCTGACAGGGACATTTTACATGCATGGCTTCGTATCGCAGGCATTTTAAAGGTCTTGAATTTCTCCTGTGTGGTTTTTTTTATTTTAATTTATTTTTTTTTTTTTTATCAAGAACAGCTGTATAGCATGCTTTAGGATTTTTTGAAAATTTTTTAATGGAATTGTCAGATTTTTTAAAAAACTAAAAAAAAAAATTTATTAAAAAAGAGATTAAAATTTAACACCCCCCCCCCATAAGTTTTGTTATTAGTTCTAACCACAGAGTGTCATAATTAGTTATAAACTTATATTCATAAACTTATAGAGAAAGGCCAAGGAGGAAGTTTATGGATGTGGTAAGAGAAGACAGAGTGGTTAAATTGAAAGAGGCAGATGTAGAGGACAGAGTGGTATACAATCGGATGATCCATGGTGGCGCCCCCTACTGGGAGCAGCCGAAGTAGTACATTTTTAGAGTCTATTTTATGACATATTTTTAATCTATTTATTTCTATACAATTGCTCTATTCATTGTGACAATGTCCACTGTTAAAGCTACACAAATTAATCGTTGTTGAATGGAGAGGAACCGAGTACAATGAGTCCTATGATCTCAATATAAATTCCTAAAAGAACTCACAATATATGGAGAAAAGAAAATTGTGGGCACCATAAGATTCATATGTGCTTTTTGAACATTCCATTCCACATTTTTCGTCCCCATGTGCATTTATAACAACCTTCACCCTTCTGAGAAGATGCTTCTCTAGATTTTGGAGTGTGCTTGTGCAGATTTGTGAGATTTATTCTGCCACAAGAGTGGTAGCAAAGTCAGGTACTGATGTAGAAAAGTGTTTAGTAGGGGTGATATCAGAGCTCTATAGCTGGAGATCTTCCACTCCAATCAATATAAAGCATATCTTCAAGTAGCTGGCTTTGTGCATGGAGGATTGTCAAGCTGGAACAGGTTTGATGGGGGAATTTCATGCTACCACATTGTATGCAAGTGTGTGCTTCCAAATTTTTGGTAACAGTTTGGGGAAGAAGAACATATGCCTGGAAACAGCAGAGGTCCCAGTTCTTTTATCTGCATGATGTAGATCGTTTTGTGGGTGTTCTTAAACAAACAGCATCATGAAAACAACATCCTTTGAATGCCAGTGACTGGGGAAGAAGAGGATTAACCAGAGAGAGCATATTGTGTAGATTCCTGACACATCATCTCAAATCTCAAAACAAAGCTACAGGGGCAATTTTTCCGAACCGCACTCCAGAGCTAATGTTAAACACAGATGCCGTTACGAGATTAAACCTAACAAAGAGAAACTGACACAAGCCTTCTGACTTCTGAAGCAGCTCATTACATTTCAGCCTTTTAGCCCTGTGCGTTGTGCATGTTTTCCTTGGCCTCCTTTCAAACTTCATACGAGGTTGGTTTAATTTACCGAAAAGCCACGTTTTTGCTCTTTTTCTTTTTTCTTTCTTGCTCTATTTTTCTTCTTGCTCTCGTTTGTCCTATCTGTCAAGCTCTTCTGAGGGCTTCCTTTCTAAAATCATTTTTTCACAGACTTAATTTATAGAATGGTTAGTATAGACATTGAGTTGGGGACTACAATATCGAGTACGGCCTCGGCTTTTTTGTTTGTGTGGTCAAGACAGATACATGCACTGAAGGCCAGCTACTCAGGTAAAGTCTATTTGCAGCACCTTTGAATGTCACGCTGCAGGGATACACGCGCGACTAAAGATCGATACAGCGATAACTTTGGACAAATTGCAGCACATAAAAACAGTAGAGGTAAAGATGAACCTCTCAAAGCAGACATTAATGTACCTGGTATAGTCCAAGAGATCACTGCTATTAGTGAGTTAGAAAACAATCAGATTTGTTTAGGAGTAAAGTATGAATCTTGATCCTTGCAGGTTAGATTAGATTAGATTAGATTCACCTTTGTCATTGTGCAAAGTACATGTACGTACAGAGCCAATAAAATGCAGTTAGCATCTAAAAAGTGGCCTATTTACAATAAATGTATTAAATGAGGGTATGGGTCTATGTGTACAGGTGTGAGAGTGTTTAATGTACAGAAAGTGCAGGAGGTAATAAGATGCACCATATTGCCAGAAGTTTGTGGACTCCAGGTCATAAGTATGTATTTTTTTTTTAACAATCGCATTCCACATTTAGTCTTACAATTCCCTTGACTCTTCTGGGAAGATGTTCCATTAGATTTGTGGACATTTGTGTTTTATCAGCCACAAGGGTGTAAGTAATGAGGAGGCCTGGGGTGAAGTCAGCGTTCCAAATCATCCCAAAGGTGTTTAGTTCGGCTGAAAGCCCCATAGCAGGGCACTCAAGATCTTCCATACGCTTCCAAACCATCTTCATGGAGCTGTCTTTGTGCATAGGGGCATTGCAGGTTCGAGTTTCCAAGTTCAAGTGTTATTATACCGCATCCAAAGACAATTGTGTGTCTCCACCTTTGTGGTAACAGTTTGGAGTAACCACATATGAAAGGAAAAGCCAGGTGGAACAATACTTTTGTCCATATAGTGTAGGCGTCATAGACCAGATGAACCAGGCGATGAGCTAATAGCTGGGATGAGTAGAATTGGGTGGAATTGTTTTTTTTTAAACACTGCATGGATGCAGTTTAGAGATTCCTAATCACATATTGAACAAAGATGCGTGTGAATTTTGGTAGTGAATCTAATACTGGACGGCATCTTACGAGGTGGAACGGGTTGATTTGTACATATTTTCCAGCTAGTCAAATAGTTCATGTCACCATAATGCATTAGCCAGGAGCTAATAGTGAAACCATGGCAACTAATGGCAAACCTCATTACTAAAGAATACAGAGAGAAAAATCACTGTCGGTGTTTGGTAATTTTGGTGCAATGACAAAAAAACAGCATTTTAGCTTTAGCCATGACCTATTTTCAACTCGGTGACGCACTCATACCCTGGGATGCCCCACTTCCGAACTTTGAATGTGAAACCTGCCACTGCCGGGAGCGGTATTACTGTGCCATGAGGTGATGCGATTCAGTTGATTTGTAAGCCATCTCACTGGTGCCACCATGACCCTGCCAGCTGGAGCTGTGGCGCCACACCTGCTTTCATTCCGAGAGCTGTGGAGCTCGACGGGATACAAGGCAGCTGGCACTTTAGTGAAACCACAACATGTGGAGTTTAGGGTCCAGATGATGCGAGAATAAATTGAACATATAATAGTGATTAGAGCAGCCTTACGATATAAAAAAATAATCTAAACTCCACTTGCAGAGTTCAAAAGGGGATGTCCAGTGAGCATTGTGTAACTTTTATACAACATAACAGGAAGGATGCTGAATATGTTGATTATCTCTATAGGGAAAAGCACAGCATCCTGCATCACATACACAATATGGACAACAAGATTTAGGACACCTCACTTTAACAGCCATAGGTAGTTTTTCCATTTACATATATGGCCTTATTTAGGCGATGTACATAAATGCTAGGTTGCAAACTTAAAATACCATCAGCCTAAACTCTGTTGGGAAGAATTATAGCACTTTTTTACTTATAAAAACAAACAAACAGGGAAAAACGGATGCCATGATAAAGAGATAATTAGTGTTGTTAACTCACCGGTTATAATGCTATGCCTGATCGGTATATACAGTACAGACCAAAAGTTTGGACACACCTTCTCATTCAAAGAGTTTTCTTTATTTTCATGACTATGAAAATTGTAGAGTCACACTGAAGGCATCAAGGGCTATTTGACCAAGAAGGAGAGTGATGGAGTGCTGCGCCAGATGACCTGGCCTCCACAGTCACCGGACCTGAACCCAATCGAGATGGTTTAGGGGGTGAGCTGGACCGCAGAGTGAAGGCAAAAGTGCCAACAAGTGCCAAGCATCTCTCGGGGAACTCCTTCAAGACTGTTGGAAGACCATTTCAGGTGACTACCTCTTGAAGCTCATCAAGAGAATGCTAAGAGTGTGCAAAGCAGTAATTAAAGCAAAAGGTGGCTACTTTGAAGAACCTAGAATATGACATTTTTCAGTTGTTTCACACTTTTTTGTTATGTATATAATTCCATATATAATTCCACATGTGTTAATTCATAGTTTTGATGCCTTCAGTGTGAATCTACAATTTTCATAGTCATGAAAATAAAGAAAACTCTTTGAATGAGAAGGTGTGTCCAAACTTTTGGTCTGTACTGTATGTCTCAGCTCTGGAAAATGTAGACCTGTGGCTATGGGCTTAATCCTGACAGAGCTCCATATAATGTTTAATTGTAAAATAATTTTTACCCAGAAAAAGTGTTGCAGAAAAAGCAACGGAAAAGGAGATGGCACTATTAAATGGTGCATTGATTATACAGTAATTCACACAAAAGCACACAATAATGATATACTAAATACATAAATAATTAAGTATATTTTTCTCAATTTTCTTTGCAGGTGGTTCAAACTGCATGAATTGGAGTGAATGATATGAATACGATCCATTCATCTGGTTATGTATTTCAATTTGGCAAAATAAACCAGCATACAGATGGCAAAACGGAAAATGCCACATTTTATGCCACTAATATTCAGTCCAGAGCCGGGCATGTTGCATGCAGGCAGAGTGTATTATTCGGAATAATTCCCTGCCTCTGTATAATCCATTAGAGCTTGTCTCAACATGCTGTTTTAGGCCTAAAACAAACATCATTTCCCTGCGTCTTTAGCAGAGATGGGGTTGAAATATTAAGGCATTAGTTCAGCCGAGCAGCTCAATATTCCATGAATGAATTACCTCTGACATTTTGCAGGCGCTGATGATAAGCATAAGCTTGAGCCGTGCGTGAGCAGAGGCCTGGCTAAACGTTTTTTTGTTTTTTTTTTTCTTCATATTTTCCAATTTTTTGTAAAGTGCTGCTCTGCTATCAAACCGATCACATCCCTTGTGAGATTATGTAGTGCAACAAAGTGCATATATATGAAAGCATTTTTCAAAGAAAAAGCTGCTTTCAAAAGACAAAGTTTATTGCTTGTTATAAGATATTGTGCATAAGTATTCACCCCCCAACCAAAATTTGGAACTGCAATGGCTGTAGGAAATGATATGCCATGGGCAAAATAAACCATAATTTTAAAGAAAATGTTTGTTCAAAATTACTCAGACTTTTTTGAGCAAATAATTATTCATTAGCTTTGCTGTGCAACTTCGAAATTAGTTCTAATGCCAAGAATGCACATGATTTACCAAGTATGGAGTAAAAGAGAAATTATTCCAAATAAACACCTTCGGGATGAATTGGAACACTGAGTAAACCCCAAACTTTCTCAATCAACATCAGGGCCTGATCTCAGTTATGCTCTTAGTGCTAAATGATCACAAAAACATGTCAAAATCTAGTGGAAATCCTTTCCAGAAAAATATTAACTGTTAAAACTATCAGGATTTGTACTGACGATGACTCCTGGCTTTTTGCAATTAAGCAATTTTTTTCAGTTTTTATATATTTTTCCAGGTGTCTTTCAATGTTATGTAAAAGTCATCATGCCTATCGACAAATTTCTACTCTGCAAGTGTGGAATTGGAAGCGAGGATTTTGAAAAAATGCAGGTTTTATTTGACAAGAAACTTAAGAATCTGATGCAAAAGTTGTCACACTTTTGCAATAATTGACATGTCAAACCTACTTTCCTAACAATGATGAGATTCCCAAGACCCAAACCTAGAAAACCCAAGGAGCAAATATTGACCATAATGACCTTTTGGTAAAAAAGTGTAGAAACGACCCCTTTTTTTTGTTCTACCCTGAGGAGTGTTTTAATGTAATCAGCAGCTGAATCAAAATCCAGAGCAAAAGCATTGACCATTCCTCCATATTCCCCAAAATGTTTATATGGGGATTGATAAAGTCTGTCCATCCATCCATCCATCCATCAATCCATCCATCCCTTCAGCCATCCATCCATCCATCCATCCATCCAAAAACAATAACTTTCACTGTCCAAATTTGAATCTTGACACTTCACTGGAAACCCACAACAACCTACAAAACAAAAACTGAACTAGAAAAATTTGAACATTACATTAAACACTTATAAATTCCATAATGCGCATTATCATTTACAAATTAACCATACCACATGATGTTTAGTTTCCACCCAAACCTTCACTGAGGAAGCCTGCAAACTTTAATGGCACCTTCTTTTATTTCGACTGGTTCAGTTAAAGTATAGGATGTAGGTTTCCTAAAAGTGGTTGAAATGAAAAGCTATGTGTTGTGAGGTTCTGTTTAGAAGCATTCTCTGATAGTAACAAACAAGAGAACACTCGAGGGATCTTCTAAAACCATAGAAAATAATTGAAAGTAAGTAAAGAAGTATATTACATTGAAATAATGTGCTTTGTTTCACTTCCTGGGTGTTCGGGTCAATTCTGAGCTCAGATTACTCATGTGTTCTCATGTGTTTTGACTAGGGGTTCTCCAATTTTTCCCAAATGTATGATGCTAAGTGGGTTGTCTACATTAAATTGCCCCTAGAAGTGAGTTTGTGCCCTGTGATTGACCAGCCTTGCAATTCATAGTGTAATCTTGTGTAGTCCCCATTGCTCCCACAGTAGGCTCAGTGGTGGCTCCAGAGTTAAGGCTCTGGGATAGTGATCAAGAAGCTCTAGAACTTCTAAGGCCAGTAATGCTCTCTGGTCCAGGGCCAATGTATTATAGCTGTGTATTATCTGTGTATTATAGCTGACCCTGCACTCTCTTCTCAATCTCCTAACAGGACACCTGGATCCACATGATCCTGGCCAGGAAAAAGCTCCTAAGGACAAGGAATATGAAGGAACTGAGGTAGAAAGGTAACATTTAAAGTCCCATTTTTACTTGTGTCTGGAAATAAAAATAAAAATAAAAATTATTCAGGTGATGTGGTGCTTGGTTTCTTTCTATAGCAGGAGTCAGAGAGGGAGCAGGCAGAGCAGCCTGATGCAAAGAGAAAGATTAATGACTCTCAAATAGCTCCGGGTGAAAAGCACCCCTGCATCTCCAGCAGAAAGGACATGAGGGAATGAGGACCTTCTTTGATTCTAGCCACCTGAGCTGATAAACCCAGGAGCGAGAAAAATGACCTTGGCATGAGGCACTTTATCAAAAGCAGGGGGCAAGATGAAGAAACTGAGCCGGGAGGGATGGGGGAGTTGGGAGAAGAAGATGGAACAGAGGTGTCTTGAGCTCTTTCGCTGTCCCCAGCCCTGGCTTTAGATGACGAATCTCTGCGAGGCTTTGAATTCTCTTTGTCTTGTCCTCTCTTCAAGCGTCAAAGTCATTTGTAAAGGAGAAAAGATACCCAAATGTAATATTTGTGCCGCTAATTTGAGAGAGGATATCACTGAGTTGTGAAAAGCAACAACTGGCCAAAGCTCTCATGCATGAATATTAATATAACATTCCTCCTAGCTGTGTTCAGTGCATGCCAAACACACATTGCTAGATTACTGCCAATTCACACAGCAGAGCTTCCCACCACACATTCGCATTATTGACGCTTCCTTTTTTATTAATCTACTTCAGTGTTGCAGCCAAATTGCAGGCATCCAACAGGTTCTTTTCTCTCCATAGAGGCACCACCTAATGAGACCTTCCCCATAGGCAACGGTGAAAACATGCTCCTTTATTGATTATATTATTCATTGCACCAGCGATGGGGATCCAAAATTTTACCTCAAGATATGAAAAAAAAAAATAAATCAAACATACAAACCAGAATTTTAAAAGTATTTTAATTATAAGACAGATTTAAGAGCCAAACTGATATAATAAGCATTTATTTTATACAATACAAAGAAGTCTTTAATTTTATTTACCCTAGGTTCAGAGGTTTTAGACCCTCAAATTCTAAAAAACTGCTTTGAGACAATTTCTGTTGTGAAAAGCGCTATAGAAATAAACTTGACTCGACCTTGCTGAAGGGCAAAACAGTAGCAGCTTGGCAGAGGCTTAAACCCTGAACCCATCTGATCAGAACCTCAGAGCCACAACTGTTGAGCCACCGCTAATCCCAGAGCCTTAACCATTAAGCCTGTCCTGACCATAAAGCCAGAGCCCTAACCTTTAAGCCTTTCCTGATTAGTAACCCAGAGCCCAAACTATTGAGGGACTGCTGATCAGTTACACAGAACCTTAATCACTGAGCCACCACAGATTAGTAACCCAGAGCCTTACTATTGAGCCAATGCCGATCAGTAGCCCAGAGCCTTCCCATTTAGCAACCACTAGTCCAATAGTCAATAAACAAATAGACTGATTAGGACAGCTTCAACCATCAATAATAAAGCTCAACATTTTGTTTTTGACCCTAAATGTAGAATCGAACAAACTGTGTAATGAATAATATAGCAGCCAGCACCATGTGATTGTTGGCAATACTAATGACCTTGCATCAAGTGTCTCTCATGTTCCCTCAACATGTTTTTTGAAAAACAGCAATAGGGGAACAGTGATGGAGAAGAAAAATATCTATGAGTGGATACAGAGTATACACAATCAGCTCTTTTGGTCGATACAATGCTACAAAATGTTTGTTTCTATGTATGCACCAATATCAAAGTTAGCTCATATCTCTAAATCTAACTCTAGCGTCCAAGACAAAACACAACAAATGATGTATTATATGTCCGTTTTCATTCACAGTTGTTGAGTGTACCAGCAGGTTAAGTAGGATGTTGATATTAAGGTCAGTCTCATTCCTACTTTCCAATAGACACTCTTCAACACAACTCGAATTGATTTATCATTTATATTTCTTAGCGACGTAAAATAATTTTCAATTCCAGCCACCTTCTGCACTGCGCACATGAACATGCTGCGACTGTTTATAGGACGGGTTTGGACATTATTCTTTCGGCTGTCACGAATGTGGAGAAACCTACATCTGCAAGAATCTAAGGTCCTGCTGAATAAAGCATTCATCTTGCAAGGTAACCTAACAATCAGTTATGTATGTAGCTTTAACGTTTTATTTCTTTATGTTTCATTGTTAAAAAACCCAAGCCACACTGCTTCTATAACAGAGTTATTTTAAATAAATAATAAAAAAAAAAGTTATGTTAGCTGTCTTTATCATTCTGGTATCAATTTTTTTTATTGTTAATAATGTACAAGTCCGGTGTATTTTACTCGTCGTACCCTGTGTAAAAACCTACATTGACTGTTCATAAGCTATTTATAATGAGACTCCGAATAAATCTTTCATAACACAATACTGGAAAATGTATACATTTATATTCTGTGAAGACCTCCAAGGTTTTAACACCTGACTGAGAGGCATGATTTGCCATGTATCCATCTTATTCCTGTTCATAAAACCCTTAAACTCTAGAATGGTGTATAAGAGTTAGTCATTGCCACTTCATCACACATTTGGCTGACATACACTGCACAAGTGTTAGAAATGCTCAATATAATCATTTTATTTACAGTGTTTTTCCAGACAAACGAGCTTCATAATGTAAGAATGATTAATTAATGCTTAATTAATATCATCATACACAATATGGACACCTGACCATAAGATTCAAATGAACATCCCCTTCCACATTCAGTTCCCATTTGCTCTTATGGTACCCTCCATTCTTCTGGGAAGACATCCTAGAAGACATCCTACATTACATGTGGTAAATGTTTGAGAAAGAATCACGCTTGACTTGTGTCCCAAAACATGTGTACCATATTTTGTATATATACATACATACATACAGTATATACATAACTCTGTTATGAAGCATTATGTATAGCTTTGCCAACATTTTTTATTGAAGAAGCTCATATACCAGCTTCATGAATGAATTTTCATTTTGCACTTTTCAATAACCTGGTGTATCTATAAGAGGTATATAGGGTGTACATAGTGATTCATAAGTGTCTTATTAGCATATATTTACGTTTCAGGTTAGCTATATAAAAACCAGTAAAATAATTATCATATAGACTTTATAAAATATAGACTTTAAAAATTGTCTAGAGATGTAGAGGATGTACATAGAGCTTCATAAGTCATAGTGCTTCATTACAAATACAAAAAAAAGTTGTTGGACATTAAACTTCATGTAGAAATGTAGACAATATTAATAATGCTTCATAAAAGTGATATAATTGTGTATTTTTTTATTTCATTATGAGTCCCTTAAGGAAAGAAAGTTGCTGTATTGCCGTGTGAGAAGTGTTACTTCATGAGTGTTATAAAACCATAACTAGTAATGAAATGCATTCATAAAGCAGACATATGACTGTAATAAAAAAAAAACATATAATGATCACTTGAAATAATTATTTGATTGACTTGTGAGAGAGGTGTTAAAGATGGAAAAGGCAACACAGTGCTTTATTTTACATCTATAGCATTTGGCAAATGCCCTTATTCAAAGCAACTTATTTTTATGTCAATCATACAACTGAGCAGCTATGTGGTTAAGGGCCTTGCTCAGGGGCCCAGGAGTAGCAGCTTGGTGTGGCTAGGATTTGAACCCATGACCGTCGGATCCAAAGTCCAATGCTTAAAACATTAAGCAGTCATAACAATAAAGACAAAAAAGTTTTCCAGCAATGCTTTATAAAAGGTTTATTCCATGCTTATGAATGTGTTATGACGAAATGTATCTGTCAGTGTAATAATGCTAAAAAAATCCATAGTTTTTGTAATTTTAGGAAATGTTGAGTGACATAAATCTGTGTAAAGACCATGAGTCTAGGACAGAGGATTTCCAGGATGCTTCATTAGCCGCCAAAATAAATTTTCCAGCCAGGCAGGGGAAGTTAGCAGACCCTCTGCGAGAGGTCGTCACGGTGACATAAGGTGCTGCTGTGCTAAAGCGTCAAATTGGCTTTACACTCGTCTCCATGATGCAATATTTTCCTTGGAACCATTTCTAAATTCTGCGCCGTTCCCCTCCGCTCTCACCGTCTCTTTTCTCTACATTTTAAAAACCCGAGTTTGCAGTGTTGTTTGCTAGCTTTTAACATGCTATGGCTAATCAAAGCTCTCAGCATATCAAGTCCAGAATTGCCTAATATTTCCATCTACATTATTTATTCAGTCTTTTCTTTTCATCTCCATCGCTTTTCATTGTATTGTATTGTATGGGATGTGACTGGTCTCCTTTTTCCTTTTAGACAGAATACTCTTCTGAAAGCACTCCACAGAACAAAATGGATGCAATCTCTCTTGGATAAATGTTTTTCAGTTTTTATTCTAACCATTTGGTCAAACCAGATGCAGACACATTTGAAATGCTAACAAAATCCATATGTGGTTAGCACGTCTTAGCGGCTAGTCTGCTTCTCATCACGATAGCTCAATGTTCTCACAATTTGTCTTTCCAAGATTTTACATTTGAGCGAATAAAGAAGATCAGCTGCAGGTGCATGTAGCCATGATTAGCTTCCACTTTGAATAAAGCAAAAAGTTTCTCTTAGTGTAGCCAGGAAAGATTACCTCCATGGCTAATACATGCAGATGGTAAAAGTCACAGAGCGACGAGCAGGAAACAAGGAACAAGGAGGGAGTACAGAAAGAAATTAACATTTTCTAATATGGCTTTGAATAATAAGACGTTCTTTGACTCTTGTTTTCTGAATCTCAAGGTCGCCGGGTGTGAAATCCCATTAAGCGATGAAGTATAAAGCCTGAACATGAAGCACAACTCTGTTTATTGGGAATACTGGGATTTTATCAGACTCCTGCACGTGTGCCAGTGAACTCATTTAAATGCGCTGAAGTTTCTCAACTTAGTGTAAAAAAAAAAGTTATATTAATAAAAATGTCATGAATTTCAATCGGTATTCCAATTATGTAGCTTTGGAGTCAGTTAATTTATTTGGCAAGGCAAATAATTTTGGGATGTGCAATTGATCCCTGTGGAGCTTATTAATTCCTGTAATTACTGAATTGAGCTGGACATAAATCGGAAACTTGAGGATTCGACACCCAATGCATTTCTAAAAAAAATTTACACAAAATGGACAAAAGTCTTGAGAAACCTGACTTTTTTTCAGCCATATGTTGGTCAATCCTGAACTTCCAACACAAACCTGTTCCAGCGTCCCTGTGAAGATATGGATATGGCTATGAAAGTTATGGAAAGGTCTATATTAACCCTATTGAACACTTTCGGGATGAATTGGTATGCACCTCGGACCTCCTCATCCTTACATCAGTTCATGGCAATGGGAGCTGACTTTATATTATTTACAGTCCAAAACCATCCTCATGGTTCTTGAGCTTAACCCTCCACCGTAACCAAATAGAACTTTAACTATGATACAAAATCTAGTGGAACAGTGAATTACTGTTACAGCAAATGGGGACTCAATGTGGACAGGAATGTTCAGAAATCGCATAGTCGAAGATGTGATTTCTAAATCTTTTCTAAAGAACGACTATTGGAAACTATAGCAGCTCACTGTAAAAGTTCACAGTGGCGCTGTGTAAGGACATGAGGACAGGAAGTAGATTGCGGTTCACCAAAATAAAAGGAACTTACTGTACAACCTCAATTCCGAAACAGTTGAAGGGGCTGTAAAAAAACAACATAAAACAAAAAAGCAATGATTTGCAAATCTCATACAACCCAGATTTGAGATATCAAATGTCTAAACTGAGTAAATTTGATTGAAAATATTGTGCACATCCAGGCATTGATCATATTCGGTTTTGTGAGATTTTGATTCCAACCCAAAAAAAGACATTTCCCCACGGTGGGACGAATAAAGGTTTATCTTATCTTAACCCACAACTAGTCCTATTTTGGGAGTTAATTTCTCAAATCATTTTCTGTTGATGAAACTAATTTCGAATGTATTTGCTACAGGGTGGTGCAGGGAAACGGAAAATTTTGGCACTAGTAGGTGGCGACTTTGGAACATTGACAATTCCTTGGAACCAGTGTGAGCTTGTTTGGAACCGCTTGCCTTTAATTATAATGGAGCAATTGAGTGATGCACAACAACTAATCCAACTAGTGACACCCCAAAGCCCCTGTGCAAAGCCAGCAATCATGAAGATATGCTTTACATGGGTTGCAGTGGAAGATCTTGAGCGGTCTAGTATAGAGCTCTGATCTTAACCCTATTGAACACCTTTAGGATGACTGTGACACTGATTGCACCTCAGGCCTCCTCACCTCACCTACATCAGTACCTGACTTTGCTAACACCATTGTGGCTGAATAAACACAAATCTCCTCAGAATTCAGTAAAACATCTTTCCAGAAGAGTGGAGGTCCCTATAACGGCAAACTACAATGCACTTAGTGTCGTTAATCACAAATCATTGTGGTTTTATTTTTTTTGTTAATACAGGATATCAGAGCAGGTTAATGGTTGAGGTAAGTACTTTTTGGTGTATTTTGTGTGCTGGGTCGCTACGAGCCATTTTCTTTTTGAACAGCATCTAATAAATATAATTTGTACCATAGGATCAAATCCTGTGTCTTTCGTCTTTGTTGTTTTTGTGTTAAGTGCTTCGCTCTTTCTTTTGTCTTTATGGGTACAATAGATTTATTCATCACGCACCGATGCAAGTCTCCTGATATGGTTTCGGTTTTCACCGCGCTTCAGCAAGCGCCATGTGATCGTAGGTAGCCTTTGAAAGTAGCCTCTTCAGTTTTCTGTCACGTGGCCCTTTGGAAGTGCTTTCTCGCTTTTCTCTATATAAAATTAGAATAACAGGTCGTGCTTTTCTTTTAAAAATCAAGCAAACAAAAAAACATTTTCCCATATCACTGTACTATAATACAATATGCCAAGTGTTCTGTTGAGTATAAAATGCACCTGCTTTGCTTTTATACAACTCATTAAGACGTTTAACTCTCATTTGGACCACAGGCTGTGTTGCTATAGCACTCTATAGCCATATTGGGTCCAGTCTGACCTAAATTTCAGGTCTTTACACTGTGAATGGACAAAGAATTGGGACACCTGACTTTTCCAGCTGTATGTACAGAGTTGGAGGTACACAATTGTAAATGTCTGTGGATGTGGTAGCATTTAATTGTCCCTTCACTTGAACTAGGAGACCCCAACCTGTTCCAGAATGACAATACCCCTGTTCACAAAGCCAGCTCCATGAGGATATGCTTTACATAGGTTGGAATGAAACATCTCCTGCTATAAAGCTCTGACCTCAACCTTAGTCAACACCTATAGAATGAATTGCAACACTGACTGCACCCCAGGCCTCCTCACCTCACCTACTTAGTGGAACATCTTCCCAGAAGGTTACAACAAAGGGGGAATTGGTGTGGAATGCAATGTTCAAAAAGCAAATCTTTTTGTTAGGTGTCCACAAACATTTGTCAATATAAAGTAGTTCTGTGTTTGTACAAAATGTTCTGTAAGTGAGCTTAAAAGTTCAAAAGTTCAACAAAAGGTTAAGAAGATGGTTTATGGTACTAACAGGTATATTAGTTAGAAAGTAAACATTTTGTCCTCAAAGTTGGCGTGTTATAAGCAAAAAAAATGGGCGAGCGTAAAGATTTGAGTGAGTTTGACGAGGGCCAAATTGTGACGTCTAGACGACTTTGTAAGAGCATCTCTAAAACTGCAGCTCTTGTGGGTTGTTCCTGGTCTGCAGTGTTCAGTCTCTCTCAAAAGTGGTCTAAGAAAGGAACTGTAGTGAATGGCTACAGGGTCACAGGCGGTCGAGGCTCATTAATGCATGTATGGAGCGAAGGCTGGTTCGTGTGGTCCGATCCAACAGACGAGCTCCTGTAGCTCAAACTGCTGAAGAAGTCAAAGCTGTTAATGATCGACAGGTCAGGACTGTTTTGGCAGCAAAAGGGGGACCAACACAGCAGGTGGTTATAATGTCATGCCTGATTGGCATGTATATTTGACATATACATGCATCAATTTAAATTGAAATGTATTTTATAAATAGTTATTAGAGAAAGACAGGTTGTGTGTGAAAGACAGGAGTCTGTGATGTGTCTTTACTAATAATGCAGCTGTCGTTAGATCTAGGTGCTCAAACCGTTTATCAAAATCAGCGTATATTTGTTTACAATAATACCACACGCCAAACTCCTCCATGTAGCTGAGTAAGATCATTAGGAAAGATTTACCAAATCTGACTCTGAATGGATCTTGAAATGTATGTTACTATGGTTACAGAATTTTACAAGGCAGTGCATTCATTGAGAACAGAATCGAGTATTCAGACAGACCCTGGTTAGAAGAGGAAATTTTGGATGCTATAATGTCGATTTCGGAGATTGTAGTTATCGCACCAAACAGTGATACGGTAATGGGACGCGTTGGTGCTCGGGACGCTGTCAGTAACGCTGATTATCCGCGCTCTTAATGAGAGACTATCAGCGACATGAGAGGGTGACATTCAGCCCTGACCTCAATTAACACAAGAATGTCAACAACAATCTTACAGCATGCGTTATTCAATTTGGACTGGCGTTTTCTTAAGGGCCTGATAACAGTTGGCATTTCCTTGCTTCAAGGGCAAAGATCTGATGACATACCCATATTCAAACCCCTATAAGCTCGTCGTCGGGTTGAATGTTACCATAGTAGGGCCTGTTTTCCAGAGTAATGGGAAAATGGAGGGCAAGCACATCAACTTTGAGGAAAAAAAATTCACTTGAGCTAATCAGTGTTATTCAATCACCCATCATGTTATAATGTCATGATGTTATGTCTGGTCGGTGTAGTAGAATCATTGGGGCAGCATAGTTCATGCCCCAATGGGCTTCTATTATTTATTGTTTTCTATAGTTTTCAATAGTATTTTTTTTTTTTTCAGATTTCTGCTTACTATGTAATGACCACAAGTAATAAAACATAAAGTAGCAGTAGATCAGCGGTTCGCAGTTCACAGTAAACATGTCAGTAAGAACAATGACCTACACCTGTTCATTAAATGAAATATAACTAAACTACATCTTTGTAAGAATCTTTAGTTGTTCTTGCATTACATGGAAAAAATTCAAACTATTATTATTGTATTAAAAAAATTCCAATAAATCTGAAGTAATCTGTACATTCATTTATTCATGAAATATTAAATAATAAATAAAAAAATGAAATGCAATTTTTTTGGCTGATTACATTTTTCTAAGCTTTGTTCCCCTACTCTGGTAAATAATTGATGCCTCACATTTGTAGCTCACATCTAATATGCATCCCACTAATGAGTGTGTAGTTCGAGTGTGTGATTTGGTTCTTTTAGGGTTAAGGCATTAAAGGCATTAAAACAAAATTCACTGAACTTAGGATGGACAACAAAGTTCATTTAAAATGAACGTTACTTTTTAAAACAAAAGTTTTTCACACATTCGTATCTAAAGCAATAAATTATGAAGAGATTAAAACAAAATCATTCCCTTTAAAGCCATTTTGTTTAATTATCAGACATAGTGTTTAGAAATGTGAACTGCAACACGAAATAATAGGAGACCAGTGGGGTGAGAACTACGCTGCCCCATGCTCCATCTAAAGCTAGATCATACAAATGTACAGTGAGAAAAATAAGTATTTGAACACCCTGCTATTTTGCAAGTTCTCCCACTTAGAAATCATGGAGGGGTCTGAAATTGTCCTCAGAGGTGCATGTCCACTGTGAGAGACATAATCTAAAAAAAAAAATCCAGAAATCACAATGTATGATTTTGTAACTATTTATTTGTATGATACAGCTGCAAACAAGTATTTGAATACCTGAGAAAGTCAATGTTAATATTTGGTACAGGAGCCTTTGTTTGCAATTACAGAGGTCAAACGTTTCCTGTAGTTTTTCACCAGGTTTGCACACACTGCAGGGGGGATTTTGGCCTACTCCTCCACACAGATCTTCTCTAGATCAGTCAGGTTTCTGGCCTGTCGCTGAGAAACACCGAGTTTGAGCTCCCTCCAAAGATTCTCCATTGGGTTTATGTCTGGAGACTGGCTAGGCCATGCCAGAACCTTGATATGCTTCCTACAGAGCCACTCCTTGGTTATCCTGTGTGCTTTGGGTCGTTGTCATGTTGGAAGACCCAGCTTCGACCCATCTTCAATGCTCTAACTGAGGGAAGGAGGTTGTTCCCCAAAATCTCGCAATACATGGCCCCGGTCATCCTCTCCTTAATACAGTGCAGTCGCCCTGTCCCATGTGCAGAAAAACACCCCCAAAGCATGATGCTACCACCACCATGCTTCACAGTAGGGATGGTGTTCTTGGGATGGTACTCATCATTCTTCTTCCTCCAAACACGTTTAGTGGAATTATGATCCAAAAGTTCTATTTTGGTCTCATCTGACCACATGACTTTCTCCCAAGACTCCTCTGGATCATCCAAATGGTCATTGGCAAACTTAAGACGTGCCTGGACATGTGCTGGTTTAAGCAGGGGAACCTTCCGTGCCATGCATGATTTCAAACCATGACGTCTTAGTGTATTACCAACAGTAACCTTGGAAACGGTGGTCCCAGCTCTTTTCAGGTCATTGACCAGCTCCTCCCGTGTAGTTCTGGGCTGATTTCTCACCTTCCTTAGGATCATTGAGACCCCACGAGGTGAGATCTTGCATGGAGCCCCAGTCCGAGGGCGATTGACAGTCATGTTTAGCTTCTTCCATTTTCTAATGATTGCTCCAACAGTGGACCTTTTTTCACCAAGCTGTTTGGCAATTTCCCCGTAGCCCTTTCCAGCCTTGTGGAGGTGTACAATTTTGTCTCTAGTGTCTTTGGACAGCTCTTTGGTCTTGGCCATGTTAGTAGTTGGATTCTTACCGATTGTATGGGGTGGACAGGTGTCTTTATGCAGCTAATGACCTCAAACAGGTGCATCTAATTTAGGATAATAAATGTAGTGGAGGTGGACATTTTAAAGGCAGACTAACAGGTCTTTGAGGGTCAGAATTCTAGCTGATAGACAGGTGTTCAAATACTTATTTGCAGCTGTATCATACAAATAAATAGTTTAAAAAGTCATATATTGTTATTTCTGTTTTTCTTTTTTTTTAGATTCTGTCTCTCACAGTGGACATGCACCTACGATGAAAATTTCAGACCCCTCCATGATTTCTAAGTGGGAGAACTTGCAAAATAGCAGGGTGTTCAAATACTTATTTTCCTCACTGTATGTATAATTTAGTCTTTCTTTCCCTTGTTGTAAGTGTCAATAACTCAGGGACATCCGTGAAAGGAAAGTAATAATTATTTAGGTGGTGTGGTGAACTTACTGGTCCCATTACCAATGTTGACTGCTGGTTTTACAGTATTTTAATCATCTCATCCCAAGACAATTTGTGATCACAATATCATTTTGAAAAAAAAATTATTTCAGCCTTAGAAAACAGGATAGTTTTAGTTTAAATAATCAAATCTGATTGGCCAGAAGGTTCTTGTACCATGCGTCAGATAGTCACGAGTATTAACATCAACACTTTAATTCTAATACATTATTACAGTATAACAGTAGATTAACCACTTCTATTAGGGCAGTGGTCCCCAACCCCCATACCGGGCTGCACAGAAATAATACATAACATACATTATTTGGAAGATTACCGGATTCTCTCCCCCACATCTGTGTATGACTCACTTTTGATGCATGTCATGATGCCTCGGTCACATGTCTTACCTCTATCCTCTACCTTCTTAAAGGAGCTGCTCCCACCGCTAACACATAATACATTACCGCTAAATTTAAACCCCCAAGCGAGCAAAATGAACAAAAAAACACAGTGGATTCACATTTATTATAATATTTAGAAAATACCAGTTTTTATGCCGGTCGTATAATTTTATTTTGTTGCATTTATCCGCCACACCTTAAAGGCCGGTCCATAAAAATATTGTCCGATATTAAACCGGTCTGTGGTGCAAAAAAGGTTGGGGACCTCTGTATTAGAGTACCTTGCTTTTGTACCTTTTTGTTTGTACCAAAATTTATGCACCTTTAGTGATTGAAATGTAACTGTATCTTGGTATGTTTTGAAATTACATCCTTTTATATTTTCATAGCATTTCACTGATGTTCTGAAGTTCTGCGAGCCATGGCCGATCCCTTACATAATCAAACTTTTCGCAACGAATCCAAGTAGAACACTGTTGGAAAAAAATAGTTAGGTTGATCCTGAAAAACAAAAAACGAACCTCAAAAAGTCTAGCTAGGCTGCTAATGACCTCCATTATATAGCAGCAAAACACGTGCTAAGTCCAGCTAACTCTCAGCTTTTTATCTGACTTGGTATGCTAATATTATATTTATGATGTTTTACATTGAACTTTGATCAAGTATGAATTAATCAGTGACTAAATAAAGAGAGAAAGTCAGACACTGAAATTCCACTTCAGTCAACATACACCGGCTAATTTGCTAGCACATAACTAAATTGCTAGCTGAGATTAGCGTTCTTTAGTTTTTCAGGAGGAAGAACATAAGAATTACTTCATATCTGCCTGATTTATGAATATTCATGTGTATTCAGAGATCCTTGTACTGTGAAAAACACTAAAATTTTATTTTTCAGGAGATAATTAGTCGAAGGGTAAAATTTTAATGACACAGGTTAGTCGTCACATGTCTGTCCAAAAAAACTTGTCTGCAACTTTTCTAAGGCATGGCTTTCTGCTTTTTATTTGTCACCTGGGCTTTTTCTTGATCAAATCGAGCTGGTTTTTATCATGCAATAAAGCCTTTATAGTTCTGCTTTTGGCAACGACCGGCTGCACTCTGGGAGGCGTGTGTGTGTGTGTGTGTGTGTGTGTGAGAGAGAGATTGCCATGACAGTTATCTTCAAAGTTCTACAGTTTTCCTTATAAACCTTTCAAACTCTTTACTTCAAGCTTTCATCAGTTGTTTTTCTAAGCCCACCTCATCTCTGGCATTCATTAAATCAACTGGAGAATTTTATTTTTTCTACTACTTAAAAGAAATTGCTGGGTTCATTTATATATATATATATATATATATATATATATATATATATATATATATATATATATATATATATATATATATACATATACACGTACACACACAACTACACTCTATGGTCAAAGGTTTGTGGACACCTGACTATACGATTGGTACGTGTTTTTTAAACATCCCATTTCACATTTTGTCCCCATTTGCTGTTATAAGAACCTCCACTCTTCTGGGAAAATGTTCCACTTCATTTTACAGTGTGTTTGTGGACATTTCTGTTCATTCAGCCACAACAATTTTAGTAAAGTCAGGTACTAATCCAAAAGGTTCGTCCCAAAGGTGTTTGGTACAGTGGAGGTCAGAGCTCTAGAGCAGCAGATCTTATTCTCAAACCCATGTAAACCACATCTTCATGGAGCTTGCATTGTAAAAACAGGGACATTGTCATGTGTTAACAGGTTTAAGTGAAGAAGAAACAAAAAACCGCATTCAAAGAAATCCTATAAAATTGTGTGCATCCAACTTTGTGGTCACAGTTTAGGTAAAGATTCACATATAAGGATTCATTCATCTAAATCACACCAGTTTAAGGTTCCTCAAGTTTTTTGTATGTAATTCAGTTAAGGGTAAAGGTCAGGTTTGCGGTGAGTATGAGAAGTCGTGCAGTCGGAGATGCTGAGGTGGTTATTTGGGTAGTTCTGCTCCGTGTGATACTGGAAGTGCAGCAGTGGGAATGTTTGCATGTTTAGAAGTAAGTCAGTGGAGCGAGTATACAAACTCCCAGCTCCCCTGTAAACGTCTTCACCGCTGTTTACGTTTCTCTGTTTCTGTCTCACACTGTACAAACTCACTGCTGTAGAGCTTATAAACTGAGAAATGGAGCTTCTACTGATGTTAACAACTGATATTAACGTTGGGTGGGGGGGGCCCTCAGAAGGAGATGAAGAAAAAAAAAGGGATGAATAGATTAACAGAGAGATAAATGAATATATAGATAGAGAGGGACAACAAAGAAAGATGGTGGATGAACAGAGAGAATGAGTGAGATTGAAGGTAAACAGAGAGAATGAGGGAGATGAAGAGACAGAGGGAGAGAAAAGTGGAAAAATAAAGAAAAAGATGGAGGGAGTGAACAAATTAGATAGATAGATAGATAGATAGATAGATAGATAGATAGATAGATAGATAGATAGATAGATGGATGGATGGATGGATGGATGGATGGATGGATGGATGGATGGATGGATGGATGGATGGATGGATGGATGGATAGATAGATAGATAGATAGATAGATAGATAGATAGATAGATAGATAGATAGATAGATAGATAGATAGATAGATAGATAGATAGAACAGAGAACAAGGAGGTTAATAGATGAACAGAGAGATGTATGAGATAGAGGGAGACAAATGGGTAAAGATATATAGAAAAAAGAGAGAGAGATAGAAAGAGGGGAGGCTACAAAATAGTTTTAAGAACAGATGGGACTTAGAAGAAGCAGGTGTGGCTGTAAATGTACCTGTTGATGGCTCTGATGCCTCCACAGAAGGAGGTGCTGTTTATGTGGACAGATTTAGAAAAAGCAATCTGGTCAAGAGGATGACTCTCTCTCTCTCTTTCTCTTTCTCTCTCTCTCTCTCTCTCTCTCTCTCTCTCTCTCTCTCTCTCTCTCTCTCTCTCTAAAGCACACTTAATATCTGACAAATAGAGCGAGAGGAGACACTGAATCGAGGATGACATCTACACAGAGGAGCAGTGCGATTAAACAAGTGATGCAGACAAGTTTGTCCTTCACACAATCACTGCTTGGTAGATCTGTGCATTAATCCGACTCGGATAGAGTGATGATGCGCTATAGAATAAAGTGATGTACTGTAGTAGAAGAAAACAATTGACGGATGTAGAACAAAGGATTAGTGACAAAAACTGTCATCATTCAAGCTTTCTTACTTTTATTATTCTTTCTTTTTTTTAATTATAGTTTGTTTTATTTTTTTAATGCCTTTCTTCCTATTTATTAGGTTATCTGATTACTTGTATAATTACTTTCCTTTATCATTTTCTCATTCGTTTCTTCCATCCTTCCTTCCTTCCTTTTTATTCAGTCATTCGGTATTTTCTTTCTTTTTTTTTACTTTTTTATTTTCCTCTTTTCTTTTTTTTTTTTATTTATCTATGATTTCTTTCCTTTCTTATTTCCTCCTGCCTGCTCGTTTGTAGTTTATTAATTTCTTCCATTGTGGCTTCCTCTTCAACACCATCAGAACCACCACCACCATCATCAGCACCACCTTCATCACCATCACCATCACCACCATCAGCACCACTACCATTAGCACCACCATCAGCACCATCACCATCAGCACCACCTTCATCACCATCACCACCATCAGCACTATCACCATCACCCCACCACCACCATCAGCACCACCACCAGTGAACAACACCCACCATTACCAGCACAACTTTCGCAATCAGCTCCACCACCATCAGTACCACCACCACCAGCTACCACCCTTTTACCACCAGCTACCACCACCACCAGCCCAAACAAAACAGCACAGTGGGGATCTTCCCTCAACAGTCGACTCAACAACAGCACCACGTTTCAGTTTCATTTCTCAAACTGATCTACATCAGCTGCTACAGAAGCTGGAGAACTGAACGCAGATGGATGTCTGGTGGTCCTGGTGAGAGCAAAGATAAAGGGGAAAGAGAAGATCTGGGAGTTTTATCTTCCAAGCTTCCCATGGACAGCTGTGTAGCTACATCCCTCACGCCAGGATTTCACAGCTAACCTCTTATACAATGTAATCAGACCGAACTGCTGGGTCTGAAATACAGGAAACTGGGTGAATGGGGCAGGAGGGGGTGAATGGGGGTAATAATCTGGAGCAATAGCACAGCAGTCGACTGCCGACTCTAAATCAAGTCTCTTTCTAGTTCTTATCTCTTTTGAAGATTTTTTGTGACTTTGATGAATTTGGACGCGAGCGTGTCTCGTCAGTTCCGTCTTTTGTTTGATTGAATTTAGTCATCTGCATAAACAGGAGGTGATTAACAGCTGTAATCGCACGCTAATGTCAGCTCGGCGTCCTCGCGCCGCTGTTTTCATCCATCACGCTCTCCAGACGCCACTGATCGCTCGACCTGATTAGCATCCGCTAGTGAAGAATGATGGCCACTATGAGGAGCAGGAGAAACCTAGGTTCTGGAAAGTTTGTGAACAGGGTGAGAGGGTCAGGGCAGGTTGTGAGCCTGGTTCTGAGCGGGTTCTGAGTGGGTTCTTGGTCACGTCTGTGTTGGTGTGAGTGTGACACTAAAGTCACAAATCCAAACCTTTTCCTGAATTGATACTTCATATATGTAATTACTCCACAGGTACTGTTTCTCTCAAACAAACTGTATAACCTTTGTTTCATATCATATCATATACAACTTTTTACACAAACACTAAAGTTTGGAAAGAGGAGATTATGGACTTCCTTCCCTCCGCTTTTAGGTCTTTACACCTGTATGCCTGTATTCCTGTAAGGCCATACAGTACATCTGTAGGTCTGTACACCTGCAAGCCTGATGTGAGTCAGTAGAACGAGTCGTCTCAAAGAATGATTAGTTCGTTTTCTATTGGACGCAGACGAGCAAAGCATCACAAAATCTCTGTAGGTTTTGTACAAGAAACAGACTTGAGTAATTTACCTTTCAACTCATCTAGTCCGAGTCGTTCTTTACACAGGAAACGGAGTTTCTCTGATCCAAATCCTTTGTTCTTTTGTCACATGACTCTCATATACGCTATAAGGAAGATTAAAGAATAAAGGGAACTAAATGACTCAAAAATAAAGTCACTAAAACGATCCAATCTTCCCATCACTACTGTAGTACTGTACATCTGTACACCTGTAAGCTCATACACCTGTAGGTCTGTTCCTCTATATGCCTCTAAATCTGTAAATCTGTACATCTGTGCAAAGATTTTGACTTACATATGACCACCTTTTAGTCTGTACATCTGAAGGTCTGTACATCTGTACACCTATAATCCCATACTAGCGCATACCTGTATGCCTGTACATCTGTAGGTCTGTACACCTGTAAGCCTGTACATCTGTAGGACTGTACACTTGTACACCTGTAGACCTTTATGTCCAAACACCTGCATTACTGTACACCTATAAGCCGAAACACCTGTATTGCTGTAAGCCTGTAAATCTGCAGTGCTGTACACGTGTACACCTGAAATCTTGTATCCTGTAAACGCCTAAGTCTGTCCTCTTGTACACTTGTTGTATGTATGTATGTATGTACACCTCAAAACCAGTACACTTGTATACCTTGTGCCTGTACACCAGTCACGTCTCTCCACAGGCCAGTGAGGTTTAAAACACAAAGCTGTGTGTTGCAGGTTGGTTTATTAAACAGTCGACAGCTTCTCAAAAGAATGATAAGGTGCTTAGGGTTTGAGAAACTCGCCCGGCGCCGACTGACACAAAGCATAATCCACGCTGCACATTTATTATGGATTTATGAATTTTAATGAGTGAGCACAAGGCTCTCGAGTGTTCCCACCTGCAAAATAAGCGCAATTTACCCGCTTCGCTTTTCGCCCGATTCAGTCTAAAGTGCGTGCTCTGTTGTGCTTTTGTTTGTTTGTTTGTGTGATTGATTTCTCGAAGGTCTTACAATTTAATAGTAACACTGCCGAATGTTTTAATAAAGCGGCAGTAACATTAACGCTAATCCTATGTGGAGTCCACAACCGTCAGGGGAAGTGTAATCTGGCCAACGTTTATACACTTTTAAATCCACTAAGGAGAGAACTCTCCATTTTGGGTTGTTGCTCCGCCTCCTGCTCTTTTAGATGAAACACAAACAAACAAAAAACATCCAATCAGAAAAATAACTCTCAAAAGCCGAGCAACGAAACACAACCGAGAATACGCTAGCGCAAAAGCAAACAGCATATTCAGACAAAAGAACAACAAACAGCAAATCGCAAAAAAAATGGAACAATCATTACAATCAAAGCAAAAACCAAACAACATATTCAGAAACACGAGCATGTAAAAAGTCTGACACACTCATGTGCATTCATACAGGGACTATTTGCAGCAGGTTATAGCGCATAATAAAGTTATAAGTCCATCTGTAGGACTGTACGCGTGTAAGGCTATAAAAGCGCATAATAAAGTTGTAGGTTAAACCCCGATTCCAAAAATGTTGGGACATTGTGACAAATGTAAATAAAAACAGAATCATATCATAGATCCATATTCTACTCACAAAACAAATATATTTCAGAATATATATAATTTCATGAAAAAATAAGGTTATTTTGAATTTGATGGCTGCACCAATTCTCCAAAAAGTTGGTACATGGTCATGTTCACCACTGTGCAGCATCACGTCTTCTGTCCGTATACATCTGGGAACCAAGAAGACCATTTGCTCAAGTTTTGTGAGAGGAATGTTGTCCTATATGTGTCTGATACTGGATTCTAACAGTTCTGGGTGTTCTTTGTTGTGTTTTTCATTTCATGATGCACAAAATGTCCAGTTCAGAACCTGGACTCTACTACAAAGTCATGCTATTGTAATAGCTTAGCAAAAGTTAGCATTGTCTTGGTTAAATATGCTAGGCCTGCCATGAAAAAAACTTTTTCTGGATAGAAGCATTTGCTGCTCTAAAACCTGTATATACCATTCAGCATTAATGGAGCCTTCCTAAATGTTCAAGCTGCCTAATGCACTAATGCACTTTAATACCATCATAGATGTGGCTTTTTAAAATTAGTTCTGATAACGAGACAGATGGTTCCTCTCCTCTTTAGTCTGGAGGATGTGGTTTTCATGGGTTCCAAAAAAAATTAGAAATTCTATTAATCTGACAATAGAAAAGTTTTCCACTTTGCTTCATTACATTTTAAATGAGCTTTGGATCATTTTCATGCATGCCTTCTTCTTTGAGATTAGAGATTTAACCTGCATTAGTGGATGACATGGCAGACTGTGTTCACAGACAATGATTTCTGGTGGTGTTAATGAGCCCATGCAATGATTTCCATTACAGAATCAAGACTGTTTTAAATGCAGTGGGCTGAAGATCACGGACATCCAATATTGATTTTCGCCCTTTTCTCACATTTCTTGAGATTCTTTGAAACTTTTGATGATATTATGTGCTGTACATAATTCAATATTCAACTGTTTTGCAATTTTATATTGAGGAACATTATTCTGAAATTGTTTCACAATGTGTAGACACAGTCTTTCACAGATTGATGAAGCTCTGCCCATCTTTAGTTCTGAGACACGCTGCCGCTATAAGATTCACTATTTATACCCAATCATCTTACTGACTTTTTGTTAATTAACCTCAACCATCGTTTCTAGAACTTTTGAATTTTTATTAACATTTACTTCTCAAAACTTTTTTCGCCCTGTTCCAACTTTTTTGATACGTGTTGCAGCCATTAAATTAAAAATGACCTATTTCTTTCCTAAAAATTGTAAATTTTTCATACTATTTGTTATATTTTCTGTTTTATTATAAATAAATTATGGGTTTATAAGGTTTGCAAATAATTTCATTCTGTTTTTATTTCTATATATTGGGGTTGTACAGCATCGTGCTCGACAAGTGAGCCACTGTTCATATAGAATGCAGCTTCTTCACCATCGTGGCATTCTGCAAGCAGATTTGCTGAAGTGAATCAAACACTGCGTTTTACAGTGAATTTCCCCAAACGATCCTACTGAGAGACATCATACTAAAATGTTGGTTATCTCTGCATGCAGTGGTTTTGTTTTGGTTAAATATACACTTGTTACAGGCATCATTCAATCTGCAGAAAATGAGCAAGTGGAAGCTTTTTCAGTGGCACCATGAGACCTGTAAATGAAATGATGTGAGAAAATGGACCGAACTGCACACAATTCTCATCTGTAATCAACAGGGACGAGAGGTGATGTAATCCTCTAGTAACACAATCCCGTTCAAATATTCCCTGCTTTAACATCACATATTTACATGCTGTGAAATAAACCAATGTTGGTTCATTGAAGCCACCATGATGTATATTTTGATCTAGGACACTATATGGACAAGTGTATTGGAACATCAGAATTTTCCAGCCATATAAGGTGGAGGCATTTTACTTTATTTTCCACAGTGGAAGTCGTCGCATATCACAGCGAAGTTAGGAAGTTGGGGTCGGAGAAGACAAAGCGTCCCTGGATCACAGAGGTTTAAGGGTCTTGCTTTAGGTCCCAACAATGGCAGGTTTGATCGACATTGTGGCTTGAAATCCCAACCTTCCAATCATTAACCCAGAGACTCAACCACTTCCCCCAAATGTTCTACCCCTAAGAACCCAATGTGCCTCTTCACCAAACTGTAATAACATATTAGAGACACATAATTGTATAAATTGTTTTTTGGATGTGGCAGCATTAAATTTTTTCCTTTGCTAGAACTAAGAGGCACAAACTTGTTCCAGCATGACAAAGCCGCTGTGCACAAAACCATCTCTCTATATACTCTATGGTGTACATTGCTTGGAAGTGTGTGAAAGTTCTTGAGTGGCCTTCTAAAGAGCTCTGACCTCAACCCTATTGAACAACAGCAGTCATCGCACCCCAGGCCTCCTCACCTGACCTACATCAGACCCTGACTTTACTAACACCCTTGTGGCTGAATGAGCAAAAACCTCCACAAAATGTGGTGAAACATCTTCCCATTATGACAACAATTGGGGACTAATTGTGGAATAGGATGTTCAAAAAGTATAAATGTTTTGTCCACAAACTTTTGTCCATATAGTGTACGTTCAAACTCGTGACAATGCAACCAGAGACTATTTAATTTTTTCATGAGCTGTGCATTCACATCCATCCCAAAAAGAGCTCTATAACAGTCCACTCAAGATCTTCCACTCCGCATATACCGCATATCTTCATTAAACCGCATATCTTAATGGAGCTGGCTTTGTGCATCGTCATGCTGGAACAGATTTGGGTCTCCCAAATGAGGGGGAAAATGTAATGCTACCAAACCCTAAAATATTTTATACGTTTGTGCGTCACATATGGCTATAAAAGTTAGGTGTCCCAATTCTTTTTATTAAAAAAAAAATAATAATTTTCTGCTTGTAATCAGATAAATATTTTTTATAATAATGATCTTAAATTAATTGGAGCTCCTGGGTTTAATTTCCAGAATGGGCCATATTAGGGATGATCTGATTCCACAGAGCTATTAAAGCAATATAACTGCGATAAAATGCTCAAAGTTTCAGGATTTCTGTGCTTTAGTTCTAAATATTCTGGCTTGAGGTGTAAAAAGATCAACACCACAGAGTCGAGAAGCGATAAAGGAGGATTTCAGACGCGTCCACGATTCTGTTTCAGTCAGTTTAAGCCGTTAAAAAGAAGCTCTGGAGCAGTGGAGTCAAATTCAACAGCTGTCATTAAAAAGTACGGCGTTAATGGAGCTCGTGTTGGCAAATCGTCTCCGAGTTCTCACACAGATAAGAGGGATATCTTTAATTTCCCACACAGCTTGCTCGTTTCCAGCCGTAACCCTGTGGGGAGCTCAAATGCACCATTAATTCTAGTGGAGGCCATGTTAGCGCTGACGATTCGCTCATGTACCAGGAACTACCAGTTGATTTCTGTGAAGAAAACGTATATTTCCAGAAACAAGCAAAAAACAACTCGGACCTGGATTCACATGTGAGATTTATCGATGCCAATAAACATATTGTTTAGTATACACAACAAACTAAAACGCAACAGAGAACTAAAACCACAACACAGAAACTATAAACTACAGCAAAACACAACTAAACTAAACACAGTAAGAAATTTTTTAAACTATTAACACATAAAAAAAGTCCCACAACAAATAAACCCACAACAGAAAAACTATAAAGAGCAAAACAAAAACAGGAACCTATAATCTTGACACAAAAATCTAACAAACAAACAACAAAAACACAACAGAAAATCCCATAAACACGACACAAAATCTCACAACGACTGGGAAAAAATACAACAGAAAACTATAAACACATCCAAAAATTCCAAAACAGAGAAACTAAAAACCCACAACAACTTAACTATAAATCACAACAGCTAAACTATAAGGAGCAAAACAAAAAACACAACAGAAAAAAATATAAACACAACAAACAAATCACACAAAATGTAAAGAACAAACGACCAAAACAAACAACAGAGCAACTAAAAACCCACAACACTTAAAGTAAACGTAACTAAACAAAAAAAAAAACCAACAACAGTAAAATAAACCCACAGCTAAACTACAAACACAACAGAAAACTACAACCAAGAGAAATAAACTGTCTGGATGCTAAAATTGTGTAAAGCTGTTATTCACTGTTAGGAGGAGTGGTGGCTTCGGCGGGTTAAGGCGCTGGGTTGCCGATCGGAAGGTCTGGGGTTCGAGCCCCGGTATCGCCAAGCTGCCACTTTTGGGCCCTTGAGCAAGGCCCTTAACCCTCTATGCTCCGGGGGTCCCTTACGATGGAAATATCAAGGTCCGTGACGTCGGAGTGACGTGGGGCCGCCTTCCCGTGGGCTCACCACCTGCAGGAGGGACCGTAAGGGACCGGTGCTGTGAGGATTGGGCAGCAGTCGAAGGCGGGGGCTTGCTTAGACTGCTGCCCCCGCGACCCGAATTACGGATAAGCGGGAGAAAAATAATGTTATTCACGCTAAAGGAAAGTAAGACATCTGTACATTTATATATTTGTTTGTTCAATGATGTAGTTTTTTCATAGAAACAAATGGAGCATGTACATACACTTTATACAATAAAACAATAACCCAATAAATAACACAGCAGCAAACACACACACTTACATACCTACACACACACTAGCACACCTACACACACTCTTGTGTTTGTGTTTTCAGGTTGTATTTGTGTTCTATTTATAATGATTTTTTTGTGCAGTTGCTGTGGTGTTGTTGTTTTGTTTTGCTTTTTGTTTGTTTATTTGATGTTGATTTTGGTTTTCAGTTTGTCGAAAAAAAGGCATCGTAAAGTAAATCTACAGCATAAATCATAGAACAGGTCAGCATTATTAAACATGGCCAATCTAAATCTATAAACAGCAAAGCTAGCAAAGCTAGCAAAAGCAGAAAACAGGAAACAACTAGCAAAGCCACGAAACAGGAAACAAACTGAAAACAAAAGACTAAGAGGAAAGTACATTTGCTTTAGTGATACACAATTAAACTTTGACATGAACGCCAGGGTATAAATAGAGAAATGAATTAAGTATTAACAAGATAAAGGTGAACACATTAGATATCAAGCCAGCGACAGGAAAAGGGGTGGAGACCAGATGACGGGAAAACATGTAGAGCATTTGGCAGATTCCCGTATCCAGAGCCACTTAAAATTATCATTTATCCAAGTGAGCAGTTAAGGGTTAAGGGTCTTGGCCCAGTGAAAGCATGGTAGAGGTGGGATTGAACCTTTCCTAAGAGAAGTGCAACATTTTAACCTCTAAATTTCCACTTCCCTGTACCACAAGCAGATAAACGAGATGAAGAACCAGTAAAGGATGAGTTCGAAATGACATTGGATAAAGAGGTAAATTTCCGAAGCCTGTGCTAACAGTTTCTTATCTGTATGCTTCTCCACACTGGACATGGTAATCTTCCTCACAGCTGCCACTTAGGTGTCAAGGTTTAGCTTCCACAGTTTAGCTGGTGACAGAAGCTAGAAGATGCCCTTGACATTTCCTTCAGTCGCAGGTCCCCGAGTGAGCTTCGAGGTACGAGCGTATTGACGTGTCCGGAAATGAGAGTTTAAGATGCTGCCTGTGATTAACAACCGTAACGTTTAACCAGGGAGCAAAACAAAAACTGAAGGACACAGTGTGAGTTTTATCCTTGCCCTTTGTTTCAAAGGAGACCAGGGCAGAAACCCGTTCATATGAATCCGCACGTGTCAGTGGATGTAATTCTTTATAATGTAATTGCTTGACCTCCAGTAAGAGTACAGGCCCTATATCCGTGCGACCGAAACGACTTGCGGCTCTCCCTCACGTCTTTTATGCCTTTCTGAATTATAGATTTGGCTCCGAGAGTCCTAAACGCCACTCTGAAGCCGATTAAATATAGTTACTGATTAAGGCAGACGGGAACATGACCTACATGCATAACTTTTTCTCCGGTGTCTTTTCGCGCTCTGCTCGGGAACACGTCCGAGCAGCATTCCAGCTGGGAAAATTGCTCTAATTATAATTCGGGAGGCAGCGTCGTTCTTCCCGCACACAGGGCCCATTCTGTGGTGGAACGCAGACAGCTGTGGCGTGAAGCTCAAAAAAAAGGGACCCTCGGCTCGATAAATAGACCCCCTGTCTCCTCAGACGACCCCTGAAATAATATAAAATAATCACACAGCTGAAGAGCCCAAAATAGCCGAGCCACCTGGGAGGGGATCGGTGCTCATCAATCTCTCGCTTGCCGTCCCTGAGACCAGACGCCCGGCTGTACACACAATCGTTCGTCCTTTTTATCAGCCACCTGAGCTCCATTTAACGGCACCATTCCCCAAGAGCTGAGCTGTGATTACATCGTTTCCCAGACCTCTCTTTCTCATTACCTTTAGCGATAATATCCAACATGTGGCTAAACATATCAGAAAAAAAAACGGTATGAGCGTTAAACACTCAGACACCAGACATTAGGAATATTGGGTGGATTTTAGAAAAGATTTTTGACCACAGTTTTATTAAATTCGGAGTGCACAGAAAGTTTCTATAGTAACAACAACTGTACCGTGAGAACACTAGGATTTCTGGGAATTGGGATTGTTGTGTACAAACTGCTGTGCATATTTCTTTCGGCTTCTTCCGTTAGGGGTCGCCACAGCGGACCATCTGCATGTTAGATTTGGGACACGTTTTTACGCTGGATGCCCTTCCTAACGCAACCCCCCCCCCCCATTTATCCGGGCTTGGGACCGGCACTAAGGCTTGTGCAACCCTAATGGCTGGGGTTGGTTCCCTGAAAGGGTCTCGAACCCGGCCCGCAACTGCTGTGCATCTAAAACGAACAAAACCAGTGGTGGACAGCGAGCAAGTAAATGTAACTCGTTACTGTACTTAAGTAGCTTTTTCACGTAGCTGTACTTTACTGAAGTATTTCATTTTAGAGAGATTTTTACTTCAGTTTCACTACATTTCAATGTCAAATATCTCACTTTTTACTCAACTACATTTATCGAAATCTGTTGCTCCATATAGAGTGGATTAAAACATAACTGGTCAGCAAGCACCAGGGAAGGAAGCGCTTATCGAATACGTCGTGCTGAGAGTGACCCGTTTTTACCATGGTTCGAATCTCGGTTTATTATTTTAGTTTTATGTTGAACTAATGAAATTTATTAATACAAATATCATTATTAAATGAAGTAAAATGTTAATACAGTACAGTACCGTTTATCACAGTTTTTTCTTTAGTACTAATACTGTTATTGTCATTAGAAAAGCTTTCAGATACTAGAAACTAAAAAAAGCCCATATTTAATTCCTTTATACCCACTTTATATGGGAAGGTAGTGCAAAAGTTTGTGACCCCATGATTATTTTTTTAAATCTAAAGAAAACTAAAAGAATGTAACCCAATTTTAATATCTTTTAAATAGTAAAGATTGAGCAACTGCAACAATTTAACAATCCATAACTGAACAATAACAAACCGGAAAAAAACATTTGCAAATGTAGTGCACCTTTATTTATTTGGCAAATAAAATACTATGAAAATCTGTTTTTTTTTTTTTTTTGTCTGTTTTGATTTTCTTTCTCCAAAATTGCTTATTGACCCTTACAAACAACTTGGGATTTAACAAGCTGCTATATAAATGAAATTATTATTATTTATTAATATTGTCATTGTTGTAAAAAAGAAAAACGATTCAACATACAGAGGTCATGAAAGTGCAGGTATATCATGTATATACTAATATATATATATATATATATATATATATAGTACATGATATACAGTTCAACTTGGGTACACAAACATTTGCACTACACTATATGCTATTTTTACTTCAAATCATCTTATCGCATCCTATTTTACTCCACAAAATCTCCAAGTGTCTAGCCGGAGCTGTAACGCTAGACTAGACTCATTCTTTAACACACAGCATTTGTCCTGACAGGCAGCTTGGAGACGGACAGCGACTGGCATGTAAAAAAAACATGGGGCAGATGGATAGCAAGTGACCTCATCACTGGAACATATGCCCCTTCAGCAGGTGAGCTTGGAGGTAGGGCTTTAACACACACACACACACACACACACACACACACACACTTGCGTTCATACCCCACAGGAATGGAAACTTTTAATCCTTTACCTAATGCACCATGTGATAAACAGGCCATCATAATTACCCCAGGCACTTAGTCGAGGTACATCAGAGAGCCGTAACATCTGATCTGACCATCCAGATGTTATATACACACTAGTGTATATCTGCTTATGGCAAGATAAATAGAGTATATTAAATATAAACATTAGATGAATAGAATAATTAATAATAGTTAGTATACATATTATTATTATTATTATTATTATTATTATTATTATTATTATTATTATAGGGAGAGTGGTGGCTCCAGCGGTTAAGGCGCTGGGTTACCGATCGGAAGGTCGGGGGTTCAAGCCCCGGTATCGCCAAGCTGCCACTCTTGGGCCCTTGAGCAAGGCCCTTAACCCTCTATGCTCCAGGGGCCCCTTACGAGAAAAATAAATCAAGGACCGTGACGTCGGAGCGACGTGGGGCCGCCTTCCCGTGGGCTCACCACCTGCAGGAGGGACTGTAAGGGACCGGTGCTGAGAGGATTGGGCAGCAGTCGAATTACGGATAAGCGGGAGAAGATTAAATGATGAATGAAATGAAATTATTATTATATACAAATACTACTATTAATAATAATTAGAATGATATATATGATATTAAATTAAGATTTTATTAAATATAAATAAAAAACAATCTACATGAAAGTTTTTTTTTATTATTTTAGTAGCATATTTACTTTGTACTTCCTCATTTGCATACGCTTGCAAAATTTTTTTTTTTCATTTCAATCTCTTTTTGATGCTGAATAAATATTAATTTCTCTGGTAATGACAGATCCCTGAATAAAGACATTTACCAAGTACTTTGCTGGAAATAATTTATAATCAAGCAAAAAATAAATAAAATGGCATGCACTGTTATAAAACCGAAAGTAATTAAAGAGATCCAGTAATTAAAATATTAAAAGAAATTAAAAGGATTTTTCTGATAAACTTATTTGAAAGCTGTAATGTGATTTAATGTTCCCACTGTAATTAATGTGGTGTATATAAGAAAACAAGCTTTCTGACATTACTATACAGACAAAAGTATTGGGACACCTGTGTTTTTTTACACCCACTAAGTTGGAGGCACATAATTGTATTGGATAAATGCAGTTTGGATGCAAAAGCATGACATTTTTTCTTCAGTTGAACTAGTCTACTCAACCCTGTTCCAGAATGACAATAGCCATGTGCACAAATCCAGCTCCATGGAAATATGCTTCACATGGTTTGGAGTGGAACATCTTGAGTGGCCTGATATTGAGCTCTGACCTATTAAACCCCTTTGGGATGAAGGTGAACACTGACTGAACCATAGCCCTCCTCACCTACATCAGTATCTGACTTTACTTTGTGTCTGAATGAATACAAATGTCCACAAGCACACTCTAAAATCTAGTGGAACATCTACCCAGAGGAGTGAAGGTTACTATAGGTTACAGCAAAATGGGGACTACATATTGGGTTGTTCGAAGACCTTCGTACATCTAGTGAACATGACATGTTTATGAATTGTAAGAAGCTGAAGATAATACAGTTATTACGAATAGACAAAAGAAGAAGTATATTGGTCTTTTTATTGCTACATTGCAGACATGTTGTACATACACTTTATCTCAAAATCTAAAAAAAAAGATTGCTTTAGACCCCTCGACATGTTTCACCCATCACTCTGAGTCAATACCGAGTGATTGAAGCTCGACAAGTTGTGCTTAAAGAGGGGTTGAAATGAAAACGCTTTGATTCAGGTGATCCCAAGTGCTGCTGTACAGTACATTAGGAATCGCATCTGAGATTCCAGACTACAAACTACACCACATGAGACATTAGAATATTCTTTCACATGACACTCGATGAGTGATCAAAAATTATGTTCTCATGTTACCATAAATCCTCGTCAAATCTTAACCTTTAATCGGTCCTTGGGGTCTATATGACCCCAATCGACTTTTCCTTGATAAAAAAAAAAAGGGTTCCCTTCATCTGAGTGGAATAATATTTTGTGACTTTTCCTACATAATCTATCTATACACACAAAAAAAAACTGGGCTTGATTCGGTTGTTCTGAAGGTATGTAAAAAGATTTTTTACACTTCTGGTCTTCGGGGTCAATATGACCCCACATTGAAATGAATGGGAAATGTGAAAAAAATCAATATCAATATTTTTTCTTCATTTGTCAAAAAAAAATCTATAAATCCAGCATAAATCAGAAATTTAGATCATCATTTAAGTGATTTTTTCATCAAAAATTAATATTTCATATGCAAGCTTATGGTGTAGTTGAGGAATTGTGTGGTAAATAGGTACAAAAGTACTTCATATCTCCCAAAACACAGCATTAATGAATAGATGAGAAGTAAACAAAAAAATATATATATTATTTGTATAATTAAAAATGTATATTTTTTGTATAATTTCTCTATCAATTGTTGGGGTCATATAGACCCCAAAGACCAGATTTGTAAACAGGAAACGAAGACCTTATGAGGGTTAATCTCACATTGAATTACTGAAAAAGGGATTAATTACTCCATCAAAAAAACAGGTGCTCGAGCTGAGAACAAGACTAAAAGAGTGCAAAGGCACTATATATATATATATACACACACACACACACACACACACACACACACACACACACACACACACACACACACACACACACATATAAGCCCGGGGGAGACCAAGCTGACGGATGGCCGTAGGGAATATCGGGTGTTTTTTGAGCGTCAGTCAGCTTTCGTTTTTCCCGTGAGTTCCGCACCATTAGCTTCAGTCAGGGGCCGTCAAAAAGAACTCTGATTGGCTATTCAGCTTAGCGAATGAGCACACAACAACAGAGTGAAGATGGAAGGCCCACACACTTGTGTCATTCTTGCATTTGTCTTTGCAACTTAGCAGACATGATTGAAAAAAGATACACTGTTAGTAATGATTTTGGCTTGTGGCTTGCTTTCTATAGCCACAGTTCTAGCGCTTCCGGTTCCCTGTCTGGATGCTAAATACAGACTGCTGCCACCTGCTGGTCTGGAAGAGTTATGTTCTCTTATGCAAATGCAGTACACGCACAGTTTATGTCCGATGGCCTGCCTTTTAATCGGCCTAATTTTTAAAACAATCAGGCGACACCGATTAATACAAAAATACCAAAAGACGGTCAGTCAATCAATCTTTTAACCTCTACTGCAAATGACTGAACTCTATATGATGAGCAACACAAATGACCAAACTGTATACGTTCATACAAGTACCACGAATGACTAAACTACATTTATACTGTATGGCCATGTGATGAGTTACACAAATGACAAAAAAATGCATACGATGCATAACACAAATGACCAACCTACATAAAAGTACCGCAATTGACACAATTGACAGTTAACTGCATATGTGGAGTGCAATGTCCGAACTGTATACAGGTAACAAAAATGACTTATCTGCATTGGAGTAATACAAATTGCCAGACAGGACACAAGTATCACACATAACCAAACTGCATATAAGTAACACAATTAAGGAGACTGTAAGTGAGTATTAGGGCAACACTGCAGGAACCTTGATGAGCAAAAAAACAGCAAAGTATTTCTCACGCATGGTTTTGTAATGTTCATCTTGCTATGAATGCACAATTACACGCCTGTTAGTGTATCGTGTGACGTGACCCGAAAGCCGTTCTCAAGCCTTCGTGTTTATCAAAGTGTATGAGCAGATTTGCGATTTCGCCTTGTCTCGAAAACAGATTTTCTGTGAGTTCTCTAGGAAATGAAACATGACATTAAACACTTAAGAGCTTCGAACTCTGCGTGCTGAATCGACGCAGATGATCTTTATATATCCAGGCTGAAAAAATGATCTGTAGCTTCCTCAACTCCGTACTGGTGATCTCAAAGTGCCAACCATCCAATTACCCATGAAGTGAAAGCAAACAGCGAGAGCAGGAAACAGCCGTGAATGCTGGGAAGATTAGACTCCAGCGCTAATTGAACCTGGCAGTGATGAATGAAGCCCTTTTTCTTCCAGAATGCAAAATTCTCTTGATGCTTGTCGACAAGAACCCAACGCACAACAAACTCGATAAGAAACACGTTGGCTTTCAATTAATCTGAACATAAGTGAGAACTTTTATAGCTGGTATACATTGTCAGAGCATTAAAATGTTAGAAAGTCAAACAATAGGGATATGGATTGGTGTTAAGCATCTCAGATAAAAGTTAACACAACAAGAGTGCTATGAATATCCTCTAGCAAAGCTAGCAAAGTGAGCCTGATTCTTCCTGATGCCCTAATAGACATTGTCTTAAAACATCTTTACAGAGAGGAAGCAATTATAAAAGATTGTATTAGTTTGTTTCTTATAATTGTAAGTTTATCCCGAATGAGTAAGCCAGTGCCGACTGTGGGAAGGTAAAACTCCCTTAGATGGCCTGAGGAAGAAACCTTGAAAGAATCCAGACACAAAAGAGAACACATCTTCATCTGGGTGGGACTGGATGGCCATATTGTTTTATGTGTGCAGTGAATAAATGTTACCTGTTGTCCTGAGACATTGTAGTGGACTGTTGATATTAATCACAGTCCAAATTCAAACCTCAAAGTTCTTGATTTGCTTTGTAATCTCATAGATCTTTAGGAGGTTTAGGCTGTTTATGTGATGCATTGTGTGTTTGCGGATTTAGAGAAAGCGTACGACAGGGTGCCGAGAGAGGAGTTGTGGTATTGTATAAGGAAGTCAGGTGTGACAGAAGTATGTGAGGGTGGTGCAGGACATGTATGAGGACAGTGTGCAGTGAATTGTGCAGTAGGAATGACAGACTGGTTCAAGGTGGAGGTTGGACTGCATCAAGGATCGGCTCTGAGCCCTTTCCTGTTTGCAGTGGTGATGGACAGGTTGACGGACGAGGTCAGACAGTAGTCTCCATGGACTATGATGTCTGCGGATGATATTGTGATTTGTGGTGAGAGTAGGAAGCAGGTGGAGAAGAGCCTGGAGAGGTGGAGGTACACGCTGGAGGTAAGGGGAATGAAAGTCAGTAGGAGTAAGACAGAGTACATGTGTGTGAATGAGAGGGAGGGCAGTGGAGTGATGCGGTTGCAAGAAGAAAAGGTGGAAAAGGTGGAGGAGTTCAGGTACTTGGGGTCAACAGTGCAAAGTAATGGAGAGTGTGTTAGAGAAGTGAAGAAAAGAGTGCAGGCAGGGTGGATTGGGTGGAGAAGAGTGACAGGAGTGATTTGTGATAGAAGAGTATCTGTGAGAGTGAAAGGGAAAGTTTATAGGACTGTGGTGAGACCTGAGATGTTGTATGGTTTAGAGACAGTGGCATTGAGTAAAAGACAGGAGGTGAAGCTGGAGGTAGCAGAGCTGAAGATTTTCATTGGGAGTGACGACGATGGAAAGGATTAGAAACAAGTTTATTAGAGGGACAGCGCATGTAGGACGTTTTGGAGATGTGCAGAGGAGGGACATGGTGTACAAGTATATTGCACCTTTACCTTTTCTAATGTTTCATATGATTAATGCAATAATAAAAATCTGTCTAAATGTAACACAAACAAAAAGACTTTGTATAAGTAATACAAATCTTGTAATCCCAATGTCAAATTCTATGTATTTCTAAGCGTTTATACTGTGCCAGTATACAAATAAGCTCAATTATATGCAATTCTATACAGTAAAATGGCTTCGCTAATGACGAGTAAAGTTCATCTGCCTACGTAAGCCTTCAAAGGGCAATCAGCCTTTTATTCGGTCAACTCTCATGACCTCTAACCTGAATTCAGAGTGTCTTACTGCACAGGGCAATTAGCGATGTCATGGATAGTAGGAGCTGGAAGATAAAACGAGCACATGTTCCTTCAAAGTCGCTTGGCTCGCGCCAATAATTGCTCTCGTTTGTTCGTATGGAAAAGTGGCATTTTTTGGCCGTGCATGTCATTCCTTCCCATTGTCTCTCTTCCGTTCGTGTTCTTTTAGATAACGGCAAGGAACATTCTGATGCGCTGTCATGAAAAACAATACGCTTTATAGCCGAGTGAATGAGGAAAGTTAATGAGCAGCGAGTGCTCGGCACTTTATCATTAAAAGTCTGAAGATGCTCGATCAATTTAGCACTCTCTTTCTCTTTCATTCTTTCTCTCGCTCTCTTTCACTGTCAAGTGATAGGCCAGTGATTAATGATGAGCCAGCGAATAAAAAGTTGTGTGAGCGAATCCCAGGAGTCGCTAATGCACCACGAATGCATGCATATACAGTACACAGGAAACAAAAGAAGTTATTAAAGGAAAATCCTTGCGTAATAAGAGAGTTATTATTACCTCAGTTATATTCTGGGGAATTGTGTTTATTTTACAGGAAATAAAAAAAGAGCTAGAAAAAAAAGATGCATTTTCAAATTGAAAAAAAATAAAATTATGGACGTAAAATTTATTTATTTTTTTTTCTCCCGCAAGATCTTATCTATCCTCAAATCGAAAGCCTCAAGTAACACAAACCCATCTTCCATTTGCTGTCTCATGGATCTTATCCGAGTTTAATTCAGAGGTGTGACTGCAGACAGAGAAAGGAGGAGTGAAAGTGAGAAGAGTCTCTCTTTCTTAGTCCCTCACACCGAGAATGAGATGTAGATGGAAAAGGGGGAAGGTGTCCCATTTAAAGACTTGACAGCCTTTGATTTACACACCTGAGCTATTGTAAATGTGATCCGCTGACAGCTGCGGAACACAGCAATATCTTCCCAGCAGTGGCCACAAAGTGGAAGATCGAGAACGAGAGAAAAAAAACCTGAAATAGCAGCAGGCTTTCACCCAGAGGCAGATAAGCCATGAACTTATTGGATAACACAAAATCCATTAGACTTTTGAGATACACCTACATTCGGCTATTCTCTAGCTGGGCTCGGGGTTTATCTCCAGAGCGTGCGCTCGACCCTGATTGGTTGCTTGCTGTGTGTTTGACTACCGTATTTTTCGGACTATAAGCCGCTACTTTTTCCCACGTTTTGAACCCCGCGGCTTAAACAATGAAGCGGCTAATTTATGACTTTTTCCTGGGGTTTTCTCGGTTTCACAAATTTCAAGCCAAAAAACTGAACCCCATAACATTAGACCAATGAAATTTCTGAACAGAAACGAAAAAACGCACCTCACCTGTGTTCTGAGCTGCACGGCATCCGGAGAAATGATTATTATTTTTTTTGCGCACAACGATGCCAAAAGATAAACTCCCGAGAGAAATAGTTGTGAAAGGAAGGAGGAAGACAGTGAACAATGACTTTCTTGGTCGGCTACTGTTTAGATACAAGCCGTTGTAGCGCGTTGAGTCTGGGTGAAGGGAGAGCTCGCTAACTCCAGTTGCAACAGAAATCATATAAGCACAGACAGGTTTCCAAAACTCGTGCTTTTTTATTTTGCTTGGCAACACCTTTACGGGTTAGTCAAAGAAACTTAGAAATGAGCATCAGAAAATAATAAGGACATATTCCTCGGTCTTGCACACATGCAGTAATAGCGGAAAAATGCAGCGGCAGCCTATTTCCAAAATGCAAATTACATTTACTATTTATTATTACATTTACTGTTTTTGTCATTTCTAATGTGCCTTGAATAACAATTAAAGCATGAACAATATGATAAAAATATCATCTAAATTTAACCTCGAATCCAGTGTTTGTGTCCCACTATCATTCTGTAATCACCTGCATAACTGTCACTGATGATTGGCTGCATGTGTCTACAGCTTGGTCTAGAAAGAAATCAGCCCCTGTGTCTTCAGTGTCTTTTTTATTCATTTATTACCGGTGGAAGTTTGACTGCAATTGATTCCATTAAAAAATGATACTGGCATCTATTTTATATCTCTAAAAAGACCCCTGAATTGATGTATGGAATGAATACTCTATTTTCCCTGAAGCACATTAAATTTTTATCGCCGATATTCAACACGTCCTTTGAATAATCTGATTTACGTGTCGTCCTAAACTTGACCTTATAACTAGAGGTTTAAACTGTAGATGGGCGAGGCAATAAATCTCATGCTGCTCCGTTCAGGCCCGATATGACTCGCTTTAATCGTCAAGACCCTCATCCCATCTCCTAATCACATCACTGTGGAGGTAAGAAAGAAAAGAATAAAGTGAATGAACAAAATAAAATGTGCCATCGGTCAGCCAGAGAAGATAAACAGCTGCCATGAATCTTCTACGATTCTACAGTGTGACAGACCAGAAACCAGGAAACGTGTGGTTGTTCCTTAAAATGTTACCACAAAGTTAGAGGTACAGAATTGTATAGGATGTCTCTGGTTTGACTAGAATTAAATTTTACCTTCACTTAAACTAGGAGACCCGAAACCAATCCAGCATGACCATGCCTCCATGAAGATATGCTGTACATGCATTGGAAGATCTTGAATGGCCTTTTTTAGAGATCTGACCTCAACCTTACTGGTCCGTTTTTGAGATAAATGTGAACTGTACCCCAGGTTTTCTTACCTCACCTACATCAAGACCTGACTTTACTAACACCCTTGTGGCTGAAAGAGCACAAATCTCCATAAAATCTCCATAAAAAGTGTGAGCTTTTTACAGCTCCCCTTTGAAAATAATCCAGTAAAAGTGTGAAAGTAATGTCATGTGAAGTTCAGAGAGATGCTGCTGTGATGATCAAGCCAGCAAAGTCTCATCAAGATAGAAGACATCCAGCTTTCAACGATTCAGAGAAAACAAAAGCGAGGAAAATGGAAAGGAAGTCGAAAAAAAAAAAAAATCAACCTGCCCTGCCCATTTCTCAGCAATCCAAAGAGATGGAGCCTCTGTTTATGATTAGCGTGTGACTGGAATAACAAGTTGTTAGCGCAGGGGAGATGAATAAAATATGAATTCCTAATTATTTTAATTGTGTTATGCTGTTGCGCTCTTGGCGGATGACTTTCTGATTTCTAGAGCTGCTAAGGAAAAAAAAAAAAAAAAACACAGCCCAAAAAAAAAAAAAAAAAATACCTCCCTCTGTGGCAACACTCGACACGCTGTCAGGGCTGGGTTATTTCTCAGATCAGACACGATCGATGTGTATGTGTTCAGTTTTCAGGATGCCTTTTAACCGTAGATGGCATGAATCCACACACGTTCTTCCAGCTTCAACAGCTGCCTCTAGCTGCCAGTCATTTAAATGCAGAGAAGCTGAAAAAAAAGCTGAAAAATCAGCCTCATTGATGCAATTGGGGAAGAAAATGTGGCAGTTTTATTATGCTTCAAGCAAAACAAAAGTGGGACTGAAACCTGCCCTACACATACACACACACACCTTAACGTAGAAGAAATTTATAAATGTCAATGGAGGTCATTACTAAGGCTGATAAAGAAATAATAAAACCGCACCAGAGCATCACTCAGGGTTTACTCCAGGTGGAGAGAAATCAAAAATGTATCTAAAAAATATATCAGTGTGTCATTAGGCTGACTCTCTGATGCATTTCAATCACGTACAAAACTCACTCTGAGTGGCATTTGATGGGACGAACTTGACATATTAGCCTAATCGAGGGGCAGGAACATTTTCCGCTTTGATTTGATTTATTTCATAGATCCGTTGGGTGCCAGGAAATGTGTGTGGAACATGCTGATTGGCTGGTAGGATTAGCAGCCATGATATAAAGCTGATACTCTGATTGGATGTACAGTAAAATGCAACGCTGAAATCATTTCTTCTTAGGATCCCAGAGTGCAATTTGGGGTGATAAGATCCACATGGTTCATGAAGATTCACGATGTGATGCATCGATTAAAAAAGGGTGCATCAGATAAAATTTGGCAATTGCATCGTTTTTTGACATATTTGCATCGATAAAAATGATTTATTATAATTTGTGACTAATATTTGATATGTAGATTGTATTTCTCGTCGCTAAACTGCTTCTCGAGAGCGTTCTCTTAGCACCACTGCTGCTCACGACACTACGGAGACCACGCCGTGTCCTGAGAGTCACATAAAATACAGATTAACATGGCAGAGGTAGAGCCATGAATTGTCTCTGATCTTTTTTTCCTCTTTTTTTTTTTTTGCACTACAAAGGTTTGTGAAAGAGGCAAGGGTTAGAAGTCTGAGAGTCTGGTGGGTGTCTGGTTCATTTTCTTCAAATTCTGAGTGAGATCCATGAAATTACCGAGTAGCTCAAGACCTTTGAGCGTGGATTTGTACTGTAATTAATATCATCAGTCTACTATAATGGCCCTGGACCACAGGTTGTATTTAATCGTCCATCACCACACACCTTAACTATGACAGAACTGTAATGAATGGACATTCTGTGCCTCCTAGATGGTAAAGCTGCTTTGAGACGATGTCCATTGTTAAACGTGCTCTCCAAATAAAAATTAAGAACCATGAGTTTGGATTAGGATTGTAATTAATATAGTTTGTTATGAACTACAATGCCGTTGGACTGCAGTAGATATAAAGAGTTTTACACACAAGTCTCCATCAGTGTCTCCAACAGTTGATAAACTCACCAATGATGGAACTATAATGAATGGATATTTGTTTCCTTTTGAGTCTGGTTCCTCTCAGGGTTTGTTCTTTAGAACATTACACACACACAGCATGTAATTGAGAAGTTCAGCTCTGACCTGACCTTGAACAAACCCTTACATTTTTTATACAAATTACTCTCATTCCTGGATAACCATCTTCAACAACGTGCCCGTGTAATAATTAGTTCAGCAATTACCAGAAAACAAACAGCACGATGATGAGGCACAGCACGGCCAATAAAGAAAGTTTCCCTTAGGCTAGTTCCACGATAAAACAGACGGTAGTGAAATTTAAAAGACAACCTGTTGATATAGAAAACAACACCAGAGACAGATGTGCACACGTGATCTGTTTCTAGTTTTGGAAATTGTCCTTTGGCTTTACAATGGATACAGAAAAATACTACATATTTAAATAGAATTATAAATAATAATAATTATTATTATTTTAAAAACACACCATACAAAATAAAAATTCTAGTTAAAAAAATAATAAAATAAACATAAAATAATTACATTTATTTAAATGATTTAATTAAAAAAAAAATTTAAAAAATTATAATATGAACAGTAAGGAATTCTTTCATTACACAGAATAATTTATCCAAATAAAATCTTAGAAATGATTCTGTCATGAATTAAAAGGAAGTAAAAAAAAAATGTGATTTGGAAAATGTTCAGATTTACAGAAAAACATCTGGATTTCTTTTGTCTGCTCCACTTTATCATGATAAAAAAATACAGTGAGTGATAAAAAAAGATCAAATGTAACTTGGTCCAAAGCTAAAGCAATTATTGAGATTGCAGACTATTGCAAAGATTGTATTGACCGAATATCTGATTTGATTTTCTCCGTATCGTTCAAAAACACGGCCTTGTATCATTCTCATCTCTGCTTTATTCGTCTCTGACCGAAACGGGGCGCAATTAATCTGGAGCCTGGGCTCGGGTAAACAGATCTGGGTTAAACCTTGACTCTGAGGACATCATTCTGTGACAAGCGTTTAGCTTTTGTGATGAGACAGATCCCATTTTCCAGCAATGTCAATTTAATGTTATTATTATTTTTTTTTTTTTATGAAAATATGATGTTTTCTAGGTCATTTCAGAACGTTTACTTTACACTATGCAGCATTTCAACTGCAATGGGAAATACTTAATCCTCTAGAAGTGTTGTGTTTTATGGGATTGGCCAGAGGACTTTTCATTTAGATTCTCACAAACAGGATGGTGTGATAAACCCATTGTTCCCAAATTTGTGTTTAAGTCAAGTCAAGTCAAGTCAAGTCAAGTCAAGTTTATTTGTATAGCGCTTTTCACAACAGACATTGTCTCAAAGCAGCTTTACAGAAATCAACAGTTAAGGTGAATGGTGTGTGTTTATCCCTGATGAGCAGCCGTGGCGACTGTGGCGAGGAAAAACTCCCTTAGATGTTATGAGGAGGAAACCTTGAGAGGAACCAGACTCAAAAGTGGAACCCATCCTCATTTGGGTGACATCAAGACTGTGATCATAAATCTTTCAACAATACAGAACACTGGAGAGTGAGAACCAGAAGAAGCTGGTATCAATGAGCTAGCAGGACTAGTTCAATATCAGGGCACATTATTTGCTCCTGAAAGTGTTTTAGTGAAAGTGAGCATCAGCAAAGCAAAGCAAAAATATTCAGTAAAATGGTATCATGATGCATCCTCACACAAAATGACTTGTTTCACCCTGAGGTTTTTAATTCCTTATTTGAGCTATTTCTGAGCTCCATTTGTGGACACTTGACCGTAAGTATCGTATGCACCTTTAAACGTCCCATTTACACACATGAATGAATGAAAAAATGAATGAATAGTTCTCTATTTCCTGTTCTAATAATCTCCACACTTCTAGGAAGATATTCCACCAGATTTGTGGACATTTGGCGGTCATCATCTACATCAGGTACTGATGTAGGTGAGGTGAGGAGGCAGTCAGCATTCATATTTTTATCCCAAACGTGTTCAATAGTTGAGTTATTGCAGGAGATCTTCCACTACAAACCATTTGAACCATTTGTGCATGGAAATGGCTTCGGGTCTCCTAGTTCAAGTGATGGATACATTTTCTGGCACATCCAAAAAACTTCCTATACACAGGATTAGAACACGTGTTCGAAAAGCCTCCCTTTGCACCGTCCACACTGCAACGTGAAAATAGCGTTTTCAAATGTATTCACATTGGGAAGCGTTTTCAAAAAGCTACGTTTTCCTTGATTGAGGAAGGCCAAAATGGAGAAAAGAAATATGTGCTTTCACGAAAACATTTTAGAGCGGACACGGCCTCTCAGTGTTTGAATGAGCGAATCTCAGCACTGCCGGAAGATCTGTGCCAGACCGGATCGTGAACGGTTGTTACGTTCTGAGGCAGCAGGTGTCAAGACAGTACAGCGCCCCCGACAGTCTGACTAAACACAGCAGAGATTCTGATATACATCAGAGATTGTTACGTGACGCATGTTATAGTTGGAATTAAAAATAGTCTGCATATTTGAGTGTGAAAAGGTCTGGATTTTTTCAAATGAAAAATGTGTCTGAATCCTGTATACAACTGGGTACATCTAACTTTGTGGTAACGGCTTGGGGGAAAAAAATGCATGGCTGGAAAAGGGGTAAGGTGTCACCCCAATAGGTTTGTCCATATAGTGTAGTTTCGATTATATATAAAAAAATTAATAAATACATGGATTTATTGATCAGTAGGTGCTTTTGTGTGAACAGTGTGTCGGTAATCAGAACAAATTCTTCACGAATCGCCAGTTTTGCATGTAACGCCTTCTCTTTTGTATCACACTATGCCCCGAAATGTATTCGCTCATTCAAACACGTGTTTGCAGACAGAGTAATTATTGCAATGTGATGTGGGAAAAGTGGAAAAATGGACCGGAGCCATAACGGCTGTGAGTAAACGAGTGCTGAAGGCGACGGCATACGCTGCAGCTTCACTAAGGCACAGTGGGTACGAGGAGCTGTCAGAGTGACAAATAGTGGGTACCACTACATCTCCTAACAAATATAAACCTTCATGATATCTGCTATTTACTGTGCTGAGAGCAGACCCAATAAGGACACGGGCGCTGGAGGATACACAGCGCACAGGCTTTGCTATGGGCTGCCGAGGGAAAAGAGCACCGGAGAGTCTTATAAAAGAAGTTCAATTTAATTTAGCGGACCGGTTATGACATGGGATAATTCATCAGAACCTTGTGAGAGTTAAAAGCAGGTCTGAATTCTACGGTTACACTGTAGCATAGTGTTAACTGGTAGAGAGTCAGTCTCAGTGGGAACATAAACCAGGAGACGCCGCGATTCATCACAATACTGGAAATGACTTGGAATATTATGAATGTTATAATAAAACATTTGCATTTCTGAGAAATCGTGAACAATTTGTTTCCATTGATTGATTGATTTTTTTTTTTAATGACAAAGGAGGAGTTTCAATGTTCAACAGTTGGAGTGATATATATCATGGAATCCTAAATCCTATTAATCTGCTCTGGGAACAGGATCACAAGGTCAGAGAGAAATCTAAAATCTGATTTTTTGATTTAGAGATCTCTGATACTGTAACACAAAACAGGCTTTAGTCAAAATACAAACTATTCAAAGAACCCTTGAGGAACCCTGAGGTTCTCGTTTATCGGAGACTGCCATTCCCTTCCACACTGACAGTGCTGGTAACCAATTAGAGATCCACAACATAAAACCAGAACAAATATACACCAGAACATTGGAATGAACTATTTTCTTTGCTAAACTTACCCGAGCGTGGTCATCGTGACAATGGTGTACCAGAAAGATGCAGGAATGCTAGTGAACTTGCTAGAGCTGGACCCCTTTTCAGCGTAGAACATAACTGTGGCGAAAATGATGATGGCCATGGTGAGGGAGAAGAGCAGGAAGCCGAGCTCAGAGGCGCAGCTTTTAAGGGTGTATCCCAGGATGCGAAGGCCTTGGGAATGGCGCGAGAACTTGAAGATGCGGAAAACACGGAAGACACGCAATGTGACAAAGGCGCCACTCACATCCTCGTTGTCAGTCATGACCAGGCCGATGTAGTAGGGCAAGATGGCCACCACATCGATGATACTCATGACCGAGCGCATAAAGCGGTAGCGGCTGGGCGCAGCAAACAGGCGTAGCAGGTACTCCACTGTGAAGATCATCACGCACGCCGTGTCCATGCAGAAGAAGGCCACGGTGTAGCGTTCGCCGCATGGTACATCCTTCTGGCTTGGCGTGGAACCACAGGGGACAGTTTCTACAACGTTGGTGATAACAGAAACAGCTATGAAGAAGCCGGTGACATAGTAGAACACCAGGGCCATGGTGCTGGTATGCGGGTTCTCGAAGGCTCTCCACATAGTTTCACGGAAGTTCATGTTAGGCAGCTTGCCTTCTTTGTTTTCCTCCTGGTCGTCCATGAGGCGTTCGGCGTTCTCCCGTTTGCGGTCCTTGTACTCTTCATAACAACAGTCACCAATGATCTCTGGGATGATCCCAAAGAAGGCCAGCTCCTCATCATATGCTGAGATGCACTCGTGTCGCGGATAGTGGAGCTTACCTGTGCGGTAGAAGTTGAGAACGCTGCGGAAGGCATCCGGATCGCGGTCGAAGAAATATTCCTTTGTCTCCTCGTTAAAGAAGAACTCTTTCTCCGTGCTGCCGAGCAGGGTGTCGGGGTAACGGTCCAGCGTGGTCCTCCAGGTCTGAAAGCGGCGCCCGCTGACGTTCAAGATGATCAGCTCGTCCTGTTTCTTCGTCTGATCCCTGGGTGCAGCAGGCATGGGACAGTTGGCCACCGGCATCCAGCCAATGGCGGCTGCCCGGGCAAAAGGGAGCCATGCTGCTACTCCAGTTGCCATAGTGACTCCAACACAGGGTCCTTTAAACACAAGCTTCTCTGAGATCAGTCATCATCTTTGAAAGAGGAAAGGAAATAAGAATAATCAGACTGGCGGGACAGAAATAGCATTGCAAATCAATGATCTGTGCCGTTACAGTTTCAGAACAAAGTGGATTGGATATAAGCTGACTTCGTTTTTTTTTCTTTCCAAAAGCCAAAAAAGATTTTATGATTTAATCTACCAATAAACTATTTAACTGGGGATAATGACATCCTGATATGGAGGATCGGACTGGACTGGATTAATTTATTTCTTCAATCCAATCCACACAGATATAAAGTATACAGTATGTTATTACGGACATGTGCTATGTTTCTGGCATGATCATGGATCTTAAACATGCATGTAGAACTTGTCTTGAACAATCAAAAAATCAGAGTATTAAATCATTATCTGGCATCAGATGAGAATAGAAATGAAATAGGAAATGGAAAAAAGCAGGATTTGTGTAGCCCTACAATCTTTCGTCATAGCAGAAGTCTGTCAAATAAGATCTCGCTCTTCCTCTTTGCATTTCTGTAACGCTCACCAAAACTCCAGCTCGTTCCTGTCATTCTTTTCTATGCATGTATGCTTCCACTGCTGCAGTTATATTCGTCCAAGAGCTCGCATTTAGTCTCTAATCAGTCCAGAACGCAGCAGCTCATCTTCTCACAAACATTAAACCAAACATCCGTGCTGTGAATTCTTTTGGATCGGGTTAAAGTAACTGATCCTCACCTAAAGCCTAAATGCGCATTGTACATTAGGTTATTAAAGGCTGCAGGTATTTTTAATCCCCTGTCCCTTATGTAATAACGTGAGGTCTCTTAGGTCTTTAAAGCGAGGACACGTGGCTATCTGAAGGACTAGGTCAAAGCAAAAGGAGGACTGAGCAGTCGCACTCTTCTGAACACCGTCCTCTAGATTTTAGGTTATCTGAGTATTTTCAAGAACCTGTAGCGCATTTAGGGATTAGTAGTAGCCAAGATGTTCTCGTTATCACGCCTGTTTCGTGGTTGTAATGTCGGATTATTGCTCTGTGTACAGTGTCTATGGAAAAAAGATTGACCTGGTTTGGAAAAGAAACCGATTAATAACTCAATTAGAACAAGTTCATGAAATAAATGCTGGAATTAAATTTTATACAATATTAAGGCATCATTATGATTAGAATAATCAGTGATCGCAGGATATTTTATGTTTAGGTGTTCATGATTCATATTGATAATGTGGAATATTGTAAGCAAAAACATCACAGTGAGGAATGAGCAGTTTTTGGAGTACTTGGAGATACCTGATACCTGTTGAGTCATGATGCAGACTAGTTAAAAAATAATAATAATGACTATAACAGTGTTACAGGGTTCCTGGGCTGTAGGTGACCTCAGGAAAAAAAAATAGGAACAATTGTCATTAACAAAAAAGGAAAGAAAAAGTAATGGCAAGCAGATGGAGATGGAGAGATATCATGTTGAAATTGTCATTCCAACTGCAGTCCAAAGAAATGCTTCATCCTTTTTTACCAGCTTAGAAATCGAGCATGAATGAATGGACACGTCGGACGTGTACTCACGTGAAGTCAAAGCGAAAGCGCTGGAGAAAAAAGGAGAAAAGAACACGAGATATCCGTTCGGGAAGCAACTCTTTTTTTTTTTTTTGTTAAGGAGGTGATGTCTTCTTCCAGGCATGAAGGAGGTCCTGATAGCGGCTTTGGCAGCAGAACAAGTTGGAGGGAGAGAAGATTGAAAGAAGGAGGGGATGATTGAGCTGAGCGATGGGTGGATGGAGTGATGGACGGCTTTGCGCAAATGTGGAAGTCGGAGCTGGCGCAAGGACACCATGTCATTCCTGGTCTACATCACTCCGGCATTGCGCTTCAGCTCCATGAAGGCAACTGTAGGCGAGTGAACTCAGTCACACCTCTCTCTCTCTCTCTCTTTCTCTCTCTCTCGCTCTCTCTCGCTCTCTCCTTCTCTATATCTGTCTACCTCTCTTTCTTCAGTGCGCACTCTGCGCTGCGCATCTCCGCATCCTACCATACTGTATATTACACTATTCATACACCATACTACATTCCATCAGCTTTCTGATAGCACTCCTCTTTCCATTCCTTTATAGTACCCGAAAACATGTGCGCCATGTGCTACAGGTGGTCTCTAATCCATATAAAATTAATTTCTTTGAAAAAAAAAATATTCATAAAGAAATTGTTTAGAGTCATGCCTTAGTCAAATCTGTTTATAGATGGAGCCCATAAAAATATGATGTTATTAGTCTATTTTTGGTTTTGCAATGGATCACATTGGGTATAAAAAAAAAAAAAAAAAAAAAAAAAAAAAAGTGACAGGCTGTAGAAGAACTTGGTGAAAGATCTGATGAGTGTATGACTGGCCAAACCACCAGCCGACCCAATTATCTTGGACAACAGATTTGGAGCTGTAATGAATTTTTCCTTACTTCAGTAAGCTGGTTAATAACTGTTTGTGAACCTAATAACCTTCTAGTGACATTTGCTTGTTCCTAAACTATGACTAGCAAGTTTCTTTGTTTTTTTTTTGTATTGGTATTTTTGGTAGAATTAGAAATAAATAAATAAATAAATTAATTAATAATACAGAGCCCTAAAGGTCTGGCTTAAGGATTGACAGCTTATCTCATACTGGATATCGAACCTCCAGACAATCAGTAACCCAGAACCTTAACCACTGAGCTCCCACTTGTGGTGCTTGTTGAGATATCTACAGTACATGCAATTTATTCTCATATGATATAAATCATATTGTCACTCAGTCCTTGACAGCCACACAGAACACAATATTTCCACTGGCAAATGCACTTTCCAAAGACAGTCGGTTCATATTCACCTGGTAACTAATCATGCATCTGAAACCAATCACACCTCACAGTACTGTATATAAAAATCCATCCCTTTGGAAAATAATCATATTAATTTTGTTAATGCATGCTGAAATAAGTATTACAGTTAAGCAGATCATATGTTTAGAAAATTCAACAATACATGCACTGCATTTTTTTTCCCACCAACTGTACAAAATGGAACTGAACCATGCCAAAATTGTGTGTACTGTTGCACCCCTAATATACACACATATATATATATATATATATATATATATATATATATATATATATATATATATATATATATATATATATATATATATATATATATATATATATAACCTGAGGAATCTCTATATATATTCTACTTGTTGTATGGCGCATGTGAACTGTCCTGTACAGCTGTATTTGAGATACGAGTCTTTATACTTTCAGTAACAGTCTGCAATTTTAGTCCTTTTTTCTCCTCAGTAGCTCTCTCTCTCTCTCTCTCTCTCTCTCACTCTCTCTCTCTCTCTCTCTCTCTCTCTCTCTCTCTCTCTCTCTCTCTCTCTTCCTATTATTACTATCATTGTTTTTTTTTTCCTCCACTGCAGAAACTTTCCAAGGATGTTTTTTTGAAATCTCCCGAGCTTTAATAATAAGCTGCCGTTAGTGTTGTGAAATGATGTTTTCTGAAATTGCACCGTATGTTAATTGGGTTAATTGGGAGTGACGACGAAGGACGCGATTAGAAATTAGTTTATTAGAGGGCATGTAGGACGTTTTGGAGACAAGGTGATGGAGGTGTGATTGAGATGGTTTGGACATGTGCAGAGGAGGGACATGGGGTATATCAGTAGGAGAATGCTGAGGATGGAGCCACCAGGAAGGAGGAAAAGAGGAAGATGGATGTTTATGGATGTGGTGAGGGAAGACATGCAGGTAGTTGGTGTGAAAGAGACAGATGTAGAGGACAGGGTGGTATGGAGACGGATGATCCGCTGTGGCGCACCCTAATGGGAGAAGCTGAAAGAAGAAGAAAAAAAAGAAGTTAATTGGATAGCGGCTTTTAAATGGCAAAATGTACAATAAATAATACACTGTCATTTCTATACACGTTCTCCGAAGAACGTTCTTGCAACCCAGTAGCATCTCTTCCACTTCCGGTACTGGGTCAAGAGTCACAGTTGGGGACCTTTGATGTGCCTGGATGAAGGATTTTCTGATTGGTTTTGGATGGTGGTTGGATTTATTTCTTTTTTTATCGCATGCAAGTATACAAACTCCATGTTTAAACTTGGCTTAATCCGTCAAAAATTGTTGCATCCATTGTATACATTTGCATATTCTATAACTTGTATAGCATTCGCTTATTTATTATCTCCCCAGTGATGATTCATTTCCTCCGGCCGGCGCTACCGAGTACCAGAACTGCAAGACATAAGAAAAGTTTTTTTCCCTCAGGCAATCCACTTCATTAACACTTAAACTCATACTGGTAATTAAATTCAGGTGTGTTATGTCGTATGTAAACACATGCAATGTATCAAATTTTTTCTATTTATTATTTATGCCACAATTTCTAACTTTCAACTTGCACATATATTGTACAATAAATCTGCAAATTCAGCATATGTCACCCTGACTGTATAGTGTATATAAATCTTTCTTTCTTCTTTCATTAATTTAAATATATTTTGTTGTACCTTCTGTCACCAAGACAAATTCCTTGTGTGTGTGTGTGTGTGTGTGTGTGTGTGTGTGTGTGTGTGTGTGTGTGTGTGTGTGTGTGTGTGTGTGTGTGTGTGTGTGTGTGTGTGTGAGCAGACTCTGCAATAAAACCCTTTCTGATTCAGTCTGGCTGTTCAGTAAGCGTTGATTGGTTTTTCGACGTCTACGTCACTAAAGAATTCGAGTTTTACTATAGTAAACACATTAAATATATGTAGTAAAGATGAGTCTGTTGTGACTCATAAATTGCTTCAACATTTGCTTCAATTCACCTTCTGTGCCACGTATCCGCCATCGTTCCATGTCATCCTTACATTTTCTTGAGAGTTTATGACCAGAATCACTTAAACATACAGCAACTGTTACGCTCAAATCTCAAAACGTCTGCATTTCTGTTGCACCGTAAATCAAATTGGATATTTTTGTGACTGTAGATTCATGGCGATTTAGCTGGAGCTTTAAACTCATAATTTAGTACCCTAGCGACGTACTCTGCTTGCCTACGCTTTGCCAGTTAAAATGTGTATTTTATATTCTTTTTTTCTGAGAAGGAATATCTCAGCTCCAAAAAATCCTGGTAACGATGACGTTTGATCCAGATCGTCGGTCAGCATGAGTGCGAAAGGAGATTAGCCTGTCCATCAGGGGAAACGTTCAGATTTCCCTGATACTATAATCCCCAAATCCTGAGAACAGAACACGTGTTTTTTTTCCCTCTCCAGAATCTTTCCTCTTGTCTCTGCTTGGGTTCATAGACAACAATTAACTACACGTCATTAGACAAAATTCAAATACATTTTTAATGACATTACTATAAAAGAGGAGTAACATCTTTTTTCCGCCATTTGCCAGCATCCACGCCACAAGTTCGGTCTCGGGTTGAAATGACATCACCCATTAAATTCCGTCTACACCTTTTGTAAGCTGCGATTCATTTTGCTTTTAAGAACCCAAATGACTTCCAGGAGCAGGATATGTTCAAAATCCGTCTCTTGAATGGAAGCTGGATATAAAGCTCCACAATGCTTCACGTGTCACAGCAACGATAATAAATGTGTCCTTGCTTGTGAGCGCTCGCCGCATCGCAAAATGCCATATAAAGAGATCTGAATGAATAAAAGATATCACTGGATTGATGTGGTTCTTTATTAGAGAATTCTTCCCTGAGAAGCGGTTCAGCAACGTACAAGAGAAACGCATAGGCTCCCATCGTTCTTTCTTTCTGTAAGTAACGTCAGAATGCAAGATAACAGGGCAAAAATAAACCCTTCCAGCCAAACGCCCTGACAGAGGTTTTGTGGTGCCCTAGGAGAGCACTTGTGTTCACCTCATTCTTGCTTTATTTGAGTAGCAACAGAAGGCAGGACAAAGGAGCAAAGAAAAACTACAACCGCTGCAGGGGCAGAGGTTCTTAAGAGCTCTAGGAAGGCGTTTACCTTTCACCGCTGGCATCCCTGGCTGGAGGCTTACCTTGTTCTTTCTTTATTTAAGTCGATACAGAAGTCAAAATAAAGTAAAAAAAAACAAAACTTATAGCAGATAGCACCAATAGAGGTTCCGTGGCATGCTAGGAAGGCTCTCGCCTTTCGCCGTTGGCGACCTGGCGCTAGGCTTCCCCTGCTCTTGCCTTAAGTAATGGTGGAAGAAAAGATGAGGGTGCAAAAAAAAACGTTCCAGCTGTTGCAGCAAAAGATCTGTGATGCCCGAGGAAGGTTCTCACCTTTATCCGCTGTCATCCCAGGTTTGAGGCTTGCCCTGTTCTTTCTTTCTCTTAGTAGCTGCAGAAGGCAAGATAAAGTCCTTACAGCAGTTGCGGTTCTCGGAAGGTGCTCACCTTTTCTGCTGGTTTGAGGCTCGCCTCATTCATTCTTTCTTTCTTTAAGCAACAACGAAAAAGAAAAAGAAAAACTTACAGCTGCCCCACCAGTCGCCTTTTGCTGATGGTGTCCCTGGTTCGAGGCTTCACTCCCATCTTTTTTTCCCATGTAATAGCCGAAGTAAAGATAAAGGAGCATAAAAAACTCATCAGCTGTGGAGGTTCTGTGGAGTGCACTTGCCTTTTGCTGATGGCATCCCTGGTTGGAGGCTCCCCTTATTCTTCATATATATATATATGAAGCCCAGAGCAGCATAACTCTGCCTTCCACCTCTCTAGGAGCCCCAGTTGGGACATACTGGCTTTCACTCTCTTTCTCTCACTTTGCCTGAATAAGTGTCCCACTGGGTTCCAACACCTCCACCTTTAGCTCACCAGATGCGGTCACAATCCTGTGTGTTCGCAGTGACGGCCCCGACCTCACCTCTGGCCCACTGAGCCCACTGAGCCCACTGTGCTTTCAATCTTACCAATTTTTTTATATGGGCTTCTTTTAATGATCCACAAAGAGTACTTACAAAGAAAAGACAAAGTCTGAAGCAAGTCATATATTAGTGCGTTTATCCGCTGAATCACCAGCACTTTCTGTCAGACATGCTTTTTTTTAAGCGGTTTATCTGTTGCTTTACACCAATATGTAAATACTTTCGGCTGAAAACCATCTAAAGCAAGGTTTAAACCAGGACTTTCTAACATACAGAACACCAGTCTATGATGTAACCCACTGAGCAACAGGTTCCTTGTAAAAGCCAACTTTTTGGGGAGGAGGCTTATTTTTTTACTTGAAAACTTCCTTACCGAGAATGATTAGATTAGATTAGATTAGATTAGATTAGATTAGATTAGATTAGATTAGATTCAATGTTATTGTCATTGTGCAAGGTACACGTACAGAGACAATGAAATGCAGTTAGCATCTAATTAGAAGTGCATAAATGGCCTATTTACAATAAACAGCAGTAAGATAAATAGGGTATGAGATCCATAGACACAGGGGTGAGGGTGGTTAATGTACAGAAGGTGCAGTAGATAATAAAAATGGTATACTGTATATACTAATATACAATATAGTGTGCAAATATTATGCATAGATGTCAGAAGATAATATGCTCAAATGACATGATATAGTTATGTCCAAGTATGAATGAATGTATGATACAGTATATACAGTATAAATATGGGTTGAATGTACGGTATTGCACATGTGACTTATGGATGGAGCAAAAGAAAAGTGTAGTGGATAAGCAGTGCAAAATACACAGAAAATGACAATGCAGTATTGAATCAGCTGTTCAGAGCAGTAAGAACTACAGGAGAAAAGCTATACTTCGGTCTGTTTGTGCGGCTCTGAGGCACCTGTAGCATTTGGGAGAAGGGATAGTCCATGGTTGGGGTGAGAGGTATCTTTGATGATGCCCCTCGGCCTTTGCAGACAGCGTTTACTGTAAATGTTCTCCAAGTTGGGAAGCTGTGTGCCGATGATTCATTGAGCAGTTTTCACCACCCTCTGAAGAGCTTGTAGTCGGTCAGTGAGGATGCTTTCAATGGTACAGCTGTAAAAGCTCTCCAGTATCCTGTAGCACAGATAGAACTTTTTAAGTCTCCTCAGAAAAAAGGTGCTGTGGGGTCTTCCTGGTCAGGATAGAAAAGTTCAGAGAACAGGGGAGATCCTCAGAGATTTGACTCTAAGTAACTTAAAGCTGGGTACAGCAGCTCCATAGATGTGAATGGGAGCGTGAGCGTGATTTCCGGCTTGTCTAAAATCCACAATGACCTCTTCATCTTTTTTTTTGTTGAGTTTCAGGTTATTGTCCTCACACCATGCTAATAGTTTCCTGTAAGCCGTCTCATCGTTACCTCTGACCTACCACCGCGGTGTCATCTGCAAACTTAACGATGCGTTTTGAGGCATAGGCAGGTAGGGAAAAGGGAGTATAGAAAAGGAGACCAATACACATCCCTGAGGAACCCCAGTGCTGAGAGTGAGACTGGAGGAGGTGACTGTGTTCAGTCAGAAAGACTGTGGTCTGTTTGTAAGGAAGTCCAGGGTGTAGTTGCAGAGATGTGTGCTAATGTCAAGCTGTATCAGCTTCAAGATTAAGATATGTACCTCTAAATCAAATATTTAACCTAAACCAAGCTTTAAACCAGGAGCATCTAACATGTAAACTCTGAACCAAGATTGTCAGACACAGAGTTAAATGCAACCTTGCACACTGTACCACCAGCAACTTGAAAATCTGAAAATCATTTTAACTCACAAAATAAAATGAAGATGTAAGTAAAAATAAGATGATATATATCTCATTATTTCATTAACAGGCTCTGTGTTGTTTTCCTTTACCTCATCAGTAGCTGTCTCTCCTCATTATTACCATTGCTTGGGTTTTTCCTGCCCAAAAGAAATGTTCCAGGGATGTTTTTTCAACATTTATGAGCTCTAATAATGAGCTGAATAAGCCGTAAGTGATGTTGTGAAATGATGTTTCCTGAAATTGTACCATATGTATATTTGGATAGTGGCTCTTAAAGGGCAAAACCACACAGGTAATAATAAAGTGTCGAGACTCACGGTTGAGAAACTCTGATTTGAGGTCAAAATTACAGTTGTACATTAATGTTGACCTACTGGTTCCAGCTATTTTGTGTTTTTTTGTGTATCTGTCCTGTACCTGTCTTTTGTCATGCACTGTTTGCACGAGGTTGCACATGATGCAGTTCATGTGGCTAAGACACTTTATTTTTTCCTAGCTCTATGTTGTTCCATTTCACTGTGTACTGCATCAGCTGTTGAAATGACAATAAAAGCTTCTTGACTTGACTAGACTTGATATACTGTACCTACCTATTGTACGTAGAATTCAGTGAGCGAGGATAAACCATGTTTTATTCACAGTACTTCTCTAGCTTGATTGGTCAGGTCTTGATTCATTTTCCAAATAGCATCTATCTCGTTGGATAGATTTAGTCATTTTAGATTCTATGGTAAATAAATAAGAATTGTGTAGTGAAGATTGTTGAAGTATTTAAAGGCCCTGGCATGGAGAAGCTGGTGTTGGATCTGTGATGATCGCAAATGTTGAGCTATTTTATTTGCTCAGTAGCTCCTAGTTTTATAACCACAATAACTGTAAAAGAATGTAGAAAGAACATTACTCATAATCACACACTCCAGTGCTCATGTTAGTTCTCACTCTCCAGTGTTCTGTATTGTTTAAAGACTATAATCACACTCTTGATGTCACCCATATGAGGATGGGTTCCCCTTTTGAGTCTGGTTCCTCTCAAGGTTTCTTCCTCATAACATCTAAGGGAGTTTTTCCTTGTCACAGTCGCCACGGCTGCTCATCAGGGATAAATACACATCGTTCACCTTGACTGTTGATTTCTGTAAAGCTGCTTTGAGACAATGTCTGTTGTGAAAAGCGCTATACAAATAAACTTGACTTGACTTGGAGATGTGATGAAGTTTATTTAACATTTCTGGAAAAGAGTCTCGGGTTTTAGAGCAGGTCCGGTTTATGCGTTACATGACAAACTGTGTGACATGACAATTTTTGTTTGTTTTATTTGAGAATGAACGAGAAAATACAAAAAGGTGTTGGAGGAAAGGGAAGGAATGACTATGTCGCTTATTTTCCAAGAAGAGCACACCCACAACAGTTTGTAAAGACCTGATCATAAGAATGTGCTTTTGGAACATCCCATTCCACATGTAGACCCAATTTGGTGTTATAATAATCCCCACTCTACTGGGAAGATGTTGAAGTGAACTTGAGGTTTGTGCTCATTCAGTCACAAGAGGTGTTAGTACTGAGTCGGGTTCTGATGTAGGTGAGGTGAGGAACCTTGGGATGAAGTCAGCATTCACATTCATCCTAAAGGTGTTCAATAGGGTTAAAGTCAGAGCTCTATAGCAGGGCACTCGAACTCTTTCACTCCAACCCATTTAAGCCGATTCTTCATTTTGCTGTCTTCTGCACAGTAGCATGATCATGCTGGAACAGCTTTAAGTCTCCAACTTTGTGGTTACAAATTTGAGACAAACCACATTTGGCTGGAAAAGTCAGGTGTACCAAAACGTCTAAACCGAGTAATATCTAAACCTCTGGATGGGCCACACCCACTTCAGACCAAAACATTGTCATCTGAAGACACAGTGAAATCCCTAGTGTTATGATTCATATCCCCTAGCTAGAAAATGACCTAAATTATACACGAGCAATTAGATAAAGAAATATATGTTATCTATGCATGCGCCGTGCTTCTAGGATCATGCCTCAGAGCATAGCACGGATATTAATGAGGAGCCATGAGTCATTTCACAGAAGGAACAAATTCCTCCATGTTACTTCGCTGAAAGGTCTCTTATCACGCCTTCGAGTCTAAGTGGCACTCCGATTTGAGGGTTAGAGCCCTAGCACTCTTGGGGATAAATAGGGGGATCGGGCCATCAAGAGAACCGGGGACGAAAATAGTAGGCTGCAGTGACACAACATAAATTATTTGGTGCTACACAAGAAAAGCCATTGGCATGATTTAGTTAAAGACTGTTGCCTGTAACAACCGATTCTCGACTGGTTCATCGTGATCACAGTATGCCTGCGTTTTGCCTCTGAAAGGGATAACGCATTAATGTTATACTCTTTAACGCATCCCGGGATATCAGATGGAAAAATAATTGCAGGTTCACTTCGAGGACTCGTTTGCCTTCGGCGAAAATCTTCATCTTGAAATCCGAAAAAGAAAAGTTGTTTTGGCGCAATGCTGCTTGAATCGTTGCTCGTCTCTTCCTCGAAACTCCGGACAATCACCTCAGAAATCAGCAAATTATGTCAAATCTCAAAAATGGCTGAACTGCAGAACACAAAACAGCTCCATTGCTTGAGTTATGGACTCTACTATGTGTTTACTTGAATACAGCCTGCAGCCATATCCACCCCATAAATGTAGAAAAAAAGACCATAAATGTAGCTATGGATTTTCCCGTTTGGCATTTAAATGCTGGGAGGTTGAAAATGAAATAAGTCAAATCCCATTTTCCTTCTGCTGGGATGCTTTACTGTAAATAAATAGCAAGAATCATATGTTAATGGACAACATGTTAAATGACGCTTGTTTGAATGCAAGCAAAAAAAATGGTTTTCCAATTTTGATGAATTGCTATGCTTTTTTTCATCTCTGATTCATATTATAATATTTTACAATATTTATAAATAATATATGCATATATGTAAAATATAGTGTGATATTGTAATAGTGCTTGTAATCATAATTAAAACATTATAATATTCAAATTGAAAAAAATCTGGACATTTTCAAAACTCCGATTACACATTTATATCAATTCAAATTATATTAAAAAAGTAAGAAAGAAAGAAAGAAAGAAAGAAAGAAAGAAAGAAAGAAAGAAAGAAAGAAAGAAAGAAAGAAAGAAAGAAAGAAGGAAATGTAAAAGAGTAAATTAATTAAAGGAGACATTTGAGTCCTTGCATGGACGTACATGGACGTTGCATTGATTCATATTTTTTTGTTTTAGTCAGGAAACAGAGAAAAGTGCACATTATCTTCCAATATAACATCCGATCCGAAAGCTGGAAGTAAAAAAGGAATTTCATTGGTTGTTATTTGACATCCGGGTTGTTCGAGTCCCACAAACCAATACAGTATAAACAAAATCACAAAATAATATTGTAACTATAAATGTAAAATTTGTTTAATATTTTACATTTAGAGAAAAAAATTTTTTTAAACACAATAATTTCACCATTTTACCATTATTATATTACCATTATTTACACGGACGTCAGTTAACACACATTTTATTAAATACCTTTTTTTATTGAAATTATTCCTAATTAATTGAGTGAAAAGTTTGAATCATCATCAGATAACACACCGATTTAAAACATTGTTTGTACCAACTGTGATCGCACTTGAACACCAAATAAATATCCAAATACATTTTTTTGTTTTCTTCTCATACCACTGGCATCATTTCGCTATATTTCAGCAAATCATTAGTCTCGGTATCATTGTGATAGAAGAGTATCTGTGAGAGTGAAAGGGAAAGTTTATAGGACTGTGGTGAGACCTGAGATGTTGTATGGATTAGAGACAGTGGCATTGAGTAAAAGACAGTAGGTGGAGCTGGAGGTAGCAGAGCTGAAGAAGTTGAGATGTTTATTGGGAGTGACGACGATGGACAGGATTAGAAATGAGTTTATTAGAGGGACAGTGCATGTAGGACGTTTTGGAGACAAGGTTAAGGAGGTGAGATTGAGATGGTTTGGACATGTGCAGAGGAGGGACATGGGGTATATCAGTAGGAGAATACTGAGGATGGAGCCACCAGGAAGGAGAAAAAAAAAAGGCCAAGGAGGAGGTTTATGGATGTGGTGAGGGAAGACATGAGTTAGTTGGTTTGAAAGAGGCAGATGTAGAGGACAGGGGGGGGTATGGAGACGGATGATCCTCTGTGGCGCCCCCTAATGGGAGAAGCCGAAATAAGAACATTAGTCTCAGTATCATTTAGATTGGGATGACCCAAAAGTCCTTACATGGTCAAAATATTCTTATCATTAATCTTATTACATTCTTAGCATTTTGAATTCAGATGTGGTCAAAAAAAAAAAGATTTTTATACCAGAATAATTGCTCACAGGACTTCGTACAACTTGTTATACTTGCAATAAGTAGCAGGAAGAATATTAACACATTATTAGTACTACAAAACAAAATGACTTTTCTAGCAGTTTAAGCATCGCTCTATCGCCTGCCTGTTTCCTCTCGAACTGACTATAAACTTTTATGACTCATTTGATTTTATTATTTCGTAATGGTACAGAATGTTCATACATCTCCGAAAGCCTGATAAAATACGTCCACAGATAAAGCTTTAAGTCTCTGTTCCTTTCAGAAAGCCCCTGCTTCTTTAAATCTTCAGGACGGAACACTTTGTTGAAGTTACTGAGAAAGTACAACAGCGCAGAGTTCCTGTGAATTGAAAAAAAAACTGTGTTCACACTACAAAATCAAGTTCGAGGTCAACTTTATTTCTATTGCGTTTTTCACAATTTACATTGTCTCAAAGCAGCTTTACAGATTGTAAGAATTATAGAACATAAAATTTTAATATAAGTAAAAGATGTGTATTTATCCCTGATTAGCAGCCTGGGGGGCGACTGTGGCAAGGACAAAACTTCCATAGACGGTATGAGGAAAAAACCTTGAGAGGAACCAGACTCAAAAGGGGAACCCATCCTCATTTGGGTGATATCAAGAGTGTGATTATAAATCATAAAAACAACACAAAACACCGAAAGAGAGAAATATCATGAGCACCGGAGTGTGTGATTATGAGTAATGTCCTTTCTACAGTCAGTTGGAGTTGAGGAACCAGGATCTTCTGAGCAACTCATTAATTAGCTCAACATCTGAGATCATTATAGATCCAACACCAACTCCTCCATGGAGAATGATGGAGAAACAGCATATGTAGAATGTTTTTTTAAGTAGCAATTAAGAGGTTGTTTATCCTCAAAGTCCAATGTACAAACTCATGAAGGGCGGTTCAACTGTTTCCTAAGGAAGGCGAAGGCAAAACTTTTGCCATGCAAGATCGATTTGCTCACGATGTGTAGTGTAGTCACAGACAGTGTTTGGAATCCCTGAGTGTAGAAGGAAAGGTGTAGATGAACACATGGGAAGCAGGGATTGAAGATGATGTGCGGCAAATTTAGTGAACAAAATTAGAGGTGGAGTAGCAAAAAAAAAAATGGTTTCCATCTACACAGGCTACAGTATGTGCTTCTAGTGCTAAAGCATTCATTTCCCTTTCACTCTAGACCAGGCTAGGAGGTGTGCAGAAATGGGAACTAGCATCTAGCTTTGCTAGAAAGCTGTTCAATTCAAACCTCCCCGTCACATGAACTCCATCCCATGCTGTCAAACTCTGTGCTATGACTATGTGATATGATGTGTTTATGAACTTGTATTAATGCTCAAGTAAAAAAAAAATAAACAAAACTCAAAATAGAATAATCTCAAATGGAGGCAAATATTTATAGCATGTTATTCTAACTTTGACCAGTAGGTGAAGATAGCATTTGTTGTGTAGCATCAGGTCATTTTGCAACAAAGTTTAGTGACAGTGCACATAATCGTTAGAGAGATGCAGCCTCACTTCCTGTCTGGTGGATTTAGTGTGAAATTTGCATTATTACACCAAAGCATTTAGAGTATTGAAAATATTCTTGAATTATTAGTAACTATTACAATTCTTTATTTATTATTGATTTGTCCAGGTTGATCTAAAGATGCCAAATTTGGAGTTAATTGGACATCATTTGTAGGAAGAGTAGCAAAAATTATTTATGACAAATTCCAAGATAAACGACAGGAAGTACATTTGAATTTTTCTCGGTGCTTATATTGAAAAAAACATTTCTGTTGGATGAGATAAAAATGCTATTAGACATCTGGGTAAAATCTGACACTGCTTGTTTTGCTAAGAACCCACAGTGAAGCATGGTGGTGGGTGCACATGAGGTTTATTTTTGATTTTTCTTGGTTCCTTGATTTGTTGATAAAAGCACACCCACAAGCATATCAGGGTTGTCATGATCCCACAGTCATGTGACTCGGGGATTATTCGGTTATTTATTTTGTAGTTTTCTGAACCAAATTATTATCTGGAATGTTGTGCGAGTAACGTTCTGCCAACGTCATACAGCCACAATTGCATTAGATATTTTCAAAGCATTGCAGCTAAACATTTTGTCAAATACCATTGTTTGCTCACAAGCATAATAAAGGAACACATGATAACCACTTTTATGAGTATACACTATATAGGCTAAATTTATTAGGAAACCTGAACTTTCCAGTCATATGTGGATCTTCTTAAACTGTCAACACAAAGATGGAATCACACAATTCTATAGAATGTCTTTGGATGTGGTGGATTTAAATTGTCCCTACACTTGAACTAGGAGACCCAAACCTGTTCCAGCACAAAGCCAGCTTCATGAAGTTGCATGGGTTGGAATGGAAGATCTCCTGCTATAGAGGTCTGACCTCAACCCTATTGAACAGCATTGGGATGAATGTGAACGTTGACTGCACCCCAGCCCTCTTCATCTCACCTACATCACTACCTGACTTTACTAACACCCTTGTGGCTGAAAGAGCCCAAATCTGCACAAGCACACAAATCTAAATCTAGTAGAACATCTTCCCAGAAGAGTGAAGGTTATTATAACAGCAAATGAGGACTAAATGCGGACTGGGATGTTCAAAAAGCACATATGGTTTGGTTTTAACAAACCTTTGTCCATCTAAAGAGTATGTTTACACTTTCAAAATCTCACCCAAGCAAAACGTCCTCATTGTCACCCAATTTATTAATTACAACGGTCACTGTTTTAATTAAAATGCAAATGAGCACACGTCGCGGTTGAGACTCCGACCGGCTTGTGTCAAATATAATGAATGACCTGCAGTAATTAGCCTTCCTAATTAATAGCCGGGTGCTAATTTTGTGTCAGAAAACCCCTCAAACAACATTTACACCCAGCCAGATGTTTACTATTTAAACATGGGAACTAAATAATTTTCTTTTGCAAGACTACAAATTGGAATAAAGTACGGAGCGCAAACTTCTTTTGTTTGCTATGTCGCCTGAAAGCAGCAAATGGTTTCATGAATAAACACGTTTGTTTTTTTCTTGTCACTATGGTACAAAGTTTTCTCAGAGCTTTTTATCACCCAGCCATGAAGATAAAAGTGGCACTACGACTCATAATTTTTACCTCTGCGCCTATAAACCTGAGACTGAGACGTAATCATGATGACATTAAGGACGGTTTGTTGATAAAACTCGTTTTAAAAGTGCACCTTTTTTTATTATTGCTGGTTTTTATTGTTTTTATTTTTTGAAAGTGATGAATATAGAAACAAAGAAACAGAGCAAAGCCACAGCTTTTTCTCTTTTACTGTTTTTTTCTTGCAAAATGTATGTATGTATGTATGTATGTATTTATGTATGTATGTATGTATGTATGTATGTATGTATGTATGTATGTATCTATGTATGTATCTATGTATGTATCTATGTATGTATGTATGTATGTATTTATGTATGTATGTATCTATGTATGTATGTATCTATGTACGTATCTATGTATGTATGTATGTATGTATGTATGTATGTATGTATGTATGTATGTATGTATCTATGTATGTATGTATGTATGTATTTATGTATGTATGTATCTATGTATGTATGTATGTATGTATTTATGTATGTATGTATCTATGTATCTATGTATGTATGTATGTATGTATGTATGTATGTATGTATGTATGTATCTATGTACGTATCTATGTATGTATATATATGGCAGGCCATCAGGGCCATATCTGTCATGAGGCCTTCAGGAATCAGCACTGTGGATGCCTTGTAGCTTAATATACATAAAAATGAACCAATCAGATTTCAGATTGGCCCCTTCAAGGCCATCTAGCAGGCTTACAATAACATCAGACTTTTCAGTTCCTTTGATTGGACGGTCAGAGAGTGCACTAGTCAGGGATCGCAAAACGCACCTGTAGCAAACTGCACAAGTTTAAATATATTTGTGAGGTTTTAATTACAAAAAAATTATTCTACAACGGCCGGCAGAGGAAAATAAATGTATTCGGTCGCAGATACACTTACAAGGACGTTTATAAGAAGAACTTTTCAAGAAAAGCTGGACATCTTGAAGAAAGGTTAGCAAAAACAGTTTTCATGAACCATTTATACTTTGGTGTTTTCTCTTCTGTAAAATCACAAAACACAATTTTCCTTCATTTATAGATAGATAGATAGATGGATGGATGGATGGATGGATGGATGGATGGATGGATGGATGGATGGATGGATGGATGGATGGATAGATAGATAGATAGATAGATAGATAGATAGATAGATAGATAGATAGATAGATAGATAGATAGATAGATAGATAGATAGATAGAGTAGAAAAGAACACTTTGGCGAGTTTTACAAAAGGAATAGCAAAGAATTTGAAATGAATTTTTAGAGAAATGAACTGTCCGAGTGCCAAAAGTGTGTAAAGCTGTTATTAATGCTAAGGGAGGATTTTACGATGAACAAATAAAGTTCAATGTCTGTACATTTTTATTTTTGTTTGGTCAAAGTAAATCTTCATACTGTTAAATTACCTAGTTTGTTGCAGATAAACAAAAGGAAGATGCATGTGTCTCTTAAAACCTACACACCAGGCTTGACAGTCACTGTATAAACAGATTATTGTCTCATTAGATTGGTTGATTCGGGCGCTTAGAGCTTCGAATTATTCAAGATTTAGACTGGTAAATGAATTTAACTCTGAAACGGTGAAAATAAAAATGGAACAGGAAAGTGGAATCTATCTCTGGTGTATACGGACGCATTTGAAGCACACGTTCAGAGCC